>NC_082678.1:52106185-52409216 GCF_025265405.1 Mesoplodon densirostris | reverse complement strand
GGTCCACAGACCAGCAGCTCCAGCACCACTTGGAAGGTCATTTCAACTTTAGAATCTCAGGCTCCAGCCCAGACATACTGAGTCAGAATCTACAGTTTTACAAGACCCCCAGATGGTTCTCACGCACAACAGTGCTTGAAAAGCGCTGACCCTAAGAGGTCCCTGAATCCTCAGATCATCAGTGAGTCAGGTACAGCTCTTACCACCATTAGGCAGAACAAACAGAGAGGCTGAGTGAATGGTTAAGGCACACACAGCTGGACTCAAACACTGGCACGTCTGACTCCGGGATTCGTAGCCTTGCCAGTACCCAGCAAGTCGTGAGGTAGAAATGGTCCAGGAGCATCGCCTCTGAGACCCTCCGCTTCCTGCCCCTTCCTGCCCATCCCTGCATCACGCCCATCTTCATCCTCCCACTGCTCTCTCTACTCACCTTTTTTCCTCCCTTCCCCCCCCTTCCTCTTCATTTCCTTCTTTCCTTCCTTCCTCACTCACTGAGCACTCCTCTGAGCCAAGCCCTGGTATATAGGAGAAGGCCCTTCTTTCAAGGGACACACCCTAGCGATCCCCACACCTGGTTTAACATGACAAGCACCTGGAGCTTCAACTTAATTTTCTGACATCTGGCCCCACCCTAGAGTCCCTGAGTCAAACTCTCATGGGGCGGGGCCTGGGCTTGAATATTTTGAAATCACTCCTGCGGTGATTCAGATGCAGCAGATCCACAGATGAGGGCCTAGAGGAAGTATTAGGTACCTTGGTATACAAAGAAAAGGGGGCAGTCAACCCTGGTGAGTGGGGCAAGGAGTGTCCACTGATAGAATCAGGAGGACTTCACAGAGGAGATGACTGAAATGGGTTTTGAGGGATGCATAGGAGTTTCCCAGGAGGACAGGGTTTGGATTTTTTTTTTTTTTTTTTTTTTTGTAAAGAAAACAGTGTTTGCAAAGGCATGGAGGCAGGACATAGTGACATATTCAGGAAACTGTAAGTAATTCAGTGTGGCTGAAGGGTCAGGCGGAGGTAGGGCTGGAGAAAAGCCAGAGCTGGGTCTTGAGGTCAAAAGGAGGGTCTGGACTTAACCTGCAGAGGTGAGGTGTCCAGACTGAGATACTCTCTCCAGGGGGCACCTTCACTGAGCCAGCGGGTGTTACCTGCTCTAAGAATTCTGACATTTTCTCTTCCTGTTATTATTATTATTATTATTCTTTTCCCTTGCACTCCCACCCTCTGTCGGCAGCACTACTTTCTCCACCTGGGTTAAACCCAAGCTGTTCATTCCTCTTATTTGCACAGTGTCACAGGTATGTTCAAGTGTGTCTTCATTTCCACTTTTTATTCTCACAATCACAGAACTGGTCTACTCCCTTAACCTGTGAGAAAACTGAGGCTCAGAAGGGGAAAGTGATGAAAAGGGTCCCTCAGAAAACCTGGGGTGAAGCCCAAACTGGAGCCAGGATGTTTACTGTGGGCTGATAACGACCTTGTACACTTGCATTTTAAGGCCAGCCTTCTGTGTCTTTGCTAGAGGAATGAATCAGGAAGCAACCTCAGGCTTTGGAGAGGTGGGACAGGTGAGGGCTTTCACCTGCCCTGCGTCTCATAAACAATGTGACTTCTTGGCCTGTGGGCCAGTGGGTGGGGGGAACTGCTCCCAGCTAGGGCTACTTGGAGGGCTCAGCCCACCTCATTCGGGGTCACTCCACTCTGTGCATGAAATAGTACTGTGTCAGGTGTGTGGGAGGCCTGGCGAGGCCAGTGAAGGCCTGTAAAGGGGCCTGTCACGGCCTCACGGGGCCCTGCGGAGCCCTGCAGCCAACAGTGCCTACCTTTGCCAGTGAGTTTCGGCCTCAGCCACGGTCTCTCCATGCCTTCTCTCCGAGCAACTCAGCAGCCCCATCTGTCTTTACCTTTCCTCAGATGACCCTTTTGGTCCCTTCATCATCATTTTTAGTTTCGCTACACACTTTCCCCACATTTTTTCAATTGCCACAATCCTGAAGGGACCTTGTACTCTGCCGGCATCTAAGACCAGAGCAAGTGGAGCCAGGGAAGGTCATCCAATCCTGAGCCCGTACGATAGCATGACATTTCCCAAGGGGACTGGGCGCACTGATACCATGATGGGTAATACAGATGGTTCGAATCCCAGCCCTGCCTCTAAGCTGTGGAACCTGGAATTGGCTACTTCCATTTTCTTCTCTTTTTCAAATGGGGCCAATACCACCACGCACTCCCCTGGAGGAAGCTGGGCTCTCCCATGTTTATCCACCTACCCCTGTCCAGTGCCTGGGATGTTCTAGGCATGAAAAAAATGTGGGCTCCTGCCTTGCTCACATTCTGAAGAACTGTATTCACCCCCAGCCAGCTGCTTTCTGTGAAACTTGCAGAACTTCTAATAATCTGCTTTTAGTGACATAATAGCCAGCACTGGTACTTAGACAAAAGCCACATGACTGTGGTCAGCCCCCTTCCTCTCTGAGCCTCTGTTTGTTCTTCTGTAAAACGGGGACTGAGTTTTTGTAAGACCTGGATACGACTGACTGACAGCTGTCATCCCTTATATGACCCTGCTTCCAGGCCACAGTGACCCGTCCTGGCCGGTCGGAGTCCTTCCCTGGCAACTACTGAGCTGGGTCCAGCCAGGAGGAGACCTTTCTTCTGTGGGCAAAGCTGTAAGGGCAGGAGTCTGAAAAGGCTGCTTAGAGGTCATTTTCCTCCACTGCATGGGAAGCTGGGTCTATGGTAAACGATCAGCTCCACAAACTGAGGAGCAGTCTGAAAAGCAGAGAGAAATCCTGAAGGCATTTGCGTTCCTGGTTCCAGTCGGATGTGAGGCAGGTTCTACCCCTGCCTTCTTACCCTTTGCACTTGACGGTTATATTCTGGAAACTTTCCAGAATAGCTTCACCTGTTTGCTTAATCTAGAGTTCAAATTGTGGCTTTGTCTCTTGTACCCAAAGAAAATGACTAATCATGTTTGTGCCATCAACCCCATTTTCAGGTGACGAAACTGAGACTCAGGGAAACTCCGAAGCTGAGGCTTACCTGGAGTCACTCGGGAAGTAGAAGCAGAACTGGGATTTGGACTTGGGACCACCGGAGCCCAAAGCCAGGCCCTTCCATCTAGTCCACACTGTCTCCTGTGAGCCACATCAGGCTCCTGGGAGAAGCACCTCTGTTTCTGTATCAGCAGGAGTCTGTCAGGAAGACAGAAATCATGCCAGGATTTCAACAGAGGAAATTTAATATAAGGATTTGGTTACATAGAGCAGAAAAAGAAACGAGGGAAACCCAGAGAAAAGAACTATAGAAAGCAGCTCTCACCTTCGGCCAGTGGGAGGAGGGACAAAAGGGAAGAGGCTGGCATACCAGAATCTAGGAGCTTGGAGGGGCCCCTGGAGCTGGAGCTCAAATACTGAGGAGGGGTGCACCCAGCTCTGCGGGTGCTGCTGAGCTGGTGCAGCAGGGCTGGTTCTGAGGTGCTGGGCCCCGTGTCTGGGCTTTGGGTTCCTTCTCTGTACGTTGTATGAACGAGGGAACAGGCTTCCTACGGTCTACGAGGCCAGCTCTAGGGTGCTGGAGGAATACCCGTGCCCTGCCCCAGCTCCCCGCCATGCTTTGTCTAGGTCTTCTGCAGAGGCTCGGTGAGCCTGGGCAGCTGGCAAGGTGGCATCCATGGAGAGTTAGCCAGTCCCTGGCCAGGGGGCAGGGGCAGGATTCACTGTGGCCACAGGCACCTCCCTATCCCCTCTGGAGGATACCTTTTCACAGGTGCATCTGCTTAGACACAGGGACTGACAAACCCCCTCCTTGGGGCCCCATCCCTGGCCTGGCACATCGGGCCCTGTCATTCGCTGGGCTAGACTCCGAGGCCTGGGAATCCTCTGGGTTCAGCAGCAGTTGGGCCCCTGAGGCTGCTTGAAGCTGTCACACTCTGTTCCGTGTCTAGCTTTCTCCCCCTGCCCACTCACTTTTCTTGTCTGATGTAGAAGAAAGAGGATGGGATTTGGACATTAGTCACACTTTACTCCACCACTTCCTGACTGGTAAGCTACGTGTACTCTCATGAAATATAAAAACTTTGCAACTTTATGGGTCCGTTAACCATGACCCCACCCTAGTTGTCCTGTGTATCACATCTACATACACTACAAACCCACAATTTATTGTTACGTTGTTGCTTTAAACAGTCACATGCACTTTAAGAAAAGGGAAACAGGGCTTCCCTGGTGGTGCAGTGGTTGAGAGTCTGCCTGCCGATGCAGGGGACACGGGTTCGTGCCCCGGTCCGGGAAGATCCCACATGCCGCGGAGCGGCTAGGCCCGTGAGCCGTGGCCGCTGAGCCTGCACGTCCGGAGCCTGTGCTCCGCAACGGGAGAGGCCACAGCAGTGAGAGGCCCACATATCGCAAAAAAAAAAAAAAAAAGAAAAGGGAAACAATCTTTTATATTTACCTGTAATTCGGTTCTTTGTTCGCTCCTGATAAATCTGTTTCCATCTGCTATTGTTTCCCTTCCATCTGAAGAACTTTCTTTAGCATTTCTTTTTTTTTTAAATTAATTTATTTATTTTTGGCTGCGTTGGGTCTTCACTGCTGCACCCGGGCTTTCTCTAGTTGCAGCGAGCGGGGGTTACTCTTCGTTGTAGTGCGCAGGCTTCTCATTGTGGTGGCTTCTCTTGTGGAGCATGGGCTCTAGGCACGCGGGCTTCAGTAGTTGTGGCGCGTGGGCTCAGTAGTTGTGGTTCGTGAGCTCTAGAGCACAGGCTCAGTAGTTGTGGCTCATGGGCTTAGTTGCTCTGCAGCATGTGGGATCTTCCCAGACCAGGGCTCGAACCCGTGTCTCCTGAATTGGCAGGTGGATTCTTAACTGCTGTGGGCCATTCTTAATTTCCTGTGCCACCAGGGAAGTTCTAGCATTTCTTTTGAGTGAGTCTGCTGGTGAGGAATCCTCTTGTTTTTCATTTATCTGAAAATGTCTTTGTTTCACTTTCATTTTTGAAAGGTATTTTCACTGGATATAAAATTTTGAGTTGACAGGGTTTTTTCCCCAGTGCTTTAAAGATGTTGTTCCACTGTGTATCACTGCCTTCTGGCCTCCATTCTTTTTGATGAAAAGTCAGTGAAATTATATATATATGTGTGTGTGTGTGTGTGTGTGTGTCATTGCTTCATTGCCTGTCTGTATGAAATATGTTGTTTTTTTCTCTGGCTGTTTTCAAAATTTTCTCCTTGTGTTTTTCTCTTTCTTTTTTTTTTTGTAGCTTGATTATATGGCTAAAGGTTTGTTTGGTAGTTTGATTATATGTCTGTAGGTATGCATTTTGTATTTATTCTGCTGGGGAAGGGATACTGTTGTACAGATAAGCAGATAGAGAGTGCAGAGGCGAGGAGGGGAAGAGAAAGCACTGGTGGCAAAAGGGAAGAGAAAGTAGCTTGCCTTGCTCATTGGCCCGCTGAGAGAGGACTTGTGAAGCACCGTGAGTGAGAAGCAGAAGGTTCTTAAGTTGACTCGAGACCTTGCTCTTTCCTAACTGGGAGACCTTGAATGAGGTAGCAAGTCCTCTGAGCTTCAATTTCCTCATCCGTAAAACTGGAATAATCTTGGCCTCAGGAGATAGACACCAGGTTTAAATCCTAGCTCTACCTCTTATGAACCGTGTGGGCAATTTACTTCGCCTCCCTGGGCCTAGTTTCCTCATCATGGTGATCATACTTGCAGTAGCCACCTCCTACGGATGGTGGAAGGTAGGAAGAGTTAATATCTGTAAAGAACTCAGGGCAGTGTCTGAGGCATAAGTGCTCTCTAAGCGTCTGTTACCTTAAAAGACTGTTGTGGGGCTTCCCTGGTGGCGCAGTGGTTGGGAGTCCGCCTGCCAATGCAGGGGACGCGGGTTCATGCCCTGGTCCGGGAGGATCCCACGTGTCGCGGAGCGGTTGGGCCCATGAGCCATGGCCGATGGGCCTGCGCGTCCGGAGCCTGTGCTACGCAGTGGGAGAGGCCACAGTGGTGAGAGGCCCATGTACTGCAAAAAAAAAAAAAAAAGACTGTTGTGAGATTTTTAAAAAATAATGCACTCAGTAGAGGCTCAAAAGGAGTTTCCTTCTCTCCCTGAGCCAGACGTAGGCTGAGGGTTGCCACATCTATCTGAACCTCTTCCCTAAGGCTGAATCCAGGATAAAGTCCCCTGTGGTGTACCAGAATGAGCCAGAGATGCTGGACTGTGCCACTGGCCACAAGGATGCTCCTGGGCAAAGAAAGTGGCCTCTGGGCCTCAGTTTCCCTAACTGAAAGGAAGAACTTCTTCCTGGGAGGACCACATGAAAAGATGGTCATAAAAATGTTTTGGAGATAGTAAAACTCCTAGAGTTGGGATGTATTACTAGCGTTTTTCCCCAGGTGACTGTCGGCTTTCATGCATACCTGAAGGGCCTCCAGTCTCTCCTCTCTCTTTCTGGGAGGCAGAAGAGAATCCTTCAAGGTGCTTATCAATATCAGCATCAGACATTTGAGGCCTCCACGCCTGGAGTGGAGGGGCCTGGGACCCACTGTTGAGCCACCTGCCAGGGCAGTAGCACACTAAGCTCTAGACAGAAGCGAGGAGAAGGCCTCATGCCATGGTTTGTGGAACACTTTGAGATACAGGTCTAAGTAGAGTAGCATTTGGCACCAATGTCGTTCAAAGGCCTTGGTGAAATAGCTCTTTCAGTTTTTATTTGCAGCCTGTTCTCTGCCTGGGATTCATGAAGGACTCAGACTCACCCCTCCCCTCTGACCTCTGATCCCTGTGTTTCCCTGAGCAGACTTGGGTGGGCCTGCCTCTGTTTTCTGTATTGGATGCAGTCTCTCTTTGGGTAGAGTCCTGGACAGGCCTGTCCTACTGGTTTATCAGATATGACCAGGAGGGTCTACCCTGCAGCAGAAACATAGCCCAGGCTGAAGCTGGGCCCCTATTCTGCTAGAATGAGGAGGAGGGACACAGCCAGTGATGAGCCTGACACAGTCATAGACCATTGGCCTATGAAACACATGAACGTAAAAAGAAGCCCTGAAAACCTGGAGATACAGGAAAACCATTCTAAAGAACACTGCCATGAATATCTTTGTGTTCATAAACTTCTCTGGATTTCATATGTTTTCCTTAATTTAGAACCTTAAGTGTGGGATTACTGGGTCAAAAACTGAGCATTTTTAGGCTCTTGGTAGGTACAACATAATTGCTTTTCCCCCAATCCCATGCAGTTTGCACTCCACCAGCAGTGTATGAGCGTGGCATCTTATCACCTCGGCACCACTATTAAGCCTTATAACTTTTAAAATTTATTGTTACTTTCTTTTTTTTTTTTTTTTTTTTGCTGTACGCGGGCCTCTCACTGCTGTGGCCTCTCCCGTTGCGGAGCACAGGCTCCGGACACACAGGCTCCGCGGCCATGGCTCGCGGGCCCAGCCGCTCCGCGGCATGTGGGATCTTCCGGGATCGGGGCACGAACCCGTGTCCCCTGCATCGGCAGGCGGACTCTCAACCACTGCGCCACCAGGGAAGCCCCTATTGTTACTTTCAATAGATGAAAATGGTATCTCATTCTCATTTACATAGTCGTTCTAGCAAATCTTCATTTTGCCCCTGATTGAATTGTACCCTCTTCACCCTTTTTACCATGTGACTATGAATAGAAGTGACAGCCAGGAAGATGCTGCAGGGAAGGCCTGTGTCTTAGTAATACTTGTCCCCGGTGCCGAGGCACGTTGGGGGTCTGCACGATTTCCACCTTGGCTTTCATGGTGGTGTTCAAGAGGATAGATAAGTGGGCCATGGAAGAGAGGAAAGCCATTGAACAGCTCACATAATTTTATCTGTCATGTTTATTTTTCTCTTCTCTGGTTTCCAGCTTGATTTTTCTCTATATATTATTAGCGTAAGTCAGTAAAGAGAAAAACTATTTAACTTAGTGAAGATTAGGTTGAACCTCGGAAGGAATTTTCAGGTAATCTAGTTAAAGGTCCTTAAGTTTTGAAACATGATACAGGAATACTCTTGATGAATAATTAGTTATTTAAGTGATTTTAAAGGGAAACAACTGTATCAAGCATTCAACCCAATTATGTTACCTGTTCATCTGGAATCACATACATTGATATATACATACATTTTTCATTATTATAAACAGCAGAGATCACTGCATTGTAGTGTTTTTCTTAAAACTTATTTTACCAAGTAAACTCACAATCATAGCAATAATAGTGGAGCATTTAGAACTCACACTCACATACAACATCTCAAGTCAACTCTGGGCAGGGGGTGGTTTGGACCTCATTACCCTGAATTTAAAGATGGGGAAACTGAGAACAGAGAGCTTTAGTGACTTCCCAGGGACCCCAGCAAGGAAGAGTTAGAGTTGGGGCTTGGACCCTAGTTTTCTCATTCTGTGTTCAGTGGGTTTTGGGGAACCTACTCAATGGAGATGCTTTCACCTTGTCTATTTAGTCATTGATCTAACAATTTGTAAGAAGATGGATGGTTGAGGCACAGTCCCCTCTGGTGGCAGGGGAGAGACTGGGTGTCCTTTAAGAGATGATAACCGTGAAGAAGCCAAACTCAGTCCATGGAGGAATCTCCGAACCCTCAGTCCCGAGGATCTCTGTCCGTGGTTGGCTTACCTGGAGCAGGCAGAGGACCCATCTTCCTCCCTCTGCTTCCCTCTGCTTCTGCCTAGTCCCTCTTCCTACAATATGACCTTCCGTATCACTACTTAGGTTCATTGTTCAATAAACAGTTGAGTGCTAAATGCCTCGCCTTCTTCAAGATCCTGGGGATCTAAAAAAGCATAAGGCAGGAGCTTCGACTGTAGATGCTCAGAGTGAAGGAGGCAAACTAAGTCAGTTAGGGCTTGTTGCGAATGACCAAAACCCCAGTTCACGCTGGACTGAAACAAAGGGGAATGCACAGGCTCGGGCAAGCTGCAGGTGCAGCTCAAATTCTCTCCCCACCTCTTCTCTCACACTCTGTAGGGGATCCATTTTCATGCAGTAGGTGGAGGAAGGAGGGGAGAGCATTCCAGACTGGAGAAGCTGTAAGGAAGCCAGTGTGGCTGGAATGCAGAGAACTGGATGGTGAGAGGCATGGGAGGTGCAGGTAGGCAGAAGGATCCCATGGGGTTGTGCTCCCTGTGGTGGGAGAGTGACATCACATCTGCATGCTTAAAAGATCAATGGCTGTAAAGGGTATAGAGAAATTCCAGAGCATGTGAGGGCGCCATCCAGAGCTCCAGGGAAGTGATGGCAGTGTCCTCACTACAGGGTAAAGCAGGAGACGGAGTGAGCAGCGCTTGAGAGATATTAAGGCAGTGAAAACAAGATGGGATGATGGATTGAATGCCTTCATTGAGCTGGTGATGGTGGGAAGAGAACCAGACTAGTGGGGGAAGAGTTTCATTCTTGAAATAACGGCTTTGGGGCACCTGTGAAACATCCAGTTGGAGATGTTGAGTTTTTCCCTTTTCTTTCCTTCTTTCTCTCTTTTCTTTCTTTTTTTCTTTCTCTGTCTCTGTCTCTCTCTCTCTCTGCTTTGCTCAAAAATGGACCAACATGGCTCTCCAAGCTTTTTTAGCTCAGGTACCCTACAGTGACTCTAAATTTAAATTTTTGAGAAAGACTGAATCTGATTGGTCATTGGCCAACCAATAGATTGGTTCCCCCTGGGTAAGGTGACTAGCTCTCCTCCAATCAGGTATGGCTGGAAAGGAGTGGTGCATCACTTGGTATAAACTTGGCCACTTAAGGCTGCCCTTTCAGCACAGGCTAAGGGAGAGGAAGGACATTTCCTAGAGCAGGCACTCCCAAATACAATGACCACAACTTTAAAATGAGGAGTCAACGAGGTAGTCTGTTAAGGGTCCTTTAGCTCTCAACGTTTTGTGGGTCTACTGCCATCTGTGGACAAAAAGGACTGATGATCAGACAGCTGCCCACTGTGTGGGGCTCCATCTGGGCTCCAGACACTGAGAAATGCATCCCTCTCCCTTCTCCCCATGAGCTTGGCACGGCACAGGTTTTCTGGCCTTTGCAGGTGAGAAATCCCAGTTCTCAGCGCTTACTGGAATTCACTGGCTTCTACCCTTGGGAGGACAACAGAGGGAAAGCCCATTCCTGGGCAGGAGAGCTAACTTGTGGCTTTCCCCAGTGACTGAGCCAATGGGTGACATCATCCCAGGTCTGTGCTCAGCACACCTGGGCTTTATCATTTCTGGGTTCCCACCCCACCCATTGCTCCTGTTTCCCAGAGACTTGGAGTCATGGGCTGCCTGACTCCTCAGTACTTCCCACCTTCAGTCTTAGCCCAGTCAGAGAGATTTAGAGGGTCCATCCCTATGGCTCAGGAATCTCAGCACCTGCTTAGTGTGGCTGCCAGGTCCTAGTGTCACAGCATCTGGCTTCTTCCTGGGACGGAGCCCCCTGGGCACCCGAGTCCCCAAGCCTGGACTGCTGTCCTCTTTCCGTTGTCGCCCTGCCCCTGCCCCTCCAAAGTAAGACCTGCTATCTCCTCTACTGACCTCTGAGTAAAGATGGTAGCCCAGCCTCACGGGCTCACATTTGCCGCGTTTCCCTTCTACGATGTTCTGATTTATAGTAAGAAATATATATTTGGTCTTCCTTTTGTTTCTGGCACAGAGCTTCTAGAACACTTGGAATTTCCTGAATGGTTAGAGTGACAAAGTGTCTTATTATGTTAATGAGATGGTTTCTGGCTGCACCTAAGGATGGGGGTTTGTTGCCAGCCTCCCTATCCCTTGGGTTAGAAATGCACATTCTTAGCCCCACCTGAGTCAGAAACTCTGGGTAGGACCTGGCAATCAGTCTTTTAACCAGCCTTCCAGGTAATTCTGACGCGCGCTTGAGCTTAAGAAGCACTGTGCTAAACTGCACTGGGACGTGATCTGTGAATGGAGTCTGGTCAGCAGGGGATGGCCTCCTCCCTCCCGGAAAAATCAGATCCTGTTTCCCCTTGACTGGATATGTTGCTTTCCCAGTTTCCTCACACCAGAGGTCCCTTGAACACTTATTTATTCTTTCTCAGTTTCCAAAAGACCGTAGGTCGCCTTTGTCCCCCTTAGTGGCTCAGATTCCAGCAGGTTGTATTAGGGCAACACAATTTGGATCATTGGTTTCCAGAGCCAGGTGAGGCCTCCAGGATGCACTAACTTGTCCTGAGCAAAGCTTCTCAGTGGAAGATAATGCCACCTTAGAAAAAATTCTTGTCGCCTCTCCATTTTACAGAAATTGGATCACAGAACCTATAGTGTTTTGCCCAGAGTCACACAGCAGAGTGCAAAGCTGGCCCCAGGACCAAGTCCGCTGGCTTCTGGGGCAGCATTCTTTCTACTATACCAGGGTTTCTAGAATTTTAATGTGCACATAAATCCCTGGGGAGCTTGCTAAAATGCAGATTCTGATTCAGTGGGTCTGAGGTGGGGCCCAAGACTCTGCATTCTAACAAGTGCCCAGGGGATGCAGGCCTGCTAGTCCAGGACCATGCCTTGAGTACCAAAGTTCTACACCACACCGTTCATCACTCATCCCTCCTCCCAGATTGGTTTTTGAGAAACTTCCAGCCTAGAAGAGCCAACTCTTGCAGAAGAGAAATGATCCCTTACTTGTGGTCGTGAAAAGAAAGCAGTAGAATCGGTGGGGTTTGAGGAACTGGAAAATCCCTTTGTGTCTCCCTAAGTTCTACTTTCAGCCAACACTGCTAGAAGATCTGTTGATTCTGGGCCTCTTCCCAAGTTGGAATCCACTGACATGCCTCTCTACCCACTGTTCCTAACAGCCTCCACCCCCAAGATGCCGCAGTCCCTGTAGCAGGTCTCCCAGGCCCAGCACCACAGGAAGCGCTCACCATGGCAACAGACAGTCCCAGCGCCAAGTGCATTCATTAGAAGAGCTGGAAAGAAAACAGCCCAGCTCTTCCTGACCCGACTTTTCCAGAGGGTGGGGGGCGACTCTCAGGACTGGGAAAGAGTCTCCCCAACCCAAACCCCAAATAAAGAGCCCAGGACCACTCCTAGAATCTTAGTAAGAGAAGGAATTTTAAGGCTTAATCTGAGCTTATCATTTTCCAGATGATGCCGGGGAGGGCATGGGACTCACCCAAAGCCACACTGCCAGTTAAGAGCAGGTTGGGGTGAGAACCTGGTCTCTGGGCTCCCAGCACAGCCTCTATCCCCCTGAAGGAAACTCCCTGAAGGTCAGTGCCATGGACTAAATTGTATCTCCCTTCATATGTTGAAGCCCTAACCACCCCTGACCCCGCCAATACGACTATATCTAGAGACAGGGTCTTTAGGAGGTAATTAAGGTTAAATAAGGTCATAAGGGTGGGACCCTAATCCGATAGGCCTGTGGCCTTATAAGAAGAAGAAGAGAGAGACATTTCTCTCTCTACCTCCCTCCACCATGTGAGGATACAGTGAGAAGGCAGCTGTCTGCAAACCAGGAAGAGAGCCCTCAGTAGAACCCGACCACACAGGAACCTTGATCTTGGGCTCCCAGCCTCCAGAACAGTGAGACAATAAATTTCTATTGTTTGAGCCACTCCAGCTGACTAAGACAGCCTTTGAGTCGGTCACATTCACATTTAGCATCCCCGGAGGAACCTGGCTCTGATGTCCTTCAGGGTGCCTCTAGAACTCATGATAACAAACCCCTCTTCTCCCTGGCCTGCTGGCTTTCTCCACCCTCTGGAGTGAATCTGTTTGGCTTGACTGTGTGTGTTAGGTTGGCCCAGGCAGGTGAAAGCAGGTTGCACTGGTGTAGATGACAGCGTGGGTCAAAGGGTCTGAAGGGGTAACAGGGAGGGGATGAGAGCCTTGGTTCAACATTTTCTCCAGCATCTGCACTCGGCTCTCCGCACGGTCCCACTTTCACCTTCACCTTCCCCAGACTCTGAGCTCCAGCCCCGCCCAGTGTCTCGTGATGTCCCGAATGTCCTGCTCTTCTTGCCTCCGTGCCTTCACTGCCTAGAATGCTCCTTCCTTCTTGTTCCCCTGGCAAACCCTCAGCCACCCTCAGACTTAACCCAGTGATGTTCTCCTCCATGAAGCCTCTTTCACCAGCACTCCTTGACCCCAATTCCCTTGTAAACAGCAAACACACACACAACAAAGAGTTACATATGTGTTCATGTGTGTGCCTGTGTGCACGCACACACAGTTCTTGGTGCTGAACAGTGGAAACCAACTCTGGCTAATTGAAACAGAAAAGGGCTTTATTAAAAGAATATTGGGGCTTCCCTGGTGGCGCAGTGGTTGAGAGTCCGCCTGCTGATGCAGGGGACACGGGTTCGTGCCCCGGTCTGGGAAGATCCCACATGTCGCGGAGCGGCTGGGCCCGTGAGCCATGGCCGCTGCACCTGCGCGTCCGGAGCCTGTGCTCCGCAACGGGAGAGGCCACGACAGTGAGAGGCCCGCGTACCGCAAAAAAAAAAAAAAAAAAAAAAAAAAAAAGAATATTGGATCATGGCTTCCCTGGTGGCACAGTGGTTGAGAGTCCACCTGCCGATGCAGGGGACATGGGTTCGTGCCCCAGTCTGGGAAGATCCCACATGCCGCGGAGCGGCTGGGCCCGTGAGCCATGGCCGCTGCACCTGTGCATCCGGAGCCTGTGCTCCGCAACGGGAGAGGCCACAGCAGTGAGAGGCCTGCGTACCGCAAAAAAAAAAAAAAAAAAAAAAAAAAAGAATATTGGATCATCTCCAGAATGACCAGAGAATTGGGAACCCAGGCTCCAGGCTAGGGTACCTCGGAACCAGGTGTGGGACACCATGGGCACTGCAGCTTATACTGTCAACCCTGCTAATGGTGGTCCCTGGCACTGCTGCTACCATCTCCATGACCAGAGCCCCGATTCAGACTCTGGGCCGGTGGATCCAATTGGCAGCGCCTGGGTCACATGCCTGCATCCTGGTCTAGAGGGAGGTGGGCTCCATGCGTCACCAAGACCTGTGGGGGGGCAGGAGGTGGAATTCCCCAAATTATAGAAGAAGGGTTAGTTGCTGGGTGCCCCAAAATCATAACAAATGTCTCCTAGATGTGGAATATTCATATATATATTTATATATATATATATTAAAAATTTTTTATCATTCATGGTGGTTATGCTCTGTAAGTTGCTATGAACACTGAATTAACAAACGCTAGGGACTTCCCTGGCAGTCCAGTGGTTAGGACTCTGCGCTTCCACTGCAGGGGGCATGGGTTCGATCCTTGGTTGTGGAACTAAGATCCCAAAGGCCACGTGGTGTGGCCAAAATTATATTTATATATATATATATATATATATATATATATATACACACGCACACATTATATTTATATATATTTAGTATACATTTATTTATATATATATATACTAAATATATAGTATATTTAGTATATATATATAAATATAAACAAATGCTGAACCATTGCTCCAGAGGGAAGTACAGGTTTCAGTGCCTGTACACCTCTGGTGACATTTTTGCTAACTGATTAATACATAATCTTGTCCTATGCATGTTTCTGTTTAAAGACACCTTATTTAATATATACTGTTGATCCACTCACGTTGACCTCACGGACCACAGCTCTATAACTGATGCCTGAGCGAAGCTGATCTAACACACATTTTCTCCGTAAGGCCCAGCACAGCCTTCTTGCTCTTAGAATCACTACAAGCATTTCAACACTATGCTTGGGGGCCAGTTTCACAGTTTAAACTGTGAAATCACCCAAAAAAAGCACAAAAACGCAGAAAGCGTGTCACTAAATAGACCGTGAAAAGGACACATGGTTATAGCATGAGACTTGAAGCAAGAAGACAGAGTGTCACCTCGTTCACCCTCAGCTCGGGGCACCTTGGGGAGCTTGAATGTGTTGCCTCTTCACCTTTCCACAAATGAGTGACAGCGCCACTGGTATCGATTTGAAAGTTATTGACAAGTTTTAGCAGGTGGGCAGGTTTGAAAATACAGAACCTGTGAATAATGAGGACTGACTATAGAATTATAGTTTGATTATATGTTTTGTTTTATTTATTTATTTTTTTAACATCTTTATTGGAGTATAATTGCTTTACAATGGTGTGTTAGTTTCTGCTTTATAACAAAGTGAATCAGCTCTACATATACACATATCCCCATATCTCTTGCGTCTCCCTCCCACCCTCCCTATCCCACCCCTCTAGGTGGACACAGAGCACAGAGCTGATCTCCCTGTGCTATGTGGCTGCTTCCCACTAGCTATCTATTTTACGTTTGATAGTGTATATATGTCCATGCCACTCTCTCACTTCATCCCAGCTTACCCTTCCCCCTCCCTGTGTCCTCAAGTCCATTCTCTATGTCTGTGTCTTTATTCCTGTCCTGCTCCTAGGTTCTTCAGAACCATTTTTTTTTTTAGACTCCATATATATGTGTTAGCCTATGGTATTTGTTTTTCTCTTTCTGACTTACTTCACTCTGTATGACAGACTCTAGGTCCATCCACCTCACTACAAATAACTCAATTTCGTTTCTTTTTATGGCTAAGTAATATTCCATTGTATATATGTGCCACATCTTCTTATATCTATATACTTTATACTTATAAATACAATTATATATAATTTTTCCACATGTATTTCCACATCTATAAATCTTTTCTAAAAATTTTTATTGAAATAGTATAAATATTATATTATAATTTTTAAATATTATATTGAAATTAATTTGAATATTATATTGAAATATAAATATAAATTGTAAAATATACTTTTATAATTTTTATTGAAATATCGTTGAATATAGTTGTGTTGGTTTCAGGTGTACAGCAAAGTGCTTCAGTTTATACATATATATATATAAATATATACTTTTTTTAGAGTCTCTTCTATTATAGGTTCTTATAAGATATTGAGTATAGTCCTCTGTGCTATACAGTAGATCCTTGTTGATTATCTATTTTACATATAGTAGTGTGTATATTTTAATCCCAAACTCCTAATTTATCCTTCCCCCTTTCCCCTTTGGTAACCATAATTTTGCTTTCTATGTCTGTGGGTCCATTTCTCTCTTGTAAATAAGTTCATTTGTATCATTTTTTAAGATTCCACATATAAGTGATATCATATGGTATTTGTCTTTCTCTGTCTTAGTGTGATAACCTCTAGGTCCATCCATGTTGCTGCAAATGGCATTATTCCATTCTTTTTTATGGCTGAGTAATATTCCATAGTATGTGTGTGTGTATATATATATATATATATATATACCACATCTTCTTTATGCATTCATCTGTCGATGGACATTTAGGTTACTTCCATATCTTGACTATTGTAAATAAGTGCTGCTATGAACATAGGAGTGCATGTATCTTTTCAAATTATAATTTTGTCTAGATATATACCCAGGAGTGGAATTGCAGGATCATATGGTAGCTCTATTTTTAGTTACTTAAGGACCCTCCATACTGTTCTCCATAGTGGCTGCACCAACTTACATTCCCACCAACACTGTAGGGGGTTCCTTTTTCTCCACACCCTCTCCAGCATTTATTGTTTGTAGACTTTTTGATGTTGGCCATTCTGACCGGTGTGAGGTTCACACCTATAAATCTTGTTGCAGTGAGGTTTCTTACCCATTGAGGATTTCTGGTTTCTTTTCAGGGGATGGTGGATATCTACCAGGACAGCAGTCACTATGGAACATTGTCCAGTTAGATTTGTACTTGAACCTATAGCAAGGCAATAAGCTTGAAAGCCAGGCACTGTGGAGAGCAGTAGTTTTTCTCCATTCCTCTGGCCCATAAAGCATCTAGCATGGAGGACCCCATCATCACTTTCTCTTTGGGCAGGTGGACTCCAAGGTCACTGCTCTGGGGCAGAGAAAATAACAAGCCTTGGTAGAACCTCTTCCAGTCCCAAGGGGTTTTGTTAAGAATGAAGGGTCCCCTGTTTGGAATAAGAAACGTTCAAATAGGTATGGGGACCTTAAGAACATCAAGCAAATGGCCATTTATCCAGCATTTAAATCTGTAGGATGGAATCTCTTTCATTGCTAAGTTTGAGCTGGCCTGGCTCCCTAGGAGGCTCACAAGAAAGGCACATCAGTTACAGAGAAAGAAGTGATGTTTTCTTCATAAATCTGAGTATAGCATGAGTATATGTTCAGTCCTGCTACACATTAACCCAACAAACGTTTGGATGTTTGAGCACCTACTTAGTGCCAAGCACTGTGCTAGCTGCTGGAGACGTATCAGTAGGCGGAATAAATGGTAGAGGTGAGATTTGTATCTTGTTCTTAAAGGAACCTTCTGCTCTGGCATAGCTGGAAGGTGGAGGTCAAGTCAAGCTGAAGGGAGATAAAGGGAGATAAAACCTGGCTCTGGGGACAGCTCTGCACTGGCATCATGGGGCCATGACAGGGAGGAGAGTTATCACTGCCCTGTAGGTGCTCATGGTTATAAGAGGATGGCACGGATGAGAAAAGGGTCCAGATACACATATGAAGGTGTAGCAAGGACGCAGACAACACAGCAAGGTCTCATGTGGTTTCAAGGGACAGAGTGCTCACTTGTGAGTAAGGATGGGGCGGGATGCGGGCCAGACAGACTTCCTGGAGGAAGAGTTCTTGGGATGGCCTTTGGGGTTCAGGGTCCTGGGGAGTATGAGCTGTAAGGAAGCACAGTAAGGTGAAGCCACATCAGTTAAAGCTGTCCTGCTGGGCTTCCCTGGTGGCACAGTGGTTGAGAGTCCGCCTGCCGATGCAGGAGACGCGGGTTCGTGCCCCGGTCCGGGAGGATCCCACGTGCTGCGGAGCGGCTGGGCCCGTGAGCCTGCGCGTCCAGAGCCTGTGCTCCGCAACGGGAGAGGCCACAGCAGTGAGAGGCCCACGTATCGGAAAAAAAAAAAGCTGTCCTGCTTTTGGCTGCAGCCTATCTTTAAAAAAAGAGGGAGGCTAAGACATCTCTGGTTTTAAATCGTGTCTGCCAGGAGCGGCCTTTATTTGGGAGAGCACCCAGCCACAGCTTCTGGGCAAGAAGGGGCTAAGAGCCTGGCAGGCTCAAGGGTGTAGGACTATGGGGTGTAAGACCACTGGGCCACCAGTTTACTGAGGCTATTCTGTGTTTTCCCAGGTGTGTTGCCCAACTAGCTGAAAGATTTGTCCTTAATAAGTGAATTGAAAAAAATCCTCTTTCCTGGTTACAGAGGTATGGACTGTCCCTTACCAATGACATTTGCTCCTATTAGCCCTGTGGTCTCCAGCCAGGGGCCTGCACTGTGGACCAAAGCAATCTGTTTGCACAGGACTCTGCCTGCCTACAACCTTTGCTGGGCGCGGGGAGGGGAAGGTGGGGGAAGATGAAGGGTCCAAGACAGAGTCTTGCTGTGCCAAGGGATCTTATATCCTTAGGAACAGAAAACACACACCAAAAAAGGGAGAAAAATGCCAAAGATAACAAAGTAAAAGAAAAAAAAATTTTTTTTGTAGGGCTAAGAAAAAAAGCCTCTTGTTGGAGGAAATCAAATTGTTGAATAAATGTGTGATTCCAAAGCCCTTGAGTCCCTGGAAGCCAGCGAGCTGTGTCCACAGAGGCACCCACTAGGAATGGATTGGAAGGCATTGCTCACCCCTTGGACCATCATGTTAGAGTTCTAGGCCAGACGGGTGGGGTGCAGATAGAGGGGAGTTTGCACTGGCTTGGGATAGTTTGCAAAACTATTTCCAGCTATTAGCTCATTTGATTGTCACAACAGCTCCTGGGAGGTAGGACGGTCAGCAACAGTTACTCTGTTTACTTGATAATTAAGCAGATGTTCAAAGAGGTGAAATGGCCCATCCGAATGCTGGCTAGCAAATCCCAAAGCCAGGACTTGCTGTCGGGGTTATCTGATGCCCCAGCTGCCTGTTGCTAGGAAGGGTGGGGACGTGAACAGAGTTGCAGCATCCCCGGTTCTTTAGATACACTCTGTGATTTCAGTGTGAGTGCCATGATTCCTATTTACAGATGACAAATAAGCCTCAGGGGGTGAGCTGTCGTGCCCCTGGGGCCTCTGTAGCGCATTCCCAGAAGCTGGCCTGCCCATAAGGGGGCTGAGGGCCACGGGGTATGTGGCCGTTGGCACTCTGGGCAGAGCTGAGGAGCCTGGAGCACATGGGCTGGGCCGCAGGGAGAGGCAGGCTATTTGGGGTGGAGTCAGGCCAGTTTGACTGCAAGTGTCATGTCGCTCTGCCCCGAAAGCTTGGCAATGTCACTCCGCATTCCGGAACCGCATTCCTGACACCTCGCCCCGCTGCAGGCCTCCGACAGCCAAGTCCCGCTGAGCTGAGCTCTGGGACTTAAAAGGTGGTGGGAGTCTGTTCCCCACAGCCTGCTGCTCTGCCCAGCCTGTCTTCTCATCCTCACCCTGGCGGCAGCCTGGGCAAGGACCGTGGGCACCGGGTTGCACGTCTATCCTAATCACATCGCTGCCCCAGTGGTGACTTTTTTTTTTTTTTTTAATTCAAAAGTCCACGGAAGGAGCAAAGTCAAATCGAGCCCCTGCTGGGCACCTGGCTTTGGTGACACAGTGACACGGTCCTTGCTTTCAAGGAGTTTAGAGTCTCCCACCTGAAGTACTGGCTTAGAGAACACTTAGAAATGCCTGGGGCATCTGGGTTGTCCCAGTGACTGGGGGCACAGAGGGAGCCGGGGTGTTAAATATCCTATAACACACAGGATTGTCCTTCACGACGAGGACACCTCCCGCCCTCAGCACCAGCAGCACCCTTGCTGAGAAACACTGGCAGGAGATCGATTGGAAGTTTGACATTTCCCCCCATTTTGCAGATGTGAACCCTGAAGCTTAGGAAGGTTAAGGCACTAGAACTGAATCCGGTTATACCAGACTCCGCCTCTCTTATGCCTCTGGGTAACGTGGGGCGATGATTGTACCAACCTCTTCAGGAGATCACTAGGCTCTTGGGCAAACACAGCCTCAGAGCACCAATCCCCAAGCAAACGGGAGGAATTATCAGTGGCCTCGGAAAACTTGGGAAGAAACTTGGGAAAATTAGGATGACTGTCTGGGAGGCACAGGGCAGGCTGGGTGTAGCTTTGTGGGAGGGAGGAAAGGAGGGAAGTGGGTCTCTGGACATTTTCTGTGTTTCTTAAAGTAGCAGCTCCCAGAGTCCTGCTGGAGGCTCACTGGGGCAGAGGAAAGTCCCAGTGGCCCACCCACCGCAGGATTAGCCCACCTCCAAAAGAACAATAGAAAAAGTCAGAATTCCTTCCTAGCTGACCCCGCCCAACAGCGGGCTTTGGAGAATCACAGCCTGCTGATCCCGCAGTCCAGGATTTCAGGTGATCAGGGGCGTGTGCAAGGGGAGTGAGGGGGAAGGAGGGAGGACCCACCCCCGTTCCTAAGCCTCGGCTCCACTGCGCTGCCCTATCCTGGGAGGATGCTCTTTGGTGCCCTTCAGACACCAGCTCCTCCCTGGGCATCTGGCCACCCCAGGAGCCTATGTATGAACCGTCTATAGAAGTTCTCAAGACGTTGAACCTGATCAAACTCCTGGACTGTGCACCCAGTCAAACCGGGTGTCCTGGGTGGAGCTGCTTCCTGGCGGGGCTGATTGAACTGCACAGTGGGGCGGACTCAACACTGGGCTGGCAGAGAGGCCATGGGGATCTGCCGCTGCATGCTGTGTGACC
Organism: Mesoplodon densirostris; assembly: GCF_025265405.1. Taxonomy (NCBI): domain Eukaryota; kingdom Metazoa; phylum Chordata; class Mammalia; order Artiodactyla; family Ziphiidae; genus Mesoplodon; species Mesoplodon densirostris. The sequence goes on along the minus strand of NC_082678.1, from coordinate 52,388,511 downwards.
TTGGGCAGAGCCCTTAACCTCCCTGGAACCAAGAGAGGACAGGCTGTCATTCATTCAGCCTCCCTCCCTTCCCTCCCTATAGTATTTTTTTATGAGGTATTTTTAGCATCAGAATAACAAACACCCCATGCCCACTTCCCCGTTCTGCAAATTTTTTTACATTTTACCATATCTGCTTCAGACTTTAAAAAAAGAATAACCTCACAGATACACTTGAAGAGCCTCAGGAGCCCTCCCTGATGCCACTTCCCTCCCTACCACCCTTTCGCCCTCTCCAGAGGAGACCACTATCCTGAATTTGTTGTTTATCATTCTACACCTGTTTGGTACTTTAAACATGTGTGTGCATCCCTCCACCCCCATGACTCATAGGGATGCCTGCCTCGCTCTGCGCACCTAATGACTTTAGGATCAAATTGTTCAGGGAGTGGGGCAGAGAAGGAAAAGAAGAGGAAGAGAAAGGCTTTCTTATTGATTTTAAAAGCTATGTATTAAAGGCATGGACCCTTTGTGAATCACATATATTGTATTTATTTTTCCTAGTTTGATATTTGCCTTTGCATTTTAATTTGTTAAGTTTTAGTCAAAATAACTTCTTATTCATTTCAATTTGTACATGTTTATTATAGAAGAATGAAAAAATACAGAAAAGCAATAGAAACCACAGTCAACCACATTTAAATCATCCAGAGACAAGCCCATCTTAGTGTTATCTCCCCAGCCACTTTTCTGTAATTCCTTTTCATTTTTGCATGGTTCGTATATTCCTTAGGGTTAAAAATATGTATTAAGTATTTACAATAGGCAGGTTGAGAGTGAAGGGTATAGATGTATAGCCTTTGTCCTTGCTTTCCAGGAATTTATCATCTAGTATAGGAAACATCTTTTAAGACAATTATAATAGAATGCAAAATAGCAATAATTATGAAAAACAGAATTGGAAGAGATTTCTGGATTACTGGGCAAGAACTCTGTGCTGTCTCATGAACTCCCAAGGGCAAAATTAATAATAATCAACATGGTGCTAAAATTATTGTCTTAACAGTTGTTCTACTGAGAGGTTACCCTTGGGGAAGAAGTCATAGTGTTTTTCTATACCTTTGTAAACAAACATTGGATTAACATTTTAGAAATGGTTATTTTCACTTGACGATATATCACACAGCCTTCATCATGACCGTCTATGTTGGTTTACATCACCATTTGAAATGGCTGGAGATGTTCCATTGTATGGATATATATCAATTTCTTTTATTTTATTGATTGCCTATTGTTAGATACTTCGGTTGTTTTTGTTTTGTGATTGTGTCTCAGCAGTCTTATACTTTTATGTAGAGAAGCCTATCAGTATATTCTTTTGTGTTTTTTTTTTCTTTGATATCAAGCTTAGAAAGCCTTTCCCTAGCCTGGGATGCATTAATTTAACACATATTTATAAAGTCCCAACCAGGCACTAGGTTTTGTTCTAGGTACTTTGGATCTGTCAATGAACAAAACAGGTGAAATTCCCAGTTCTCCTGGAGCTGACAGTTTGTGTGGGGAGGGGGTGTGTGTAGGGAAATGGGGGGCAGGTAATATACAGTAAACCTAATAAATAAGTAAATTGTGTATTAGAAGGTGATGAATGATATTGAGGGAAAAAAAGGTGGAGCAGGGTAACTGTATAAGTGGTGCTGGGGAGGGGAAAATAGGGGGAACTGGCCAGATATAGGGCAGTCATGTCTTTCAGGCTTTGTAACCAGGGTGTACGCTGAAAGCCACACACAGAAGGAGCCCCTGCTGCTGCCGGCCACTTTATCTCTTATTCAGTACAACAAAGTTGGTCTTTCTTCTGTTATGAGGATGGATCACAGTTTCTTTGGTTGAGCTCTGGAGGAAGGGGTTGGCTTACACCAAGGCCACACTGTGAGAATACATGTGCCTTTACATTTTGGAATCACGTTCGGCTCAACAAGATGCTAGCTCTATACTTGTCACTCAGGGTCTGAGAGCAGCTGGGGGGGTACAGACAGGTGTCCCTGGCTCCCCCCCACCCCATCACATGATCCCAGTGGTTTACCAAGTGGAAGAGAAATCAGAGTGCCCTGTGCTACTTAAAATTGTTTCTCTGCCCATATCTGTACCTGCATCTTCTACATCTCCATTCACATTTTACATATAACTCAATCTATTAGGAATTCGTTTTAGAATATGATACTATGGTACGGTCCTAACTTAACTTTTTTTTTTTTTGGTACACGGGCCTCTCACTGCTGTGGCCTCTCCCGCTACAGAGCACAGGCTCCGGACGCGCAGGCTCAGTGGCCATGGCTCACGGGCCCAACCGCTCCGCGGCACGTGGGATCTTCCCGGACCGGGGCACGAACCCGTGTCCCCTGCATCGGCAGGCAGACTCTCAACCACTGCACCACCAGGGAAGCCCTAACTTAACTTCTTTTCCCAGAGTGTTAACAACGTTGAGTAATTCTTCCTTTCCCTGTTGATCTAAAGTATCACTTTATTTTGTCCTGACTTGAATACTTAAGGGCACACCACTGAACACCTGCTTCAAAAGGCGACACTAATTCCTGAATCACTGAAAGGTGAAACAGTCGTTTCTGCAGATGTCCAGCCTCCCTTGACTTTGCATGATTGTGCTATTAATCAGGCTCACATTTTTCTATTTGCCAACGAAGTTACCTTGAGTGACTTGCAGATTCTTTGCTGAAAATCAGATGTAGCAGTATAATAATAAAAATAAAGTTTCATATTTATTGGATGCTTTCTCCAGACCAGGCTCTTTTTCTAAGTCCTTTATATTTAACTTAATTTAAATATAACACAAGTCTCTGAAGCATTATTTTATAGTTGGGGAAATTGAGGCTAGAAAGGTCATATAGCTAACTTGAGGTCCCACAGTGTCACCCTGAATATGCATTTGAACCCCCAACAGTCTGTGCTGTTAATCACAGTGTGTGGCCTCACTGTAGGAGCAGAGGTTTAGGGTAGCAGGGACAAAGTGGTCATATGGAGAAAATGCTCACATTCATATATTCATCATACTTGGTAAGTGCTTCCTACATCCAGGCTCTGTGTTAGACCCAGATTACAAAAAAGCCAGGTTTGTGGGGCTCTGGGAAAGCGGAGTGGACACCTGGGGTGAATGTGCTCACACTCATTTACTCACAGAGTATCAGCAGCAGCTCTAGGGGAAATGCCAGGTACAATGTTGGCTGTGAACACATTTCATTGACCGCAGACCTTTATACCATCTACTTCTCTGGGTACTTACTAATCCTTCATCCTTCTAACTTCTGAACCAGCACTCACCCTGAAGAGTCCCTGTCCACAGCACAGCCACAAATACCACCAAGAGCTCCTTCTCTGAAGAGGATTCCTTCACCACCTTACAAATCTGCTTTTTATGTCTTCCTGCCCAATCAGTAGACCTTTTATTTCCTTTTCTTGTCTTATTGCATTAGCTAGGACTCCCAGTACAGTGTTAAAAAGAAGTGGTGAGAGGGGACATCCTTGCCTTGTACCTGATTTTAGTGGGAAAGCTTCAAGTTTCTCACCATTAAGTAAGATGTTAGCTGTAGGTTTTTTGTAGATGTTCTTTATCAGGTTGAGGAAGTTCTCTGTTCCTAGTTTACTGACAGATTTTATCATGAATGAATGTTGGATGTTGTCACAACTTGCTTTTCAAAGATGATATCTCATGATATATTTTGTTGTCAATAAATGCATGTTTATATTATCTTAAATAGGTGTAATATTCCATTTATATGGCTATACTGACAAATATTTAAACACCCCTCTACTTTTGAATTTTTAGGTTGTTTTTGAGGTATACAGGCTGATAAAGACAATACTATGTAAGGATTGGTATACATCATTTCAGAGTCTTCTGTTCAAGAGGGCTGGGGAAGAGGAGAACCAGCAGTGAAGAGAAGCAGGGGCCTGAGGCAAGAAAGGACAGGTGTGGAGGATGGGTGGAACCAGGAAATACTGCCCTCATCTAGCATTTGCCTCCCTCTTTCTTTATACCCAGCCATGGGCTAGTCTGGTCCATGCCTCCAACTTGCTCCTACTCCTGGGACCCTGATCAGGAGGGAAGGGAAACCCATATGCTGTCAGGTGCCAAAGTGCAGGATCCCTGCCCAGCTGCTAGTATGTCTTCTTGTCCAAAGACTGCTTGGGTCAGCTTACATTGCCACACGAGAAGGCTGAAGACTGTCTGTGGAGGTCAGGAGTGCTAGTGACCGGGTATTCCTGGCTCTTCATCTTCCCAACACGTGGTAGCATTGGCTTCCCCACTGCCTTCAAAGTTAAGCTTGGCCGTGAGACTTGCATTGTCGGTCTAGGATGACAGCTTTCAGAGCCAATACATGGCTTACCGTGTTCTCTTTCCTCCTGTCACAGCAACCAGCAATGCTCCAAATGGGGCTGCTCCCTCAGCCTGGGTCCCAGAATGTCCTCCAAGCAGGGTAGAGTTTCCAACTAACATGCCATGACTCACAGCCCGAGTGAGAAATGAGCCTTGTTGCTGAAGGCTCATGACTTGGAGTCATATTGTTATTCAGCATGACCTATCCCCTCCTCACTGATACTGTGTCTTCCCAGTCAAACATAAGGCCCCCCAGTTAGGGTAACTTCCCATTTACAATAAACTCCTCATTCTTCCAGAAAATTCTGAACCATATCAAATTTATAAAAATCTCAACATGCACCCTACATGAACTATGTCTAAAGTGTCCAATCTGATCTGTTGTAAATTTATGAAATGAAACCATTTGGTGAGACTTGTTCTCGCTGATTCACTGGAGACTCCAAGTGATCATGACTTGGAAATATCCACAATTTGTTTATTTCTTTGGATTTTGGACAGGGGCATACATTGACTGGACCCTCCCTTTATGAAATGATGATTATATGTCCTTGTCTTTTTTTTAACATCTTTATTGGAGTATAATTGCTTTACAATGGTGTGTTAGTTTCTGCTGTATAACAAAGTGAATCAGCTATACATATACATAAATCCCCATATCTCTTCCCTCTTGCACCTCCCTCCCTCCCACCCTCCCTATCCCACCCCTCTAGGTGGTCACAAAGCACCGAGCTGATCTCCCTGTGCTATGTGGGTGCTTCCCACTAGCTATCTATTTTACATTTGGTAGTGTATATAAGTCCATGCCACTCTCTCACTTCATCCCACCTTACCCTTCCCCCTCCCCGTGTCCTCAAGTCCATTCTCTACGTCTGCGTCTTTATTCCTGTCCTGCCCCTAGGTTCTTCATAACCTTTTTTTTTTTTTAAGATTCCATATATGTGTGTTAGCATAAGGTATTTGTTTTTCTCTTTCTTACTTACTTCACTCTGTGTTATGTATGTACTTGTCTTCTGTCCTCTGGCTCCTCTCTCCAGTCCTCTGATTTCTCACAAACTGTGTTGACTCGTCTGCAATCACAACTGCAAGTTTTCACTGTTTCTTCATTCATCTTGGGCTTTAATTCCCCATCTTCATGATGTCTGTCCTGTCTTTTCCAGTTTGAAGATTATTCTCCTGGATGAAGACAGAAGCAACTTAAAAGCTGAGTAGTTCTGCTTTCTCTCCATCATCTGTTTATATTACATCAAAATCCCCAAGTCCTGGCCTAGCCTTGACTTTTTTTTTTCCCTTTCTCTGAATAGACCTTAAAAAAATCTGTGTTTTCTTTAACACATTTCACAGACTTCAGCTCATTCTGGATTGATTTCTCTTTCCTAACACTATTTGCTCCTGAATATTCTTTAGAAGTTACTTTATTAAACTTAAATAGTGCTAAAATAACAACAAATATCCAAGATAAAAATTGCTCATAATTATGTAACCTAATCAAACCAATGATTTTTTCCATACTTTAATTCTTATCTTTCTGCATATTTTATTTTTAAATATTGGTGGCAATATCTGTAACAAACATTAAAAATTTTTGAAATATAACATAATACATAAAGTGAAAAAAAAAATCTGTCTCTCAGCGGATTATTGTAGAATAAACACCAGTTTAACCACACCCCTCCCCCAGGTCAAGAAATAGATCACTTCTAGCATCCCAGAAGCTTCCGCACACGTCCTCCCAATCACTACCTCTCCCTCTCCATGTAATTAACCATAATCTTGATATTAATCTCTTCCTTGCTTTTTCTTCATGGGGTTAACTCACTAAGTATGTGCTCCTAAATTCTAGTTTAGTTTTGCCTGTTTTTTGAACCTTATATAATTATAGGTATGTGTTCCTTTGTGATAGCTTACTTTGTTCAGTATTACATTTGTGAGATTCATCAATGTTGCTCATGTGACCCTTTTGTTCATGTGTTGTCCAGACATACCAAACTGTATCTATCCATTCCATTTTTGATGGCCATTTGGATTGTTTTTAATTTGGAGCTTATGTGAATGATGCTGCTATGAACATTCTAATATGCATCCCTTGGTGAACACATGCACACATTTCTATTGAGTAAATAACTAGGAAAGAACTTGGGTTGGAGGCTGTGTGGATGTTCTGTTTTAGTGGCTAATGCCAGTTTTCCAACATGGTAATATCAATTTGTATTCCAATCAGTAGCGTATGAGAGTGACCATTGCCCTATATCCTTTTCAACACTTGTTATTGTTGCTGTTTAATTTTAGCCATTCTGGCAACTGTGTATGGTATTACAGTATGCTTTATTTTGCATTTCTTTGATTAATAATAAAGTTGAGCATCTTTTCATTTGTTTATTAACCATTTGGATATATCTTTTGTAAAGTGCTTTTTCAAATTCCTTGCCTAATTTCTTTTTGGTTGTTTATATTTTTCTTATTGATTTGAAAGAATTTTTAAAATAAATATTATCTATGTGAGCCCTTTGTGGTTATATGTGCTGCAAATATCTTCTCTCACTTGTGGCTTGTCCTTTCATTCTCTTAATGTCTTTTGATGATCAGAAGTTCTTAATTTTAATGTAGTCAAATTTAGCAGTTGTTTCCTTTATGACTGGTACTTCCTTTGACCTATTTTTAACAGTTTTTCTCTCCACGAGGTCTTGAAGAACTTTACCTCTATTATCTAGAAGGATCCTGTCCTTCCTGGTTTTATTTTGTTTCCTTCCCTCCCTTCCCCCCCTTTCCTCCCTTCCTTCCTTCTTTTCCTTCCACATTTATCTCATGTTTTTCATTTCACATAAATAGAATTATACAGTATGTATTCTTGCTTTGAAAGAATATATAGCGTTGTCCAACACTATTTATTGAAAAGACTGCCATTTCCCTACTGATCTGCAGCGCTACCTTTATCAAACATCACACCGATATAGATATACATATATATATACCCCTGTGTTTGTTTCTGAGCTTCTTAGTCTATTACATGTATTAATTTGTCCTTACACCACACTGTCTTAAATGCTGTATTTTAATTTATTTTTTAAAAATTATTTTATTGATTTTATTTTTGGCTGCATTGGGTCTTTGTTGCCACGCGCAGGCTTTTCTCTAGTTGCGGCGAGCGGGGGCTGCTCTTCGTTGTGGTGCACGAACTTCTCATTGCGGTGGCTTCTCTTGTGGCGGAGCACAGGCTCTAGGCTCACAGGCTTCAGTTGTTGTGGCTCGTAGGCTCTAGAGCGCAGGCTCAGTAGTTGTGGCACGCGGGGTCTAGAGTGGAGGCTCAGTAGTTGTGGCGCACGGGCTTAGTTGCTCCGCGGCATGTGGGATCTACCCAGACCAGGGCTCGAACCCGTGTCCTCTGTATTGGCAGGCGGATTCTTAACCACTGTGCCACCAGGGAAGCCCAAATGCTGTATTTTTATAATAATTTTTGATGTTAGATAGAAAAGGTCATCCCATCTTGTTCTTCTCACTCAGGAATGGCATGACTATTCATGATCCATTGTATTTTCGTATACATTTTTAAAAATGTCACACTCACAAAAATGTTGGGATTATAATTGAGATTGCATTGAATCTATAGAATAATTTGGGTACAGTAGACATCTTTACAACGTTGTCTTCCGGTCGGTGGACATGGTATACTCCTTCATTTATTTTGATCCTCTTTGCTATTTCTCTTACTGTTTGAAGGTTCACTTTGCAACATATTTCATTAGACTTATCCTTAGGTATTTTATGGTTTTTTGCTATTGGAAATGGTATATTTTTATTACATTTTATTTGTTTTTTTCTGATATATAGAAATGCAAATAATTCTTGTATATACACCTTGTTTCTAGTGCCTTACTAAGCTAATTAATTCTCAAAATTTATCTGTGACTCTTGGATTTTCTATACATCATATATCATGTTACAATGCAACTAATGACAATTTTATTGCTTGTTCAACCCTTTAATATCTAACTGCACTAGATTAATACAATGTTGAATAAAATTGGTGATAGCAAACATCCTTATTTTGTTACTGATCTCAAAGGAAAATCTTTCAACATTTCACCATTATATATCAAGATTTCTATCAGTTTTTTAGAGATGGTCTTCTCAAGTGAAGGAAGTTCCCTTCCATTTCTAGTTTGCTGAGAATCATGAATGGGTTTTAAATTTATCAAAATATTTTCCTGTATCTACTGAGATAATAATATGGTTTTCATCCTTTATTCTGTCAATAGGATAAAATGCATTGATTGATTTTCTAATATTAATTCAATTTTGCATTCCTAGAATAAACCCAACTTGGTCATTTACAAATAGGCTTGGAAATATTTTGTTTACAATTTGTTATCTGGTTCACGAATGAGATTGACCTATAATCTTCCTTTTTCCAAATGTTCCAGCTAGAGTTTGTTGTCAATGTCATGCTGGCTTCACAAAATAAGTGGGGGAATAATATCTCTTATTCTCTAGAAGAGTTTGCAAGATTGGAATGATTTCTTCCTTAGGTGTTTTACAGAATTTGTCAGTAAATCTATCTGCAGTTTTCTTCGTTGGGAAATTTCAAATGATGGATTGAATGTGTCTTACATGAGTATTCAGGTTTTCTGTTTCTTCTGTGTTGCTTTTTGTAAGCCATGTTTTACAAGGCATTTGTTCATCTCATCTAATTTTTCAAATTTATTGGCATAAAGTTGTTTACAGTATTTTCTTCTTGTCTTTTCAATATCTGTGAAATCTATGGCGAGATTCCCATTTTCACTGCTGACATCCATTATTTATGCCTTTTCTATCTCTTTCTCTATTATCAGTCTTGCTTGGGGTTTATCAGTTGTGTTCATTCTTTCAGACACAACTCTTCACTTTGTTGATACTCTTTAGTACTTGTTTGTTTTCTAAATTTCATTTAATTTTTGCCCTTTATTATTTTCTTCCTTCTATTTTCTTTGAGTTTAATTTGTTCTTTTGTTAGCATCTTGAGATGAAAGCTTAATTTTGATTTTTTCAGTCTCTTCTAATATATGCATTTAATTTAAAGTTCTCAATTTCCCTCTAAGCATGTCTTTAGGTATATCCCACAACTTTTGATATGTAGTATTTTTGTATTATTTAATTCAAAATATTTTAAAATTTCCAGTATGATTTCTTTTTTTTAATTCATTTGTTAGTTAGGAGTGTATTTCTTAAATTCCAAACATATTAGGATTTTCTATGTATCTTTTTTATATTGATTTTAGTTTAATTGCATTATGATCATAGAACAAATATTCTCTAGACAACTTCAGCTTTTTCAAAGTTCTTAAGATTTGCTTTATGGCCAGCATATGGATAATTTTGTAAATGTTTGGCATATGCTTTAAAAGATTATATTGACTGTAATTATTAGGTACAGTGTTTTATTCAATATATATTTCCATTAAGTCAATTTTACTGATCATATTATTCAAATCTTTCGATTTTTTAAACATTAACGAGGAGTTGTGTTTTAAAAATTTCCACTCTGTGGAATTTTCTATTTCTCCTTATATCTTTTTTTTTTTTTTTTTTTTTTTTTTTTTGCGGTACGCAGGCCTCTCACTGCTGTGGCCTCTCCCGTTGCGGAGCACAGGCTCCGGACGCGCAGGCTCAGCGGCCATGGCTCACGGGCCCAGCCGCTCCGCGGCATGTGGGACCTTCCCAGACTGGGGCACGAACCTGTGTCCCCTGCATCAGCAGGCGGACTCTCAACCACTGCACCACCAGGGAAGCCCTCTCCTTATATCTTTAATTTTTGTTTCCATATACTGAAGACAGTATTGTTAGGTGAATAGAAATTTTGAATTTTTATATCTTTTTGGTGAATTGAACCTTTTATAGTTATGAAATATTCCTATTTACCTCTAGTAATTCTTTTGGCCTTAAAGTCTTTTGAAAGATACTAATATAGCAACACCAGCTTCCTTTTGGTCAGTGTTTCATAATAGAACTTTCCCCATATTTTTACTTTCAACTTTTCTGTGTCTATGTGTATTAGATATGCTTCTGGTAAACAATAGACAATTGTTTATTTTTTATCTAATATGACAATAATTGAAGCATTTACTTTATTTATATTTTTTGCAATTAGTGATATATTTGGTTTTAAGCTGCCATCTAACTAAGTGTTTTCTATGTTTCTCCTGTTCCATGTTTTTTTTTAACCTGTCCTTCATTAACCCCTTTCAGGTTGATTGAGAATTTTATTATCCATCCCCTATTAGCTCAGAAGTTATAAACTCTTTTTTTATTACTTTAAAGGTTATGCTAAAGATAAACAATATGCACCCTTATCAAAAATCAAATGTTAATTGCCACTTGTCCTTGCTTCCTGGACAATGCAAAGACATTAGAACACTTTTGCTGTTACTTATCCTGCTCTGTTTTATATGCTAATTATTGTCATATATTTTAATTTTCTCCCTATATTTATACCCCAGCCCATATAACTAATGTTAATGATATGCTGTGGATCCATCTGTATCTTTCTCCATGCTTATAGTAACACAAACATGTACATACAGCGATTCTATCTTTGTCTGGTTTTTATAAAACTGAGGTTATGTTAGATACATTTTTGCTGAAACTTGTTTTACTCACATAAATACCATCACTGATTTTTAAGGTCAATAGGTGCATATCTAATTTAGCTCTTTTTTATTGAAGTATAGTTGATGTTGTATTAATTACTGCTGTACAGCAAAGTGATTCAGTTATACATATATGTACATTCTTTTTTAAATTTTCTTTTCCATTATGGTTTATCATAGGATATTGAATAAGTTCCCTGTGCTACACAGTTGGACCTTGTTGTTTGTCCATCCTATATATAAAAGCTCACATCTGCTAACCCCAACCTCCCACTCCATCCTTCTCCCAACCCCCTCCCCCTTGGCAACCACCAGTCTGTTCTCTATGTCCATGATTCTGCTTCTGTTTCATAGATAGGTTCATTTGCATCATATTTTAGATTCCACATATAAGTGATAACATATGGTATTTCTCTTTCTCTTTCTGACTTACTTCACTTAGTAGGATAATCTCTAGTTTCATCCATGTTGCTGCAAATGGCATTATTTCATTCTTTTTTATGGCTGAGTAGTAGTAGTCCATTGTATATATGTACAACAACATCTTTATCCATTCATCTGTTGATGGACATTTAGGTTGCTCCTATGTCTTGGCCATTGTGAAGAGTGCTGCTATGAGCATAGGGGTGCATGTATCTTTTTGTAATTCAGCTTTTATATAGCTAAAGATTATTTCATACTGTAGACCTACCACAGTTTATCCAGTCACTCCACTATTATAGAAATAAAGTTATATTTATCCTTTATCACTATAAACATTGCTATAGCAGATAGCTTTGTACACATGAGTTGAGATATTGGTGCTTTTATTTCTATAGGATAGATACCTAGATATGAGATTGCTGGGTCATAGGTTAAGTGTATATCTTTTCTTTTTCCTAAAAAAAAAATTATATCAAAAGAAAAGACTTCTTTTAAAATAGCAACAAAATTAAATGCCTGAGATTAAGCTTGACCTAAATGAGGAAAATTGTTTAAACTTTAAAACACTATTGATGGACAATAGCAATTGCAATGACATATTCTTATGTCTTATGAGAAGACTCATATCTTTAAGATGACAATCCTCCCCAAATTAGTTATATATAATTATACTTCCATATTTAATATTATACAATTATATAAAGTTTATAAATTCAATGCAAATGAAAGAAAAATACTGACAAGATTTTTTTAACCAGACAAGCTGATTCTGAAAGCTCATATGAAAAAATAGACAAACAAGAAGAGCCAGGAAAACTATGAAAAAGGAGAACAGTGAGTAGGAATACCCAGTATTCCTACTGGATATTTTAATATAATTCAAAGGCTTAATTATGAAAACAGTATGGCACTAGCTTGTGAACAGACAGACATACCTAGAGAAGAAAACAGGAGGTCCAAAGGAAAAACCTAATTCATATGAGAATTTAGTATAAAATAAAGGAGGCATTGCAAATGAGTGGGGGAAAGATGACTTTGCAATAAATGGTATTGGGAGCAACAAATAACCACCTGGAAAAAAAATTAGGTTGGATATATACCTCATACTTTATGTTAGGCTAAAGTTTAAATAAACTAAAGTTGGGATCTTACAAATAATTTTTTTTTTTTTTTTTTTTTTTGCGGTACGCGGGCCTCTCACTGTTGTGGCCTCTCCCGTTGCGGAGCACAGGCTCCAGACGTGCAGGCTCAGCGGCCATGGCTCACGGGCCTAGCTGCTCCACGGCATGTGGGATCTTCCCAGACCGGGGCACAAACCCGTGTCCCCTGCATCGGCAGGCAGACTCTCAACCACTGTGCCACCAGGGAAGCCCACAAATAAATTTTTAATCCATAAGAGAAATAGAAGAAAACATGGGCAAACTCCTTTGTTACCCTTGAAACAGGGAAGGCCTTTCTAATTATAACTCAATTTCCAGAAACCATAGAAGAAAATATTTTATGAAAGTCATTAAACAAACAGCAACAAGAACAGACTCTGGGGAATCTTGAAAACAGCAAAAGAGAAATGACTTATTACATACAAGGAACCTTCAGTAAGACTGATAATTGATTTCTCATCCAAAACAGTTGAAACCAGAAGGAGTGGAATGACATAGTCAAAGTACTGGAATAAAAAGCCAGTCAATTGGGAATTCTATATCCAGCAAAACTAACCTATAAAAGAGAAATAAAGACATTCCCAGATAAACAGCAACTAAGAATTCATCACTAGTCGACCCACCCTTACAAGAAATACTAAAAGGAGTCCTTCAGGCTGAAATGACAGGAGGGTGTACAGTAACTCAGATCCACATGAAGAAACAAAGAATACTTGTATAAGTAACTACACAGATAAATATAAAAGACAGTATCAATATATTTTTGTTTGTAACTCTTTCCCCTCCCATTTCATTTAAAAGACAGCATGGAACAATAATTATAAATCTGTGGTGATGGGCATACAATGTATAAAGATGTCATTCGTATGACAATAACAGCACAAAAGTGGGTGAGGAAATGGATCTATATAGGAGCAAAGTTTTTATATACTATGAAAGTCAAGTTGGTATTAATTTAAACTAGATTGTTATAAATTAAAATATTAATTATAATCCCCAGGGTAAACACCTTTGAGAAAATAACTCAAAAAATATAGTAAAAGAAGTGACAAGGGAATTAAATGGTAGAAAATATATATTTAACAAAAAAGCAGTAACAGAAGAATAGATTAATAAAAAAGACATAAGGTACATAAAAAAAACAAATAGCAAAATGGTAGCTATAAACCTTACCCTATCAATAATTAAATTAAATATCAACACATCAAACATTCTAGTCAAAAGGCAGAGGTGGTAGAACGGATAAAAAACCATTACCCAACTATATGCTGTCTATAAGAAGCACATTTTTATTCAAAGACACAAAAAGGTTGCAAGAAAAAGGATGAAAAAAGTAATAGAATGGAAAACAGTAACAAAAAAGAAATGGAATGGCTGTACTAATATCACAAAAAAAAGACTTTAAGACAAAAATTGTTACTAGATACAAATAAATGTATTTTACAATAATAGAAGGGCCAATCCATTAAGAAACATAATATGTGCATAAACATATGTGCACCTAACAGTAGAGCTCCAAAATACATGAAGCAAAAAACTGGCAGAATTGAAAAATTCAAAATTCAACAATATTTGGAGACTTCATTTCCAACTTTCAATAATGGATAGAACAACTAGCTAGAACATCAACAAGGAAACAGAAGACTTGAACAACACTATAAAACAAGTAGATCTAACAGATATCTATAGAACAATCCACCCAACAACAGCTGAATACACATTCTTCTCAAGTGCACATGAAATATTCTCCAGGATAGATCATATGTTAGGCCATAAAAGAAGTTTCAATAAATTTAGAAGTCTTGAAGTCATACAAAGTATGCTCTCCAACCACAAGGGAATGAAATTAGAAATTAGTAATAGAAGAAAAATTGGGAACTTCACAAATATGTGGAAATGAACACAGTCCTAAATAACCAATGAATCAAAGAAGAAATCTCAAGAGAAATTAGAAAATACTTTGAGATGACTGAAAATGAAAACACAGCATGCCAAAATTTATAGAATTCAGTGAAAGCAGTTCTTAGAGGGAAACTTATAGCTGTAAACACCTATATTAAAAAAAAGAAGAAAGCTCTGCAATCAAAAATATTACAAAAGAAGATTTTATTTGTCAACTAAAAAGTATATATTAACACCAAGTTCAAAATGTAAAAAAGGTTATCATGATATAAAAATTGCCCACCCATCCCTGTTTTCCAAAACACGTTTTCCTTCCCCTTAGATGACTGACCACTGTTGCCAGTTTCTCACATGTTTTTTCAGAGAGCACATATGTAAAAACATGGTATGTGGAGTGTGTGTGTGCGTGTGTGTTTTAGTTTTACTAGATCACCTTCCAAAAAGGCTCTAGCAATTGACATTCTTACCAGCAGTTATATAAGAGCGCCAGTTCTCCTCATCCTTACCAAGATCGAACATTATCATTTTGGGGGTTTGTTTTGCCAACCTGATAGTATCTCTCTCTGTTGTTTTCATTTCCATTTCCTTGACTTCTGGAGAACACGAATATCATTTAAAAAATATATTTATTAGCCATTTGAGCTCCTCTTCTAGGAATTGCCTATTTACATCCATCTATTTCTATCAGAGTATTTTTCTTAATCAAATTTTGGAGCTCTTGAGATGTTATGGATTTAACCCTTTATGTGTCATATGTATTGAAAATAGTTTCCATAGAGTGTTATCATTGACTTTGTTTATGATTTTTTAAAAAATATTTGTTTATTTTGTGTCTTATATTGATACACAGTTGTCATTGTGAAGATGTACAATAATATCATTTTATTTTATTTATTTATTTGGCTGTGTTGGGTCTTTGTTGCTGTGCACGGGCTTTCTCTAGTTGCGGCGAGTGGGCTTCTCATTGCGGTGGCTTCTCTTTGTTGCGGAGCACAGGCTCTAGGCACGCAGGCTGCAGTAGTTGTGGCGCACAGGCTCAGTAGCTCCATGGCATGTGGGATCTTCCAGGACCAGGGCTCGAACCGATGTTGCCTGAATTGGCAGGCAGATTCTTAACCACTGCGCCACCAGGGAAGTCCCTGTTTTTGATTTTTTAAACACATACAAAATTTAATTTTGCATCATCAAATATAATCTACCCTTTTCTTTACAACATTCAGATTTCCTATCTTGTTAGAATTATACAGTGTTTAAATTTTCTGCTAATTTAAAAATTATATTTTCAATTAAAACTTTAATACAACTTGGAGTTTAATTTTTCTTAATCTAGTGAGAAGGAGTCCTTTTTGATTTCTTCCAGATGGGTAGCCAGTTGTGCCAGCACCATTTATTAAATAAACCATCCTTTCCCCACCAAATTGAAACACCAGCTTTGACATACATTAAGTTCCCATATATTTGGATTTGTTACTAGACTCTATTCTCTTCCACTGACCTATTGGTCTATCCCTAGGCTGTACTGTTTTGAATACAGTACTTTTGAATATATGGTAAGGCAAGTCTCCCCTCACTACTCTTCATCTTCATTATTTGGTTGGCACAATTCTGAAACATTCTTCATATTTACTTTAAAATCACTTTCTCCTTCCCTCTTCAAAAACTGATGGAGGTATCTTTGGAATTGCAATAAATCTATAAATTATTATTATTTTTCTTTTTGGCTGCATTGGGTCTTAGTTGCGGCATGTGGGATAATTCGTTGCAGCACGGAGGCTTCTCTCTAGTTGTGCTGTGTGGGTTTTCTCTCTCTAGTTGTGGTGCACAGGCTTAGTTGCCCTGCGGCATGTGGGATCTTAGTTCCCCGACCAGGGATGGAACCTGCGTCCCCTGCATTGGAAGGCGGATTCTTTACCACTAGACCACCAGCGAAGTCTCATTGACTTATCAAATTCTTAAAGGGTTATTAAAAAATCTTCAACCATATGTGAATTTTTATCAAATTTTCTCAGTATTATTAGAAAATTTTGCCTTAAGTATTTACCTATTTTGTTTAGTACATAAATGTTTGTTTATGTACTACTCTGTAAATAATATTTTTCTTATCATTACTTAATGTTCCTCTTTGACCAATTTGTTTGTTTTTTAAAATTAATTTATTTTTGTCTGCATTGGTTCTTCATTGCTGCACGGGCTTTCTCTAGTTGTTGCGAGTGGGGGCTACTCTTCATTGCGGTGCGCGGGCTTCTCATTGCGGTGGCGTCTCTTGTTGCGGAGCGCGGGCTCTGGGCGAGCAGGCTTCAGTTGTTGTGGCACGCAGGCTTCAGTAGTTGTGGCTTGCAGGCTCTAGAGCACAGGCTCAGTAGTTATGGCGCACGGGCTTAGTTGCTCTGCGGCATGTGGGATCTTCCCAGACCAGGGCTTGAACCTGTGACCCCTGCATTGACAGGTGGATTCTTAACCACAGTGCCACCAGGGAAGTCCCCCAATTCAATGTTTTTGATCTTAAATTCCACTTTAACTCATATTAACATTGCCACTTCTACTTTATCTTTCTCTCATCCCTTTATTTTCTACCCCTTTTACCGTTTTACTTTAAGTGTACTCATGTATATTTTATTTTATAAATTTACTTTGGCTGTCTTTTATTCCTACCAATTTTATTTTATGCCTGCTCTTCATTTCACTTTTTGCTATTTATTTTCTCTTCTTTTTCTTTTTTCTCATTTTAATCAAATTAACGGCTTGGAAGATCAATGAGTAGAAACAGCTCACACAACAGGAGAAAAATAGACCCAGAATCTCTACAATTCTTTCCTGCATATCAGTTGGGAATATGCCTGTCCTCCCAACTTTTGTGTGTATCCTTAAAATATCTGAGTTCATTGAAAGTTTCCCAAGATGGCCATATAGGATTCTTTAAATGGCTCTCTTTTCTTTGCCCCTGGGAATATCCATGCTTGTATGTAGAAGCTGTTTCACACATTCCTCCACATGTTTTGTAATCATTCCTAAAGTTAGGGCAGGGTTGCACTTCCTACTCTCTTCTGTAATCATAATTTTTGATACTTTGGACCCCAAAAGTGGGGAAGAAGAGGAGAGAGATAGGATAAGAAGCCAAGTTATAACTGCTCCCCCAAGAAGAGTGCAGGAAAGGGGTCATTGACACAGGGACCTGGAGTGTGAGCCTGACTTTGCCAAGCACTGCTTCTTTGGGGGCTATTATAAGTTCCCAAATGACATGTTCCTTTTGAGAGACAGTAAAGTAGAAAGGAAGAGCATTAGAGTTGGAATCAGCTCCATCTGGGTTCTAGCTCAGCCTCCTTCTGGCCTGTACAACCTCAGGTGAGCCACATTACTTCTCCAGGTCTTGGTTTTTTCATCTGTTAAGGTGGATTTTTATTATTTCCAAACATTCCCTGCCACAATCTCAGAGGACTATACATCTCCAGCCCATTGCCATCAGATTTGGCTATGTGACTTGCTTTGGTCAATGATGTGTGAGCTGAATTGACCTGTATTAGTTCTAGGCAGAAGCTTTAAGAGCCAGTGTACTTCACAATGACCAGCTTATTTTCCTGTGACCAGAATGGTGTTCCACAGTAGTCTGGGGCCCTGCAGAGCTACTTTAAAGCTGCTGTTGAGGTGGAGGGTTATGTGTGAAGACCTTGATTAGGATTAGATTAAACTGTTTATTTTTTAAATCGCAAAGTAGCAATGGCTTAAATAAGACAGAAGTTTATTTTTTCACATTTTTACTTCTTTTTTTTTTTTTTTTTTTTTCGGTATGTGGGCCTCTCACTGTTGCGGCCTCTCCTGTTGCGGAGCACAGGCTCCAGACGCACAGGCTCAGTGGCCATGGCTCACAGGCCTAGCCGCTCCGCGGCATGTGGGATCCTCCCGGATTGGGGCACAAACCCGTGTCCCCTGCACCGGCAGGCGGACTCTCAACCACTGTGCCACAAGGGAAGCCCCACATTTTTACTTCTTTTACAAAGTTCAGAAGTAGCTAGCCTAGAGCTGGTATGGTGATATCACAGGTTATCAGGGACGTAGTTTCCCTCCAGTTATCTGCTCTGACATTACTAGGATGTGGTCCTTGTCCTCATAATCCAAAATAGCTGCTAGAGCTCCAGCCATTGCATCTGTGTTTCAAGTAGTGGAATGCAGGTAGGGGAGTGGGGAGGAAATTTCCCTTTCATTTTAATAAGACTAGAGGTCATGTACAACATTTCCATTTATTTCTGACTGGCCAGGATGTAGTCACATGACTGTACATAGCTGAAAAGGGGAATTTGAAAAGAGTCTTTTTTTTTTCCCCAGGCAGCAGTATGCCCAGCTAAAAATAGGATTTCTATTAACAAAGGAGGAAGAGGGGAAAGGATGATGATGTGGACAATTGGTAGGTTCTGCTGCAGAGGGAGCTGAGACCTTAGAGTTCTGAATTCTTTCCATTTTAACCAGAGCTTGCTTCTATCTGCTTAAAAAGTTGGTGTCACTGTAAGATTTAAACATAAGAACTCTATATTTTAAAGATGAAGCATCAAAACCACAGTGCCCAAGCAGGTGTCCCTAGCTTATAGAACAAGTGAACAGAAAAAATATAGAGCCACCAATATACCTCCAACTCCTTTGTGGGCCTGGGGCTGGAGCCAAGGAGGCAGGGTGCAGACTCATGGTTTCCATCTCCTGGAGAAAATATTGTGAGAGCAGGACTTGTCCTCTGTGAGGTGAATCCAAACCTCTCAAGCCAGGAAGGAAAGGCTAAGCCAAAGCCTAGAAGATAAATGGTGGGATTGTGTATTAGTTAGGGTGGGCTAAGCTGCAGAACAAAGATGCCAAACATTCAGTCCCTTAACCAAGAAAAGGCTCTGCCCCTCACATAAAAGTCTGAGGTAAGGCCTTAGGTCAGTGGTGGCTCTTTGCCATGCTGTGGGGTCCATTGATTAGTGTGAGGTCAAAGGAACAAGCATTTTAAAAATATATATTGTACTATGGAAGATTTCAAACATCTACAAAAGAGGGAATGGTATCATGAAGCACTCTCAGAGAAATCTAGACTCTCTTTCCCCTTCCACCTCTTTCCCCTTCCACCTCTCTTAATAGGTAACCATTTAAAAAATTTTTGGTTATCATCCCAATTAAAAATACTCTCTGGGCTTCCCTGGTGGCGCAGTGGTTAGGAATCCGCCTGGCAATGCAGGAGACACGGGTTCGAGCCCTGGTCTACACGCCGCAGAGCAACTAAGCCCGTGTGCCACAACTACTGAGCCTGTGCTCTAGAACCCGTGAGCCACAACTACTGAACCCATGTGCCACAACAACTGAAGCCCGCGTGCCTAGAGCCCGTGCTCCACAACTAGAGAAGCCACCGCAATGAGAAGCCCATGCACGGCAATGAAGAGTAGCCCCCGCTCACCACAACTAGAGAAAGTCCTCACGCAGCAACAAAGATCCAACACAGCCACAAAAAAAAAAAAAAAAAAAAGTCTCTGTTTGCACGTGTATGCATGCTCTCTCCCTCCTTTCTTGAATAAATGGCTGTATACTAAACATCCTTTTCTTCACCTTTCCTTTTTTTGAGAGAGAGAGAGAGGAAGGGAAGACTTTGTTACAAATAGCTTGTCTTGTTAGTAGCTTGTCAGGAGCATCCCATGTGAAACAGGCAAAAGTGCTGAATGTTCCTGACTCCTATATTCAGATCACCCTTTACATACCATTAACTCATTCTGTTTGTGTGTGTTTCCAATTTAGAATCCCCCCTGCTTTTTTTTTTTTTACTTTTTAACTTTTTTTATTGAAGTATAGTTGGTTTACAATGTTGTGTTAGTTTCAGGTATACAGCAAAGTGATTCAGTTTTATATATACACACACACATAAATATATAATTTTTCAGATTCTTTTCCATTATAGGTTATTATAAGATATTGAATATAGTTCCCTGTGCTATACAGTAGGTCCTTATTGTTTATTTTATATATAGTAATGCGTATCTGTCAATCCCAAACTAATTTATCCCTCCCTCCACACACCCCTTTCCCCTTTGGTAACCATATGTTTGTTTTCTGTCTGTGAGTCTATTTCTGTTTTGTAAATAAGTTCATTTGTATCACTCTTCTAGATTCCACATATTAGTGATATCATATGATATCTGTCTTTGTCTGACTTACTTCACTTAGTATGATAATCTCTAGGTCCATCCATGTTGCTGCAAATGGCATTATTTCATTCTTTTTTATGGCTGAGTAATATTCCATTGTATATATATACACCACATCTTCTTTATCCATTCATCTGTCAATGGACATTTAGGTTGCTTCCATGTCTTGTCTATTATAAATAGTGCTTCTGTGAACATTGGGGTGCATGTATCTTTTCAAATTAGAATTTTCATCCTTTCTGGGTATATGTCCAGGAGTGGGATTGCTGGATCATATGGCAACTCTATGTTTAGTTTTTTAAGGAACCTCCATACTGTTCTCCATAGTGGCTGTATCAATTTACATTCCCACCAACAGTGTAGAAGGGTTCCTTTTTCTCCACACCTCTCCAGCATTTGTTATTTGTAGACTTTCTGATGATGGCCCTTCTGATCAGTGTGAGGCAATACCTCATTGTAGTTTTGACTTGCATTTCTCTAATAATTAATGATGTTGAGCATCTTTTCATGTGTTCTCCACCTTTTTTCACTTAACATTTTATCTGGGAGATCACCCCAAAGCAGTATAGCGAAATAGTCCTCACCATTTCAGCAGCTGCTTGGAACTCCATTGCATGGATGGACCATAGTTTATTCAACCAGTCCCCAACTGATGGGCATTTGGGTTGTTTCCAGCGTTTTACTACCACAAGTCATGCTGCAACAAATAGCTTTGTGCATGTATCTTTTGTATTTTGCCATTATGGTTTTGGGACAGTTTCCTAGAAGTGGGATTGCTAGGTCAAAGGTAAATGCATATGTAATTTTACTAGATACTGCCGAATTCCCTCCTATAGTAGGTATACCATTTTGCATTCCTGCCAGCAATATATGAGCACACCGAGAACAAACATTACTCTCCCAATGTTATATTTTATAGATGAAAGAACAGAGATACAGGGGCATTAAATAACCCGTGCAGGTCATTGGGCCCAGCCAAGAAATGTTTCTCCAGTGGATAAGACGTATAGCATTAGTCTGGGAAGACCTCACTCTCTACCCTTTGGGTAGAGAGCTTAGAGAAGTTAACCCCTCCATAACCAGCATCCTGGCTTCCTGTGACTGGCACAGTCTCCGGTAGTTACATTCCAGTTCCGGAAAAGCTCTGTGTGTTTCCCACCTCTGGGGCTGTACCTCA
Organism: Mesoplodon densirostris; assembly: GCF_025265405.1. Taxonomy (NCBI): domain Eukaryota; kingdom Metazoa; phylum Chordata; class Mammalia; order Artiodactyla; family Ziphiidae; genus Mesoplodon; species Mesoplodon densirostris. The sequence continues at coordinate 52,366,702 of NC_082678.1, read as the reverse complement.
GGGACCTCTCAGGATGGGGTGTCATCCTACCACAGTGACCCCTGTTAGAAGCAGCTTTTCCTTCCTGTCCCGTGTGAGTCATCACTGAGCCACCGCCAGACTGGAGCTCATGCTTCTTTCTCTCCTAATTAGAGCATCTATTTTCACGCTCAAATGTGATAGATGCATGAAAAGGAGGAACAAATGTGCCTGGAGATCAACCGCTTCTCTGGAGACAGAGTCATTTAAGAGAGCACTTAAAATTTTTAATCTTTATAATAAAATGACTCAGCATTCCTCAGAATGCACTTAGAGAGAGCAGCTTATGCCACCAAGGAGAAGGCAAAAGGGAGGCACAGAAAGCTTCACACACAGAACCAGTACATCCCTCACACCAGTAACCTTCACACAACCCTTTTTTTTTTTCCTCAATATGATTTTTTTTATTGGAGTATAGTTGAACTACAATGTTGGGTTCGTTTCAGGTGTACAACGAAGTGAATCAGTTATACATATACATATATTCATTCTTTTTTAGATTCTTTTCTCATATAGGTTATCACAGAACACTGAGTAGAGTTCCCTGCGCTATACAGTAGGTCCTTGTTGGTTATCTGTCTTATATATAGTAGTGTGTGTGTTTAAACATGATTTTTATAGCCAACGTGTAAGCTTGTGAAGCCTGCTCATTCAAGTCTGTGTCGCCAGTTCCTAGTCACACAACCCTTTTTAAAAAAAATTAATTTATTTATTTTATTTATTTATTTTGGGTTGCGTTGGGGTTTCTGTTGCTGCGCATGGGCTTTCTCTAGTTGTGGCGAGTGGGGGCTGCTGTTCGTTGTGGTGCGCGGGCTTCTTATTATGGTGGCTTCTGTTGTTGTGGAGCACGGGCTCTAGGAGTGCGGGCTTCAGTAGTTGTGGCATGTGGGCTCAGTAGTTGTGGCTCGTGGGCTCTAGAGCGCAGGCTCGGTAGTTGTGGCGCACGGGCTTAGCTGCTCTGCGGCATGTGGGATCCTCCTGGACCAGGGATTGAAGTCATGCTCCCTGCATTGGCAGGTGGATTCTTAACCACTGTGCTACCAAGGAAGCCCTCACACAAGCCTTTGATGTGGGTATTATTACCTCTTTTTCACAGGGAATGCAACTGAGGCTCAGAGAGGCTAAATGAGTTCCCAGAACTCACACAGCTGGTAAATGGCAGAGGTTGTTCAGATCTAGCCACTCTGGCACTGTGTTTTTTCCAGTGCATTCACCTCCTCTCCAGTAGAAGATCCAGACTATACACAGGAAAAGTTGCAGAACTGCTGCATTCAGGGGTAACAGCCCCCTCTCTCTGGAAAACTTGCATTAGCCTTCCTCTGGGTCCACCCATCTCCTGGTTCATCTACAATCTCTTCCAAGGAGATGGCATCTAGTGCCATGGCTATTATCTATTGGGTTGTGTTCAGCTGTAAGTAACAGCGATCTCAGCCCAATCTGGTTTAGATCATCGGGTACATTTCTTGTCCCACAAAACTGTGAGGCAGGTAAGCTTCAGAGACTAAATGTCAGAACTTGTACCTTTTTCCCCCCACATGTCCTCTCTTCTACCTTCCATTGTTTCAATCTTACCATCATCCTGGCCCTCCCATCTCCTTACTCCTGCCCCTTGGTTGCAAAATGGCTGCCAACAACCTCCAGATTCTTCATGTTCAGGGAGAGAAAGGAGGTTTCTTCCTGAGTACTCTTTTTTTTTTTTTTTAATTTTATTTATTTATTTATTTTTGGCTGCGTTGGGCCTGTTGCTGCGCACGGGCTTTCTTTAGTTGTGGCTCGCGGGCTCTAGAGCGCAGGCTCAGCAGCTGTGGCACACGGGCCTAGTTGCTCCGTGGCACGCGGGATCTTCCCGGACCAGGGCTCGAACCCGTGTCCCCTGCACTGGCAGGCGGACTCTCAACCACTGCGCCACCAGGGAAGCCCCTGAGTACTCTTGAAAGGACCAGAAAGCCTTAACACTTGTCTTTAGTTTCATTGCCTCAAATGGTCCAGTGGCCATTCCAGACCGGTTACATGGCCAGAGGATGGGATGCATTGCTGCTTAGGCTTGAGCTTCATGTCCCACTCCTAGTGCAGGGATGGAGTTATTCCCCCAAGCACATGGGAGACGTGGACACCAGAGCATAAATTAGGGTAGTTATCATGAAAAAGCATATGGATATTGGACAAGCAATCCCGATGTCTACCACAACTCCCAAATCCATACCTCTACCCTGACCTCTGAGTTCCAAACTACTAAATCTGGTTGCCTATGTAGTATCTCCACTTGAATGTCTAATATGCATCTCAAGGGTGACATGGCCAAAGTAGATCTCCTCATTCACTTCCTGCCATCTATTTCTCCCTCAGTCTTCTCCATCTCAGTAAATGCATAAACTATTCACCTGGCCGTTTAAGCCCCAAATACATTAATCTCTTACCACTCTCCCTTTCATGCAGCAAGCTCTAGCCACACTGGCATTCTTTTTGTTCCTAGAATTGTTCCCGCCTCAGGACCTTTGCACATGCTCTGCCTGATATGCTCTCCACTTAGAACTTTATATGGCAAGCTGTTTCTTGTCATTCAGGCCTTTATTCAATATCACCTTTCCTGGCTACCCCATCCAATTAGGCACCCACCCTGTCTTCCCCCCGCCCCCATCACTGTCTGTCACATCACCCTGTTTTAGCTTCTTCTTAGAACTTATCACTATGTGAAATAATCTTGTTCATTCATTTTGTTTGCTTGTTTATTGTCTGTCCCTCCTCTAGAATGAAAGATCCATGCCAGCAAAGACCTTGCCTGTCTTGTTCACCTCTGTGTCCAGTGGATCTATGCAAATATCTATCTATGTGATACCTATGTGAATATCTACACGCACACTGCTCCCTGGGGTTGTACAACATAGCAGCCCCAACTGTATCCCAGAACCTAGAATATGCCAGTACATGGTAAATGCTTAATAAGCATAGATATATAATTGGATAGATGAACAGGTGGATGAGTAGAGGGATGAGTGGAGAGATGGGTGGATAGGTGAATGGATGGATGGACGGACGGATGGGGTGGATGGGTATCCTTAATTGTAATCCTGCGTGAGAGTAGAAAGACTATATGTCCAATAGGTTCTTGTTGGGCCAGAGATGTTCTCTGGAATCCAGAACCCCATTTATTGCCTTCCCTCTACCATTTCATTCTTCAGTTAGGTTGGAAAAAAAAAAAAAAGAATTCTAGCTTTGAAACCCCTAATGATTTCAGTTATCCATTTCTACAATCCCTTGTGATTCCCAATCCAATAGTGCATTTTGACCCAGACACCTCACCCCCAACCCAGGCAGGCCACTTGCTGCTCATGCCTCTGCCTTAAAAAGTGTCAAAGAAATAGCATCCTAGAACTAAAAATAATAACTATTATTATAATAACTAACAGCTGTATAGCACTTTACAGGTTGCAAATATTATTTGCATAGATTATCTCATTATTCATCACAATAAATCTGGTGCCATTATCATTATTATTATTTTTTTTTTTTATTTATTTTTTTTTTTTTGCGGTATGCGGGCCTCTCACTGTTGTGGCCTCCCCTGTTGCGGAGCACAGGCTCCGGATGCGCAGGCTCCGGACGCGCAGGCTCAGCGGCCATGGCTCACGGGCCCAGCCGCCCCGCGGCATATGGGATCCTCCCAGACCGGGGCACGAACCCGTATCCCCTGCATCGGCAGGCGGACTCTCAACCACTTGCGCCACCAGGGAGGCCCATCATTATTATTATGTCACTGAGGTTCAGAGGAAACCTTAAAGATAAATAAGTCCAGAGATAGCAAACCTTTGACACACAAGCCAACACCCTCTCACCTGCACCCATGGCAGACATCACTAATCTATTAAGGTACTCCTTCCTATCTAGCCCAATCTCAACCCTGGAATCCTTCTCAATATTGCAACCCAGGCAGCCACCTCCAGTCAATCAGACTGACACATGACAGAAAGAGTTTTCCCAGCGGGCTGGTCCATGTCCTTCATTTTGCATGTGTGGAAACTGGGGACTAGAGATGCTACTCAGTGAGTTAGTGGCAAAGCCAGCTCTAGAACCCTGGACTCTTGGCCCATATGTAGTCGGAGGTCTTCCCAATGGCCCCTGCACATGGTTCAAAGTGATCAAGATTCTGATTTAACTGAGCCTTGGGCTTTTAAAAGCCCAATTACAGGAGACTGTAATTTGCAGCCAAGGTTAAAAATTACTCAAATGTTCTCCACCTATAACAGTGCTGGTCATATTTTCCTGATGTTAAGAATTACCTGCAGGGCTTCCCTCGTGGCGCAGTGGTTGAGAGTCCGCCTGCCGATGCAGGGGACACGGGTTCGTTCCCCGGTCCGGGAAGATCCCACATGCTGCGGAGCGGCTAGGCGTGTGAGCCATGGCCGCTGAGCTTGCGCTTCCAGAGCCTGTGCTCCGCAATGGGAGAGGCCACAACAGTGAGAGGCCCGCATACCGCAAAAAAAAAAAAAAAAAAAAGAATTACCTGCAGCCGCTTGTTAAATGTCTAATGAGCATTTGTAAATATACAGGCCTCTCTCTGGGAGAATCTGATTCAGGTCTGGCCTGGGGCCTAGGTCTGGCCTAGGAACCTGCATTTTATAAGCATCCTGGGTGACTCTGGTCATCTGGGAAGCTGGGCCATGCAGCTCTGAACAGGCTCAGCAGGGACTCTTTTTGGTAAACCCAAGAATGAGGCCAGTCAGCTCCTGAGGGTCAGGAGGCAAGGAGTGGCCTGGGCTTTGGCTCTCTAAACAGCTGCTAAGACTTCTGTCCATTTACCAAGCTGTTGCCTTTCGTTTTAAGTCTCCAGTCTAGATTATTATGTAATCCATCTCAAGAATTTATAAGAATAATATTGCCCTCATGCCTGACTTATGTAGAAAAAGGGACAGCAAGGAGAAAGACAAAGTAGAACACCGAAGTAAGAATGAAATGAAAATTATTTATCTATTTTAGACAAGCAATTTTCTCTAATGTTCTGTTCTCTTGTTTGGTTGTCCTTCTGAGAGCTCAAGGACCTTTTAAGGTGGGGCAAATCCGGGGGTTGTTCTTGAGGCAGACGATTAGCCTTGGATGGCTGGGAATGCGGGGTAGTCTTCACTGGGATCAGGGCCCTGGAGGAACCAAGTGTTCAGTGACAACATGTGGGCCAGGAGACCCCTTTGCACACCACCTGGCCCTGAGGGGTGGGACAACACAAAAGTGCTGAGATTTCCCCAAGTGTCAGACACTGAGCTGCGTTCCTTTCACCCACAGGAAAATCCTGTAAAGTACTGTTAATATCTCCATTTTACAGATGAGTAAACTGAGGTTCAGGGAGATGGCAGTGTTTTGGGCTTCACCTGGGAACTTCTCACTCTAGAAGGGAAAAAACAGCATTTAACCCAATTCCCAGTACTACCAGGAAGAGCCAGGCACACTGGAATATCAGACTGAGAATATGCTTGGGACTTTAAAAATGGAAACTAGAGTCATTTTTTTTTTCAACCATACGTATTAATGGAAAGACGTAGCCTGGAGGATTACAAATAGCAGAATCTCTACCTAAATTTATTTGTCCTTGAGCTAATGCTAAAGTGGGTGACAAATCCAGAGCATGAAAGAAATGGGTCTGGAATTAAGAACAAGGCACAAAAATGCACCAAAAGCCTTGAATATGTGCACACCTCTGACCCAGCAATTTCACCTCTAGGAACTTATCCTCCCAAAATAGCTGAGTAAGTGGGCCAAGAAGTATTTATAAGGCAACGTTGTTTACATTTTTGACAAACTAGAAACAATGTAATTGTCAGACACTAGACTTAATAACAATACAGCACATTCACAGAGGCAAATACCATATAACCATGAAAAATAGTGATGTAGATCCGTTAAGACAGAAAGCGGTTCATCACACATTTGCTGCGGGAGAAAAAAGCCTGTGTTGGAGTAGGATGTATGATTGTGGTGTTAAAATAAAGAAATAATATTCCAGTGATGATAAGTGATCTGATATCTATATCAGATATAAACCAAAACTTCAGCAGTGGATGATTGGATTATTGTGTCTATATAATGGGATTGGCAATCATTTTTAAAATATAAATTTATTTATTTTTGGCTGCCTTGGGTCTTCGCTGCTGCGCGTGGGCTTTCTCTAGTTGTGGCGAGCGGGGGCTACTCTTCGTTGCAGTGCACAGGCTTCTCATTGCGGTGGCTTCTCTTGTTGCGGAGCTCTAGGCGCACAGGCTTCAGTAGTTGTGGCACGTGGGCTCAGTAGTTGTGGCGCACGGGCTTAGTAGTTGTGGCGCACGGGCTTAGTTTCTCCGTGGTGTGTCGGATCCTCCTGGACCAGGGCTTGAACCCGTGTCCCCTGCATTGACAGGTGGATTCTTAACCACTGTGCCACCAGTGAAGTCCCTAGCAATCATTTTTACTTGCTTCTTTTTTTCCCATTTATCCAAACAGGTTGAATATTTATACCTTGCTCTATTTGTTTCCAGTTTTATTGAGATATAATTGACATACAGCACCATATAAGCTTAAGGGGTACAGCATAATGACTGGACTTGCATATATTGTGAAATGATTACCACAGTAATCATTACCACAATAATCACAATAAATTTGGTTAATATTCATCATCTCATACAGATTTTTTAAAAAGAAAAAGAAAAAAATATATATTTTTTCCTTGTGATGAGAAATCTTAAGATTTACTTCCTTAACTTTCAAACATACCATATAGCAGTGTTAACTATAGTCATCATGCTATACATTACCTCCCCAGTACTTATCCTAGAAATGAAAGTTTGTACCTTTTGACTACCTTCACCCAATCCCCCCATCCCTCACCTCTGGTAACCACAAATCTGATCTCTTTTTCCATGAGTTTGGGTTTTTGTTTGTTTGTTTGTTTAGATTCCAAATATAAATGAGATCATAGAGTATTTGTCTTTCTTTGTCTGACATTTCATTTAGGATAATGCACTCAACGTCCATCCATGTTGTCACAGATGGCAAGATTTCCTTCTTTTTCATGACTGAATAATATTCCATTGTGTATATACACACAACTTCTTTATCCATTTGTCCGTCAGTGGACACTTAGGTTGTTTCCTGCCTCTTTCTTTCCTCTTCCCTTCCTCACTCCCTCCCTTCCTTCCCTTCTTTTCCTTCCTTCCTTTCTTTCTTACTATTTTTTTTCCTATTTTTTCCTCTTCAGAGAACATGTGTCAATTGCATACTTAAGTGGAAGTTAAGTCCACTTTCTTTTCTTTTTTGCGGTACGCGTACCTCTCACTGTTGTGGCCTCTCCCGTTGCGGAGCGCAGGCTCCGGACGCGCAGGCTCAGCGGCCATGGCTCACGGGCCCAGCCGCTCCGCGGCATGTGGGCTCTTTCCAGACCGGGGCACGAACCCACGTCCCCTGCATGGGCAGGCGGACTCTCCACCACTGTGCCACCAGGGAAGCCCTAAGTCCACTTTCAAAGGAGGATACTCCCAAGTTCCTGCATAACTGACCCCGGTCTGTGGTTTCTCCAGAAACTTCAGAACTGAACCACACGGAGGGGGCTTATTAATGCCACCAGTGAGGGGGACGTAGGGGACAGACCTGGGGGTGGGCAGGGGGTAGGGGACATCAGTATGAGGGGACCTGGCCAGATCATGAGCAGGGAGGTGTGGAGGGCTCATAAACAGCCATGAACCCACCTCACAGATACACCCAGCTCACAAGCCACAGGGGCAGGTCACATCATGCCCTTCAAGCTGGTCCCTGGCTGGTTTGTGGCATGTGGAGCTGGGCACTTGCCACACCCTCTGTCCCCCACCACATATCTATGTGGGTCAGCTGAGTTATGTGGAGGCTGAGAAGCCTCTTGGGAAGAAACACATGAACCTTGAACCACATACACAGCTGGAGTCATTCATACTGAGAATGACTGGCCACCCTGGAGATGATGAGCTGGGTGGAATGTGCGGGTCCCTGAAAAGAATTCGTGAAGAGGGGAGGGGCCTCCCACAGAGGGAGCCCCACTTAGAAACGGGCCTCGGTGGTGTCGGCGAGGATGCTCCTGTGTATGATGTGGCAGCTGCTCTAGGCTGAGGTGGGTCTGTGCTCAGGGCAGAAAGCACGTGCGCATGTGTGACACTCTGGACCCAGGAGAAGAGCAAACTACTGCTGTTCCTTGGAGATTGCCAGCATTTCCTGCTGAACAAGCAGAGACCTGCAGACCTTGGGGCCTCTCAGGGAAGCCCACATGAAGATTGTGACCAGCAGAGGTGGCTGTCTCAGAGTCATCAAGGAAGCAGCGGTGGCCCAGCAGAAGGGCAGAGGACAGGCATGGTGGCCTGGGATGAACGTGAGGGGCCATCTGTCCGTGGTAGTTGGTTGCAGCAGTATTCATTTCCTATTGCTACTATGGCAAACTACCACAAACTTGGTAGCTTAAAACAAATTTATTCTCTTAGAATTCTGGAGATCAGAAGCCCTAAAGCCAAGGTGTTGGCAGGACTGCATTCCTTCTGGAGGCTCTGGGGGAGAATCCATTTACTTGCCTTTTCCGACGTCTAGAGGTTGCCTGCATGCCTTGGGTCATGGCCTTTTCCTCAAATCACTTTGACCTCTGCCTTCTATCCTCTGCTTCTGTCATTGCATCATCTTCTGGGACTCTGACCCTTCTGCTTCCCTCTTATAAGGACCCCTGTGATTGCATTGGGCTCACCCAGATAATCCAAGATAATCTCCTCATTTTAGGATCCTTAATTTAATCACATCTGCACATCCTCTTTTTTTTTTTTTTTTTGTGGTACGCGGGCCTCCCACCGTTGTGGCCTCTGCCGTTGCGGAGCACAGGCTCCGGATGCGCGGGCTCAGCGGCCATGGCTCACGGGCCCAGCCACTCCGCGGCATGTGGGATCTTCCCGGACTGGGGCACGAACCCGTGTCCCCTGCATCGGCAGGCAGACTCTCAACCACTGCGCCACCAGGGAAGCCCTGCACATCCTCTTTTGCCGTGAAAAGTAATGTATTCCCAGGTTCTTGAGATTAGGATGTGGACATCTTTCGGGGGCCATTATTAAACCTAGCACATAACCCAAGAGGGCAGGCCGGACGTCTTCTTGGGGGCTCTCAAAAAGTTGTGCGGGCTTAGTGCTGCTGGGAGTAGAGTTTGGGGCTTGGAGTTTGCAGGCTTTGGGCCTTCATACTAAGTGGTCGTTCAGCCTCACAGGGTGGTGAAGCCTGGGGACACTTATGGGTCAATACAGATGGGGAAACTGAGGCCCAAGGGGAGCTAAGGATCTGTCAAAAGTTGCTGGGCTAGTTCTCCAGCTTCCCTCCATGCTGTCTGTTTCACTCAACTGACATTAGAGAAAGGGGTGCTGTTGTTTGTGGTTTCTTTTGTTTAAAGCAGAGAACAAAATCTACCAGAGTTGGTGGAGGTGAGAGTGCTTTGCAAGGGCCCGGAGCCCTCGAGCGTGAGCAACCTGCAGAGACTTGCTGGGCCTCTGTGCTCTTTGAAAGGCTCTCCCCTCACTGGGGCTTTCCATCCAGGGAGAGTAGAGAGGGCCCAGTGCCACCTCAGGGAGTGATGGGAAAGGGCTGGCTCCCCTGAGGCTGCCTGGCCGCTGTGGTTACCTCTGGCTCCTTCCACAAGGAGGAAGCTCTCCTCCGGCCCTAGATTTAGAATGTGGGGGGGTGGTTCTGGGGATGAAGGGAAAGCATTCTGAACCCAGCCAGCAAGAAGGCATTTCTCTCTCTGTCTCTGACCCTCTAGAGAGCCCACAGGTATGTGTGCCTGGGTGGTGAGGGGAAGGGGGAAGCCAGGCTATGTGCTTTAATTCTTTTTCTTTCTTTCTTTCTATTTTATTATTTTATTTTATTTTATTTTTAGGCTGCGCGAGGTCTTAGTTGCAGCATACGGGATCTTTAGTTGCAGCACGTGGGAATCTTTAGTTGTAGCATGCGGGATCTAGTTCCCTGCGCGGAGTCTTAACCACTGGACCACCAGGGAAATCCCTTTCTTTCTATTCTTGAGTCGGCCAGCTCTCAGTGAATTTGTTAGAAAGAACCACTGATAACAGAACATCACGGTTTTAGTCCCGCCCCTGCTTCTCTCCCAGCATAGGACTCTAGATATGTCATGTGACTTCTCTAGGCCTCGGTTTACCCATCTGTAGCATCAAGGGTCAAACTCTGGATGATCTCCAAGGTGCCTTCAGATTCATCCAGCTTATGCTCGAATGCTTATGACAGCTCCCATCCCCGCCAGTCGACCCACTTCTTCCTTGTACTCCTGGGCTCTCAAGCCCAGCTGGTCGCTAGAATCAAATCCCTACCACCACCACCACACTCGTTTTGCTCTCCACTGTGCCCAAGCAGCTAGCCTGGGGCCCGGCCCCCAGCAAGCCAGGTTCCCTGAACAAGTAGGGAATGAATCAAAGGAAGAGGCCCCAGGCAAAGGGGCCTGCGTCACACTCCCTGTGCCCAGGGCTGGGCAGGCCCTGATTCTCACTCTCTTCTGCAGAGAGCTGCAGAATCCCAGGAAACCGGTTGTTAAGGAGCCAGTGGCCGGCTACCAAGTTAGACAATGGGCGCTTGGGTTTTTCTACCACTGTTTACCTTGTGTTAAGTACATGAAAGTGATGTCATTTCTGTACCCATCCAGCTGGCACAGCCGACGGGGGCTCATCAGGGGCTCCTCCCCTCCCCATTCTGGCCACCCCAGCCCTCATCATGAGGGGGTGGGCCGGGGTGGGCACTGGGGCCAGTCAACCGCCCCACGTCATTGCTCTCTCCCAGCCCCCCATCTCTCCCCCTCCCCCTCCCAAGTTCATCCACCAGGAAGGCTGTTCTGGTGTCTCACTGGCCCCCCTGCTGCCAGCCTGTCTCACATCCAGCCCCTTCCACCCCCAAGGCCAGAGGGCGCTTACTAAGCAGCATCCTGCCTGGAACCCTTGGCTGCCTTCAGTTTTGCGTTCAGAGGAACGTTTAGCCTCACCCCCGGCCCTAGAGAGCTGCCCACCCGTCCAGCCTCCCGCTACTTCCCCACCACAGCCTGGACTCCAGCCTCAGACCTTCAACCAGCCAGAGGTTCTTCCACCTTCTGGAAGGTTTACCTCCTTTTCTTCCCCAAGAGCTTCACCCCTGGGGACCCCTCTTCCCTTCACCCTAGTTCCTCCTCAGGCTCCGAGTACATCTCAGAACCAACCCTCTCCACGCCACCCCCAGCCCTCTTCCCTCCTATGTGTCCTCGCTGCGTCCTGATTGGAAGAAAAAAGTCAGCGACATTCAGAGACTGTCAGAGGCTGCAAAGTTAGCAAGACACAGAAAAGGCCCTGAGGTTTGCTGATCACCTTAGGAGGAGATGTGTGTGGGGTGACAGGAAGGGTGAGAACTTTGGCTGGGGAGGTAGATGAGGCATTCGGGGCCAGGAAGGACCCTTCTTGACTCTGGCGTCAGGGCAGTGAGAATCCACCTCCTGTTGACCTGATACCCTCTACCTGGCCCCTCCCTCCATCCCTCCCTCCGATCCTGCCTGGCTTTGGGACAAGGGCCTGAACCCTTCAACAAAGCCCTCACAGCTGCTTCAAGCATCCTCGGGGCGCAGTGAGCATTGGGTCAGTGAGGATGGCCAGCAGGCGGTCACAGCAGCCCCAGAGAGTGGCCAGATTTGGGCCTCAGGAAGGAACCAAGGATGGGGGAGGCCCCGTGGGATACAAAGGAAGGCATGACAGCTCCTCGCACATTCTCTGAGGGTGAGAGCAGGTTTGCTGTATCCACTGCGGCCCTTGGCTGGTTTCCTCTGAAGCAGCCCCAGTAGGCTCAGTTGGAAGGGTCTCCTGTTCTGGAAATTGGTTCCCACCAGAGGACGTGATCAGAGATGCAAGCTCAGCCGAGGACAAAGTAAATAAACCATGTGGATGGTGCTCCATAAAGAGACGGCGAGGGCTTCCCTGGTGGCGCCGTGGTTAAGAATCGCCTGCCAGTGCGGGGGACACGGGTTTGATCCCTGCTCCGGGAAGATCCCACATGCCGCGGAGCACCTAAGCCTATGGGCCACAACTACTGAGTCTGCGCTCTAGAGCCCACGAGCCACAACTACTGAGCTCGTGTGCCATAACTACTGATGCCTGCGTGCCTAGAGTCCGTGCTCTGTAACAAGAGAAACCACCGCAGTGAGAAGTCTGCGCACCACAAAAAAGAGTAGCCCCTGCTCGCCGCAACTAGAGAAAGCCCACTCACAGCAACAAAGACCCGATGCAGCCAAAAAATTAATTAATTACAAAATAATAAAGAGATGGTGACAAATAACAGCCAATGTGAGCTCGTCCACTCTTCACAGCACCCTCTGACAGGGCACTGTAGCTTCCCTTTTGCACATTTTGTACACTTAGTACACATGTGTGCACACGCTTAAAGCCAGGCAAGTACCTTAACCACCCTGAACCTCAGTTTTGACTTCTGTTAAATGGGCTTATTAATACCTATGTTACAAGGCTTTGTGAGACTGAACGAGGGAATATAGGTGACAGGGCTCAGCTCACAGTAGGGTATCAAATCTTAGCTTCCTAGGAATAAGAAGCCATCCTGGCCACGGGGCAAGATGGTAGCTAAGGGCAGGCAGGGGTCTTTGACCGATGAAGCAAGTTGGGACTCCAGTATGGGAAGATTAGGATGAGTTCTGGGTACTCCCTTCCCCTGGCCTCTTCCCACCCTGCCCACCCTTCCAGGCCCAGCCACCCAGTGTCCACCGCCTCCTGTCACTTGGCTCATGGGTCATGCAGACCCTTGGGCTCATTTCCTGGCCCATCCCAGCCTGGACCATTCTGGAATGGAAGAGCTAGTCCAGTTGACTCCTCGTCTGGAAACCCCCGAGGCAAGGGGTGGGGGTGGTGAGGCCTGGTTTCATCCTGGTTCTAGAATCGCTGTTCCCATTCCCCTGACTTGCTAGCCATGGCCACTTCCTCCCCCCAGGCTAGGCCAGCAGTTGCGCTGCCTATAAATAGAAGAGTGAGATTCCTCATGGCCCAGTGAATGGGCCGACATCCTGCCTCTGCCTGACTGAGCCCTGAGTCACAGGCCCCCATTGGAGGCCGCCCCGGGGCGGACCAGGCCCGCACCACTGACACGGCCTCAGAGGAAGCACTGGGCAGCGGAGAGTCCCTGGGGAGGCTGAGAGAGGCTTAGAGAAAGGTGGCTGGCATTTCCTCCCTGTGAGGCCGCCCGGGGCTCGGCACACTGGCTGGCTCACCGGGGAGCGTGCTGAGGCACCCGCGTGTGCGTGTGCACGGCGTGTGCCAGGGAGGGGTACCGGCTTTGGGAAGCCCGGCAGCCTCTGCATCCTCATCCGTGAGGGTCACGGACCAGGGGATTCCCTGAGAGCCTCGTCTGTGCTCACAGCTCTCTTGCTCTGGCTTTGCTCGTTTCAAAGCCAGAACAAAACCCACACAGAGAGAGGCACATCCAAAAATCGATGGGAAGACTGGAAAACAGGCCTGGGCAGGGGTAAGAACCAAGAGAGCTCCGGAAGGCCAAGTGGCCACAAGGGCAGGCGCGGACTGGGATCAGGGACGTGGGGCAGGAGGCGGCAGGGGGCTCCCGCCCTCTTTGTCACTCTGCCCGAGAGTCAGAGAGGAGGAGGCTCTGACCGGCCGCCCTGGCGTCCTGTGTCCACCCTGTGGCTAGGGCAGGGTGTAGGGCCCCGGGTCACAATCTGATTTCTGGAATATGGTTTTGCTTTCTTGTCTATTTCTCTCTCCTCCCCTAGATCCACTAGGTTACATGCTCGGTGAGGACAAGGCCGGGCAGTGTTCGCTCACCACTCTGCACCCGCCCCATACTTGTCACATGAACGCTTGTCTACCCACTCACACTCATCCACATACTCTCCTCCGCAGACTCACTTGCACGTGCATTCTCTCTCTCTCACTCACTCACACACACACACACACACACACACACACACACACACACACACACACACACACACTTGCTCCCCTCCACGGGCCTCTTCAATAATTTGGGAAGCTTGAGCAGCCCCTCATCCACTGTCACCTCCACGTCTCTCTTTCGGGACTTCCCTAGCAGTCCAGTGGTTAGGACTCCGCGCTCCCAGTGCAGGGGGCATGGGTTCGATCCCTGGTCGGGGAACTAAGATCTCGCATGCCATGCAGTGCGGCCAAAAAAACCAAGAAAACCCCCCCAAAAAACACCCACAGGGCTTCCCTGGTGGCGCAGTGGTTGAGAGTCCGCCTGCCGGTGCAGGGGACACGGGTTTGTGCCCCGGTCCGGGAGGATCCCACGTGCTGCGGAGCGGCTGGGCCCATGAGCCATGGCCGCTGAGCCTGCGCGTCCGGAGTCTGTGCTCCGCAACGGGAGAGGCCACAACAGTGAGAGGCCCGCGTACCGAAAAAAAAAAAAACACCCACAAGTCTCTCCTTCACCCGGCTGCCCCCCGGGCAAAAAAATCCCAGCTGGGGAATTGCAACCTCTGCAGTTTGGAGCCATGAGTTCTTCCTAGGAAGAGTGAGACATTCTCCTGATTCATACACAGGCATCCAGTGATTTCTTCTTCCAGAGGGACCAGGGTGGGAAAATGTCCTTCTGCCCGCATTTGAAAATCCTTGCTGGTTCCCTGTTGTCCACAAGTTGATGTGCTGTCTCCACTGCATGGTTTTCCAGGGGCCACAGGGAACTCCTGCCCTTCTCCAAACACTCCACGCTCCTTCATCCCTCTGTGCGGTGCACGGGCTGATCCTGCCATCTAGAATGTTCTCAGCTGCCCCCCTTCCCAGCCCCCATCACTTGCTCGATTTGCAAACTCCTAGCTGTATTTCAAGACCCACCCAAATATCATCTCCCTGTAAGACTACAAATCACATTACGTTTCTGCCCCTCCCTTCCTCAGTTTGTCCTGAATTCTCCAGAAACACAGAACGATGGGCTTGGCGAAGTCCTTAGAGACCCATAGTAGTTTGCAACCCAGGAGTGGTTGGAAATGTGTGGGGCGTTTTCTGGTTGCCACAGCAACAGGGACTGCTGTGGGCATTTAATGGCCGGGGCCAGGAATGCAAACTAGGAAGAATTGTCCATCCCAAAGGTCAATAGCAGCCCACTGAGAAACACGGAGCAGCCTCTTTTTTGATGGGGAACCCAAGGCCAAGAGAGGGAAAGTGTCTTGTTGAGGTCATGCAGTAAACTGGGCACTAAAGTGGTTGGCACCAACTTCCTTGGGGGACCACTCCTGGGTGCTGGGCCTGAGAGTGGCCCTCTAGCCCTCCAGGTCCTCAGGTCCTGGCCCGGCCACACTACTGGAACCAGGGATGGCATAGGATGTCCGTCGGGGAATGACCCCCACCTCCCACCAGCTGCTGCACCTTCTGCCTGTGCTGGTGGACGGATGGCCTGACATGGCTGAGGATGTGCCTGGAATATGTATCCCCCGGGGAGGACAGAGCTGGGCTTGCGGCTGGGGCCAGGGCTCTACAGGTAGAGTGTCCGACTCTGTGAGCTTATCTAAACACCAGGAAACCCACCCTTTAGGTCTGAGCCTGGGCACAAGTGACTGCAACATTCCAGGGATCAGCCTGGCCATGGGAGGCGGGCAGGGAGAGGCAGGACCTGGTGTCCCCTTCATTAGCCCCCAGCCCTGCTCCGAGAAGGCGTGGCCATCCTTCCCCGATCCCCCACCCTCAGCCCGGCCACCCCTGACCCCTCCCATAGGCTGGAGGGACTTTTTTTTTTTTTGGCTGAGTTGGGTCTTTGTTGCTGGGCACGGGCTTCCTCTAGTTGCAGCGAGCGGGGGCTACTCTTCGTTGCGGTGCGCTGGTTTCTCATTGAGGTGACTTCTCTTGTTGCGGAGCACCGGCTCTAGGCGTGCGGGCTTCAGTCGTTGTGGCCTGCGGGCTCTAGAGCGCAGGCTCAGTAGTTGTGGCGCATGGGCTTAGTTGCTCTGCGGCATGTGGGATCTTCCCAGACCAGGGCTTGAACCCGTGTCGCCTGCATTGGCAGGAGGATTCTTAACCACTGTGCCACCAGGGAAGCCCTGGAGGGACTTTTTAAAAACTGAAAATTATACACAAATCCAGAGACAATAAATCACTCAGCTGTGACAGTCATCAACCCATGGCCCATCTTACCTCATCCAGACCCGCCTCCCCCATCCACATCCCTCCTCCTGCATCACTTTGAAGCAGATCCCAGGCATGACATCAACTCATCCATAAACACATCAGTGTGTATCTCTAAAAGGACCCTTCTTTACAAATAAACAAACTAAACCATAACCATAACACCATGATCACACCCCCCAAAATTAATAATAATTCCTAATATTATCTGAGTCAGCGTTCACATTTTCAGTTTTGACATAATTATCTTTTTATAGATTGCTTAAATTTTGATCCAAATAAAGTTTCTACATTACAATTGGTCAGTGTGTCTTTTGAGTCTCTTTGGGCCTAGTGTTTTGTTGTATTTATTGGAAGAAACTAGTTGTCTATCTTGTTGCATTTCACTCCATCTGGACATTGCTGATTGCTGCTCTTTGGTGCAGTCGGATGTGTTCCTCTATCCTTTGTCCTGTAAATTGTTAGAAGCAGAGGTTTGATCAGATTCAAGCTTGGTTTGTTTTTTTTTTTTTAACTTATTTATTTAACTTATTTATTTTTGGCTGCATCGGGTCTTCGTTGCCGCGTGTGGGTTCTGTCTAGTTGCGGCGAGCAGGGGCTACTCTTCGTTGCGGTGCGCGGGCTTCTCATTGCGGTGGCTTCTCTCGTTACAGAGCACAGGCTCTAGGCACACAGGCTTCAGTAGTTGTGGCACGTGGGCTCAGGAGTTGTGGCTCGCGGGCTCTAGAGCGCAGGCTCAGTAGTTGTGGCGCACGGGCTTAGTTGCCAAGTTTGGTTTCTTTATTCTTTTTTTTCTTTCTGTCTGGCAAAAATACCTCATTAGGTGGTGTTGAGATCTTCTATCAGAAGGTCCATGGTGTCAGATTCTCTTTTGTGATGTTAGCTGCCATTCAAACAATTAATTTGTTAGGGACTGCAAAATGATATTATATTTTATTCCTTCTGCTTTTATTAGCTGGAACCTGTCTATGGAAGAAACTCTTTTCTATTAATTCGTTACACAGTGATTCTGTTTGAAAGGGACTTCTAAAGTTTATCCGCTCCCTCAGACTCTGGGGTAAGTGGTTCAGAGAGGGCAAATCCCTCCTGAAAGGACACACAGCAAATTGGGAGCAGGACTAGAATTCAAACCCAGGTCTGCTGCATCATGTGTGGCACTGGTCTGGAGGCAGGGTGGTGGAGCAGAGAAGGTTTGGGTCTGGGAATCAGTAACCTGGACTTGAATCCAGGACCTGCCATTTATAAGCAGTGGGACCTTGGGCAGATCATTCAGCCCTGATGCTCTCATCAGGATAATCCCTCCTCCCTCAGGCAGCCCAAGGCTCACCAACTTTTCAGCCCCTTTGTAAGAAGGAGCAGGCCAGCCTGACATCGCCACGTGGGGCACATTCACAAGCCATCACTCAGGTCCATGGCCTATCGCTTTAATTTTTCGTGGCTACTTCAAGACCTGCCTAAGTACCCCGCCTTTCCTCCCAAGGGAAGGTGCCCGACCAGAGTGTTTCTCAGATCACTCAGACCTCTAGCAGCAAAGCCTTGAGCTCAGGACTAACCACATAATTGTGGGACCTTTTGTTCAAAAATTATTTAGAATTTCAAAACAACAACAGGAAAGCATCAAACCAAGCACAGGGCCCTTCTGAACACAGGCCCTGAAACTGGCAGAGAGGAAGCTTTGTCCCAGCGGCCGGAAGGTACATCTCATCCAATTCAATAAAATGGGACCAAACACAAACCCCAATCCAACTAGCTGCAGTTAAAAGGAGGTGTTTAAAAAAAAAAAAAAAAAAAAAAAAGGAGGTGTTTACAGTAAATGGTATTTAACAATTATAGTCATGTAAATGCTATTCCATGGCTTTTAATCTTTTGAGTCAACCTGTGGACAAAGCAGTAAAGGCTTGATTGCGGAGCAGAAGAGGATGTGAATGTCAACAACAGGAACAATGTAAAAAACTTGGAGTTTACCGAGGTGGGGTGGGAACGGGCAGAGGAGAGGGTAGGGAAGCTGTCGACTTTTCTTCGAAGATAGCTAATCGGGTTAGTTCCAACTTAGCTTAAAACCAAAATACATTCTTTACAGTGGTTTTATTATCTGGTCTGCAGAAGAATACCAGAAAATTATCCAAATGCCTAAAATAACTTAAATGTACCAAAATTGTCAACATACATCCCCAGTAGAAGCTCCCCGAAGGCTGGCAAAGCATTGTTCATTTTGCATCTTTCCCTGGTTCCCTCGACACGCGGGACCTTAGTTCCCCGACCAGGGATGGAACCCGTGCCCCCTGCAGTGGAAACACAGAGTCCTAACAATTGGACCACCAGGGAAGTCCCTCCGTCATCTTACATAGGTACAATAAAAAGAAAAAAATAACAATGTTTTCTTCCTTGTGACTCTTAGGATCTACTCTTTTAATATTATTATTTTTTAATTGAAGTACAGTTGATTTACAATATTGTGTTAAGGATCTGCTCTCTTAACAACTTTCAAATATACCATATAGCAGTGTTAGCAATATCCATCATGTTGTATATTACATCCCTAGTTCTTATTTGTCTTATAATTGGAAGTTTGTACTTTTGACTGACTTCATCCAATTCCTCCTCTTCTCAGCTCCCATCCACCCCCTACCCCCACCTCTGGTAACAAATCTCATCTTGTTTTTCTATGAGCTTGGCTTTTTATTTTTATTTTGTTTTAGATTGCACATATAAGTGATATCATATAGTATTTGTCTTTCTGCCTGACCTATTTCACCTAGCATATTGCCCTCAAGGTCTACCCATGTTGTCACAAATAGCAGGATTTCCCTTTTTATGGCTGAATAATATTCCATTGCATGCATGTATATGTGTGTGTGTGTGTGTGTGTGTGTGTGTATACCACAACATCTTTATTCATTCATCTGTCAATGGACGCTTAGGTTGTTTGCATGTCTTGGCTGTTGTAAATAATGCTGCTCTGAACATGGGTGTAAAGATATCTCTTTGACATAGTGTTTTCATTTCCTTCAGATATATTTCCAGAAGTGGAATTGCTGGATCATATGGTAGTTCTGTCTTTAATTTTTTTGAGGAATCTCCATACTGTTTTCCATAATGGCTGCACCAATTTACATTCTCACCAACAGTACACAGGGGCTCCCTTTCTCCACATCCTCGCCAGCATTTGTGCTCTCTTGTCTTTGGATGATAGTCATTCGAACTGGTGTGAGGTGACATTGTGGTTTTTATTTTCATTTCCCTAATGATTAGTGATTTTGAACATCTTTTCATGTACCTGTTGGCCACTCATCTATCTGCTTTGAAAAATGTTTATTCAGGTCCTTTGCCTGTTTTTTAATTGTATTATCATCATCACTATCATCATTATTATTATTACTATTTTGCTATTGAGTTGTAGGAGCTCTTTATATATTTTGGATATTAACCCCTTATCGGATATATGGTTTGCAAATATTTTTTCCCATTTCATAGGTTTCATTTTATTGATCATTTCTTTTGCTGTGAGAAACTTTTTAGTTTGATGTAGTCCCAGTTGTTTATTTTTTATTTTGTTGCTTGTGCTTTAGGTGTCATATCCAAAAACATAATTGCTGAGACCCATGTCAAGGAGCTTTTTTTTTTTTTTTTTTTTTTTTTTGCGGTACGCGGGCCTCTCACTGCTGTGGCCTTTCCCGTTGCGGAGCACAGGCTCCAGACGTGCAGGCTCAGCGGCCATGGCTCACGGGCCCAGCCGCTCCGCAGCATGTGGGATCTTCCCAGACCGGGGCACGAACCCGCGTCCCCTGCCTCGGCAGGCAGACTTTCAACCATTGTGCCACTAGGGAAGCCCTCAAGGAGCTTTTTTCCTGTTTTCTTCTAAGAGTTTTATGGTGTCCAGTCTTACATTTAAGTGTTCAATTCACTTTGAGTTAATTTTTGTGACTGGTTTAAGATAGTGGTCCATAATGTACACTTCGAATAAAGATATTTTAAACTGTATATATGAATGAAGAAAGGGATGAATGAGGCCCTCGAAAGGACACTGAAAACAAGAGATCAGTTTGCAAGACAGACTCCTGGCAGACACCCCAGTGGGTTCAGATGTCAGCCAAGGACAAGCAGAGAGGGCAAAACGTGAACCTGGGCCTGGGGGCCAGGTGGCAATGGACCAACTTCATTTTTTCACTTAGTGGATGTCTATTAATCACCTACCCTGTGCAGACACCAGGTACCTGGGGTATATCGGCAGCAAACATGAATCCCCCGCCCTGGGGAGCTGATATCTAGGGTAGTATAACGTATGGAGAGCAGCAGTGGTCCCTGGGGGAACGTGGCCTATGCATCCCCAAGACTGCATCCTCCTGGGAGTATGTTTGTAATAATATTATTAATTGCAATAACAGCAGCGATCATTTATAAAGAACCTATGGGGCTTCCCTGGTGGCGCAGTGGTTGAGAGTCCGCCTGCCGATGCAGGGGACACGGGTTCGTGCCCCGGTCCTGGAAGATCCCACATGCCGTGGAGCGGCTGGGCCTGTGAGCCATGGCCGCTGAGCCTGCGCGTCCGGAGCCTGTGCTCCGCAGCGGGAGAGGCCACAACAGTGAGAGGCCCGCGTACTGCAAAAAAAAAAAAAAAAAAAAAAAAAAAAAGAACCTATGGTATTAGTCAAGACCATTTCAGTTTTAAGTAATAGAAACACAACTTGAACTGGCTTAAGCAACCAAAACGGAAACTTTTTGTGTATGTATTAATTTCTAAAAATACCAGGGGTTACCTAGGTGCTGGCATGGTGGATCCCAGAACTCCAAGGGCGACACCAGGTGTCTGTGTCCTGCTCCATCTCTCGGCTTTGCTTTCTTCCGCCGTCACTGCACTAACTTCATTCTCAAATGTCCAAACAGTAAAAATAGCCTCAATAGTAAAAATAGCTCCAGGCTAGGGATCTCAGCAAAGAGGAAGCCTCTTTTTCCTTATTCCAGAAATTTCAGGGCACTGTTGCAAGGACCCGTTTGACTTAGGTCTTAGGCCCAGGCCTGAGCCAATATTTGTGGTCAATATTGAGATGTGCTGGCTGGCCTGGGTCTGGTGGCAGGTGTGGGAATGGGGTGGGATGGGGAACAGCCTCAATTTGCCCAGTAGTGACTGAGAATGGAGGAGGGGTGCTTCCCAAAAGAGAGCAGGGCTGGAGTTGGACAGGCAGCCTCAAAGATGCCCTTCCCCCACTCTGCACCAGGCACAAACCAAGGATCAGTCAGGCATCCCAACAGTCCCAGGTAGTGAGACCATTCTTATCCCCATTGTACAGATGGGGGAGCTAGCTCAGAGAGGCTGAGCACCTTGCCAGCCTCACACACCTAGCAAGTGGAGGGTGAGGAGTGTGGATTCTTTTGTACCAGACAGAGGTTACTGGGGGGAGGCCACAGCCTCTGACATAACAGCATGGAGTCAGAGAGGATTTGGCTGATTAGACCTAGTGAATGGAGGGGGAGAGAGAAAGAATAATCTGTGATGAATTTGGCACCATGCTTACCCCCTTATCCAGTCCCCAACCCCATGGCCATGACATGTCGTGCATCTATTCTCTTGTTCAACATTCACTGAGGCCGTGTACTGCAGTCCCAGGAGCCAGGCTACAGAGTTCCCTAGAAAGCACGGCCCTTGCCAAGGGATTAAGTGCTGATACTTTAACTTGGACGTGGAATTCCAGGGTGGCAAAAGTGAGGGAATAGAGAACGGAGGTCGGGAAGAATGGGAAGCAATGCAAGGTGATGTACAACCACACTGCTGTACAACAAACCCCAGGTGGAAAATGTGCCTCAAGTGGTCCAAGGGACAGAGGATGAAGGAATTTATCCTCATGTCATCTCCTACTGTCACCGAACTCAGGTCTGGCTGCTCGCTGCTGAGAAATCAACACCCGAGAAGCAGTTGTTGGTAGAGAGGAAAAGTTGCTTTTAATCAGAATGCCGGCAATCTGGGGAGATGGGGGACTCAGTGTCCCCCCAAAACCACCTCCAAAGATTCTGCTCGGCCATAAAAGTTTTTAAGGGGAAACAGGGAAGTAATCTCAGTTAATCATTGAGATAGGGGGTCAGAGTCGTCTCCAACCCGCACCATGTGCAGGCTTGTCGACTTCTTGTGAGTTTTCTTTAGACGCTATCTTGTTCACACAGTTTCCTCGTGGGATTACTGCAGGGGAAGCTGGGGAAGAGATCTGGTCATCTGTTAATTACTTATCCTTCATTTCTACTTCTTTGATCTACAGAAAGAACCAGAAAGTTAGGCAAGGTTTTGTGTGATCAAAGCCTAGAGTCTGTCATACAGAGTGAAGTCAGTCAGAAAGAGAAAAACAAATACCGCATGCTAACACATATACGTATATATGGAATCTAAGGGGGAAAAAAAGGTCATGAAGAACCTAGGGGTAAGATGGGAATAAAGACACAGATCTACTAGAGCATGGACTTGAGGATACGGGGAGGGGGAAAGGTAAGCTGGGACAAAGTGAGAGAGTGGCATGGACATATATACACTACCAAACGTATGGTAGATAGCTAGTGGGAAGCAGCCACATAGCACAGGGAGATCAGCTCGGTGGTTTGTGACCACCTAGAGGGGTGGGATAGGGAGGGAGATGCAAGAGGGAAGAGATATGGGAACATATGTATAACTGATTCACTTGGTTATAAAGCAGAAACTAACATATCATTGTAAAGCAATTATACTCCAATTAAGATGTTAAAAAAAAAATAAGATCTGAAAGGTGTGCTAGGTGACTGGCAAGACAAAAGGGCCTCCTGCAGAGAGCTCTTTCCTGCCAAAAGCTCTTTCCTGCTTACACTACCGCTCACAGTTCTTCCCTCCCTCCCGGTGTATGGCTCGCATTCTCCAGGCCCTTTGGCGGCCACTGGGGAGCCAGCCCCCTTACCCTGGGACGTGGTCGGGAGGGGTCAGTTTCACTTGGGAGCCAGCCATGGCGGAGGCAGAGTAAGCAGCCAGGAGTCTGGTGGCCAGAGGAGCTGCAGAGGCACCCTGAGACCCACATCCCAGTAACAGGGGGATAACAGTGCCTCCCCTAGGGTTGCTGAGAGGACTTGAGATAATGCATGCAAAGCACTTACTAGTGTCTGGCCCCCAGGAGGTGAGCTGGACTGATGGTTGATTTTGCCTGGGGGGGTCCTTGAGGGGAGCTTCACTGAAGGGTGCGGTCCTGGCTGAGCTGTATTAGCCAGGACTCCTTCCGGGGCAAGCTGGCTCAAATGAAGCAAAGGATGTACTGGACCACAGACCTGTGGGACCCAGAGGTGCCTCTGGCTTCAGCACATTTGGACCCAGGGGTGACTCAGTCCCAAAGGAAATGACCCACATTGACCCACAACATGAGCATCAGGAAAACGTTCTCCTTGACCTCCAGGGACCTGACCAGAGAGAAAACTGAATGAATCTCTAGAACAAAGGCAGGTCAGTGGTTGCTTGGGGTCAGGAGAAGTGACCATAAAGGGGAATGAGGGAACTTGAAAGGTTCTACAGCTCGACTGTGGTGGTAGTTACAAGGGTGTACACATTTGAAAAAACTTATGAATTAGACACTTAAAGTGGGTGGATACCTCAAAGTTGATTTCTTAAGTGAGACCAAAGAAGAACATAGCTTTATTAGGACCCTTTCTATGACAGAAATCCAACTCAGGATAGTTTTAGGAAAAAAGAAATGCATTCATTGGCTCATATAATCAGGTTAGTCCAGAGGTGTGGTTAGCTTCAGGCATGGCTGGAGCCAGGGGCTTACTGAGGTCTGGGGACAGCATACTTTCTCTACCACTTGGCTCCGTCCTCAACTGGAGGGCAGGAGTTCCATCAACGTGGCAACTCCCATGAAAAGTGAATGCCTCTTTTCCCCTAGTTGCTGCAAAAGTCCCAAGAGGGAGTCTCAGTGTCCAGCTTGGGACACATGCCTGCCTCTAAAGCCAGTGGATGGGGAGTGGCCCCATGTGAATCCCAAGAGGTGGGGAGAAGTCATCCCCTGAAGGAAAAAAAGAAGAAAGGGCTGTGGACCTTGGGTCGGGAAAGCCGACAGATGGTCATCACATCTCTCCGTACCCAGGGGGCGGTGTTATCACCCATTCCTACCTCCAGACATCTCTGCAGAGGCCAGGCCATCAGGGACATGCCCCAAACTCATTCAAGACCCAAGGCTGCTTTTCTGCGATGTCACAGGCTCTGTGTTGGTTAGATACAATAGCCAAAACAGAAAGCGAGCAACTAATCTCTTCCCCACCAGCCAAGGCAAACAGAAAGCCCTTCCGGCCTGTGCTGGGCTGTCTGTCTGCACCCCAAGGAGGCTGGCGGAGGAGGGAGGAGCTCTGGCCCAGAGGGAACTCCTTGGAACTGATGGCATCTGGACTTGTAAGATGAACCCCAAGGAGGGAAAGGATGACTCCCTGGGCCTTGGCGGGGCCAGACCAGAGAGGCACACAGGGCAAAGGGGCAGGGAGGACAGCTGCTCAGTCCGGAACCACCATCCTAACAGGGTCTGGCCAGGGCAGGAGGGCCAGAGAGAGGACTGAAGAAAAGGTCATCTTTGTAGAGATCACGGACAGAAGACACTATCCAACGTCTGGAGACCTATACTCACTTCCTGAGCAGTGCACTGCAACCAGCATGAAACGAGCATGTTCTCCACGCCAGACATCTCCCCGAGTTCTCTGATGAAGTGGCCTCCTGGAAGGGGAGAGACAGGGAGCCACACCATCCTACCTGTTCAGAATATGCCTAGCAAGTGGACATATTCCTACAGGGCACTACTGTGTCCATTAAACAAACAAGGCAACAGGCTTGGAGGGGAGGGGGCTTTACCCAAGGTCCCGGCTAAGTGGCTACCCCTGACCTGGCTCCTGGGCAAACGCCCACCAACTCCAGGAGCTCAAAGCTCTGCCCTCATCCTGATTGCTCTAGGCTTTCAGTTGAGCTGAGGTTATTTCTGACCCAGGTAAGCAAGGTAGCTTAGAGCCAGCTCCCCAAAGAATATGGGCAAGAGAAGCGTAAGCCTAGGGCCCTCACCCCATCTCCCACCAAGCTGCTGGCTGAGTCTGCCTGCCCAACCGTCCTGTCTTCTGCAAAGCAGGTTAAATGGATGTCATTACCAAGAGCGTGTACTCTGCCGCCAAGAGCTGGTGGGGAGCAAGGCGAGAGCCCAGGCCCAGCAAGGGAAGGTGGTGTGGACGGAGCTCAGGCCCTCCCTGCCAAAGGAAGCCCGTGGGCCAGACCCAGAGCTGCTGGGCCCTGGGAGAGGGGCATTCTCAGCTCCCAGCTCCTGTCTCTGCTGTCATGTCCACGCCCTCCAGCCCTGCGGACCGGCCCAGGAACAGTGACACTTTCTAGAGCCAACAGTGTGCCTGCCTGCTAGTTCCCTGCACTGGCAGCCTGCCCAGGCCCTGGGAGTCCAGCTCTGCAGGAATGAGGGAGGCACCCCCAGCAGGGGTCCTGACCCTGAGGGCCGCCAGCTCGGAGCAGGGCCCTGACGAGCAAAGCCCCATGCGGGCTGTGCCGCTTCCTGGATGCCTCTGTCCAGGCAAGGAGCAGGGACCGCTAGGCCTGTGCCACCCACCAGCTGTGTGACCTGAGCCACACCTCTTGCATGCTCTGCAAAAGGGGCTAAACCCTGCCTAGAGCTGAGATCCTTGGCACAGCAGGCTGATGGGGGCGGGCCGTGGGTCCAGGCTGGCCATGTACATACTCAGCATCAGGGAGACGAAGGGACGATCACCCAGCCTCCCTGTGGGACAGGGGCACCCACCCAGCTCAGGACACTGTGATGACCATATCTTGTTATAACTAAATATGCTAATTATAAATGGCAATTTTAGAAAGAGCACTAGCCTCGGGAGTCAGAAGCTGCAGACCTACACCCCGGCTCTGCTGCATCCTAGACGTGTGTCCTTCAGGAAGCCTCCGGATCTCCTTAGCCTCGGTCCTCCATCTGTAAAATGAGGATCAAAAGGTGACTGAGCAGCAGAGAACATAATGGAAGTGAAAGTCTGCCAGCTGCAGATGGTCCCGTCTCCTCCATCAGGCTCTGAAGGCAGAGCTGGAGGAAATCTCTTCCAGCACTAACTTGTGGGTATGGACCTAGACAGTTCTCTGGCTGCTTAACAGAATCACCTAAGGAACAGAAGAAAAACAAAGGTACCAAGGCCTGGGTCCCTTCCCACACCCAGCAATTCAGATCCAGTTGCTCCTGGGGGTGGGGGGCGGGGGGCACTGAAATTTTTTTATAAGTTTATTTATTTATGGTTGTGTTGTGTCTTCGCTGCCGCACGTGGGCTTTCAGTTGCGGCGAGCGGGGGCTACTGCGTTGTGGTGCTCGGGCTTCTCGTTGCGGTGGCTTCTCTTGTTGTGGAGCACGGGCTCTAGGCGTGTGGGCTTACTTGCTCCGCGGCATGTGGGATTTTCCCAGACCAGGGCTCTAACCCATGTCCCCTGCATTGGCAGGCGGATTTTTAACCACTGCGCCACCAGGGAAGTCCTGAAATTTTTTTTTAACGTTAAGTGATTCTTCCGTGTGCCCAGAGTCAGGAAGCAAAGCAGCAGCCTACTTAGAACACAAGCAGGGCACAGCCCACATTTCTGTGTTGCTGCTGTTGGGCCGAGCAGCTTGTGGGATCTTATTTCCCTGACCAGGGACTGAACCTGTGCCCCCCGCAGAGGAAGCATGGAGTCCTAACCACTGCACCGGCCAGGGAAGTCCCAGAGCCCACATTTCTAGCATCCTCCCCAGCAACTTCGCCAGTCTCGGTTTAGAGACTCAGTGCTGCCCCAATACCTCCCAACGAGCTTGCTAGCTGGAGGTAAGTTTTGGCGCAGCCTGGCTCACTTGGCAAAAAGAAAATCAGAGACTTTCTGCCTCCCAAGGGCCCAGGGCCATCGCTCAGATGGGTTACGAGCTTCACCACTTTTGGAAGCCCCAAATCCTGCTAACTGGGTATGGGTATACATGCAAAGAGAAAAAAAATGCTGGAAGGATCTATTTCATTAGCAGACATGATCTCTAGGTATGGGTGTCTATAAACCTTCTTCATCCTTCTGGATTTCTGAAATGCTCTCCAGTAATCAGTTTTATTTCTTATGCATTATCTTTTTTTTTTTTTTGCAGATGTTTTGGAGGTAAAGAATGAGGAACACACTCAGGAACAAGGAGGTTTGTGGGGATGGAAGAGCAGGGCAGACGGGCCTCAGGGAGGGACAGCTGGTTGGAGGTTAGCAAACGCTTAGCTGTGAGAGAGGATGGGATCTGTTCTATCGCCCGGAGCCCCGCCCACGTTTTACCAAGAAGGAATAAACATCACTCCCCCTGCCCTCATCCCCCCATCCCATCTTGACCTTTACCTTGGAGCCGTCCCTTCCCCTGGGCAGAAGAATGCTGAGCAAACTCAGCCCCTCAAACACTGTCTCTGGGAGCTGGGATGGCGGCACAGTGGGGACCGCAGGAGCCCAAGGAGCAGGGGGCTCGGCTGGCCAAGGAGGGAGGATCGTGGCCGTCAGGGTCCCACCAACGGCCATCTTCTCGCGTGACAAGAGCTTTTGCGTTGGCACCTGGGGGAAACCTTAGAAATACCTCGAGGATGAACTTCCTCTGCTGACTGGGAGGCTGACAGGACCCAGGGTGGACCACGGGAGCAGGTACCGTCCTGCTTACTGCCTGTCCACCTCCCCGTCCTCCCATCCACAGGCTGGCCACCTGCCCAGCCTCTGCCAGAGAGGACGATGTTGTGGGATCTGGTGACATGCGGGATGGTGTTAAGGGGGGCATGTCACCAATTGGTATTTCGGCTTGACAGTCCCCCAGGACCCCCATAAAAGCCTTGGCTCAGCAGAAGTATCTGTGGGTGGGGCACCTGCTGAACATGGTGGAAACCCAGGAGGGGAGAGAGGAGTAGAGACCACCTGGGCGAGAGAAAGCAGGCTCTAGGGTCACAGCTGGGGGGAAGACCTCGATCCCCTGCAGGCGGCTATGCAAAACGGCCAGCTCACTGGGTCTCAGCGCGTGGACCGAGGCTCCTTCCGTTTTAAAACCCAGTGTGGCCCTGGACACAGCTGCCCCCGAAGCTACCCTTCCTTGGGCTGGACATGTGCAGCTGGGCTCTAGGGAACCCTCCCCGCACACAAACCGGGGAGACCCTGCGTTCTCCTGGGCTCCGATCGGCACAGGAATGTCTCGAGGCCTGGGCCTCCCCAAAGAAGAAATTATAAAAGGACATGCAGATCAGTGCACTGACCAACAAAATGTTCTAATAATCAGTACGTTCCCCTTCCCTCTCCTGTCAGGACGATGGGGGAGGACACGCCAGTGGAACCCCAGGTGGCCCTTCCCGTCCCGGAGCAGCTGGCTGGGCTGGGGCCCCTGCCTGATGCACACTGCAAGAACAATAAGGATTTTTAGGGGCATTATGACTGAGTCAGAAAACACAGCTGCCCCTGAAAGTCCCTCATTTTTCTTGCTGTCCTTGAGCACTCTCCAGGTGAGTAAGGAGTCGACCGGCTGGCCCAGGTGAGCCGAGGAGGAGATGGTGGCCCACGGGAAGCCCTGCGGCAGGTGGGGTAGCTGCGGGGTCTCCACGGTGGCATGATTCTCTCCAATGCTCGGCCTGTGGCTGGCTTCCCTGCCCCCCCCCACGCCCCGTACCCCAAGGCACACCCAGGAGTGACCAGCCTCTGTTCCAACTCAGAACCCAGTGCCTTCAGCCCGCAGGGAGCCGGGGGCTAGAATCCTGGTGGAATCCCAAGTGGCGACGGGCCCCAAGAACTAGGCAAAACAGGAAGACCCGGAGGAAGGGCCATCTGGCCCTCGTCCTCACATGCGGGGCGTGGACCCGTCTTGCAGGTACTGAGCTCGAGAGGCTGAGTGACGGTCACAGGACTGTCGTGACGCAGGAATAGTAGAGACTCCCCACCCTCTGCCCGCCAACAGCCTGTCATGGGCAAAGAGCAGTGCGGGCTTCTGGTTTGTCCCGATGGCGTTCAGGTTCAAATCAGCGAGCTGCCCGCTCTGCTGGTAGAGACGGGGGGTCGGGTGAGGGGACGGCCAGAAAGCGGCCAATGAGAAAAAACAGGAGGGGCCGGTGGCTGATTTTTTTTTCTTACAGGAGGAAGAAAGGGGCTCTGGAATCAGAGCTTGGTTTAAGGTCCTCCTTTATGAGGGATCCCTCGTGCCCCCAGACTCAGCTGAGCCTCCAGGGCGGCAGAGGCCCAGCTCCGAGCATCAGGGCCCCCCAGACCAGGAAGGCCCCAGCAGGCCACTCCCACAGACCCTGGGACTCCTCGGAACGCCCCCCCCATCAGCTGGTAACCGTCCCCTGAAGCGAGGCCATCCCACCCAGGCCCCAGCTCAGCTGGAATCTGCCCAGCTGGCTGCTGGGAGCCTACCCCACCCAGCCTGCCACTGCACCCACTCCTCGGGGAGGGGCCTGGTCTCCAGTCCTGCCGTGTGTGCAGGACATGTGGCCTCTCGGGGGACCCCGCTGCAGTGAAAAGCGCATCCCACAGAAGACAGACGTGGTGCCATGACCTGCTTGCTTACTTTGCTTCTCTGTGCCTCCGCTTGCACATCAGTAAATAGGAACAAGCAGCCCCCTTTGCAGGGCGACGTGAGGACTGAAGGAAGCACACAGAGCGGTTGGTCGGCTCCCAACCAAAATGTCTTCCCCTCTCCAAGGAGTTTCCCCCTTGCCCTCAGACCCCAAGAGCTGGGCCAGGCTCCCTGGGAGTCTCCAAGGACTCAGACCATGGAGAATTCTTCCTTCTCAGAGGGCAACTGGGACAGGTGTGAGGGCACAGGCCTTGCTGCTCCCTGGGCACTAACGCTGCACCCTCTCCCCACACCCCCGGGCCCTGCCTTGTTCAGACAAAGAGCACATGTGCCCAGAACCCCGGCTGCCCGACTACAGCCCCCTCAAAGCTATGTCACAGCAGCTGTCACCTTGCTGCAACCTTCTGCCCTAACCAAGATCACGGCCGTGTGCTCCACCAGCAAAACCCAAACTCTCCCCACACACTACGGGCCGAGCCGTCTGAACCATTCAGCAACATGACCGCCTCCTAAGAAGCCCCAGCCCTGGTCTGCACAGCCTCTGCATGAGCGGGTCTCGCTGCCTGGGGTGCTCCAGCCCCAGTGCAGTGGAATAGAGGAGGTGGGGGAGACCCAGTTCACCACCGACTAGCCAAGAGCCTTGGGCAAGCTCCTTAGCCCCTCTGTGCTCCAAGGTCATGGTAACTACCTATTTCATGGGGTTGCTGGGAGGAGTAAATGAGTCCACTCCTGGATAAAGAAGATGTGGCACATATATACAATGGACTATTACTCAGCCACAAAAAGGAACGAAACTGGGTCATTTGTAGAGACGTGGATGGACCTAGAGTCTGTCATACAGAGTGAAGTAAGTCAGAAACAGAAAAACAAATATCGTATATTTACGCATATATGTGGAACCTAGAAAAATGGTACAGATGACTTATTTGCAAAGCAGAAATAGAGACACAGATGTAGAGAACAAATGTATGGATACCCAGGCGGGGGTGTGAATTGGGAGATTGGGATTGACATATATACACTACTACGTATAAAATAGATAACTAATGAGAACCTACTGTATAGCACAGGGAACTCAATGCTCTGTGGTGACCTAAATGGGGAGAAAATCCAAAAAAGAGGGGACATATGGAAAAATAAATGAGCCCATTCCCATAAAGGCTTAGAGCTGTGCCTGGCACCAAGCATTCAATCAGAGTTAGCGATCATTACTTTGCCCTGCTTTGTGTTTCAAGACTCAGCTCACCTTTTCTGGGTGACCCTTCCTGACTGCAGCCCCTCCCTGGGCTGGAGCCCCTTCTTTCTCCCTGCTCCCCCTGACTCCACACTCATCACACTGCTTTATCTATTGGTCACCGGCAGCACGGCCCTGGAACCACCAGCATCACGATCACACGCGCTTATTAACAACGCTGACCCCAGGGCCCCTAGGTCAACCGAGGGGCCCTGGACTCTGCGCTGCTAACAGGCTCCCTGTGTGGTTCACAAGGACACCCAAGCATGAGAAGCAGTGCCTGGCCCCAGAGCTCAGTAACGAGATGAGGTCAGGAAGGCTGCCCCGGGCAGCGGCCAGAGGCTCTCCCATGCCGTGCCAGGTGTGCGACGGGGACCCACCTGAGCCTGGCTCTGACAGCAGAGCTAACCAACCCCAAACACACCAGCCCCTAGAGCTATTCCTTGGGGCCTCCCTAAGCCCTCGCCCTGTGCTGAACACACACTGATGACATTGGGGCTGAGAAGCCACTCAGTCTTCCAAGGAAGCTGCAGAGCAAGGAGGCTCCACTCCAAACTCAGTCCCTAAAATAGCCAGCAACCCACAAAACCATGATGGAAGGAAAAGAAAGGCCGATGACCAGAGACATCAGCCCTCGTTCGGAGTTTGCTTACGAAAGAAAACCATACAGCGGTTCCACCCGGACTAGGGAAGGAGGTGGCTGAGCAGAGGGCAGCAGTCCCAGAATGTCCTGGGGGAGCCCCTGCTACAGAGAAGCAGCTGGACACAGCCAGGGCCTGCAGCAGGGGCTGGCCTGGGGGCCTGCAGAAGCCGGGCTTAGGGATGCTGGTGCTCCCGGCGCTCAGCTTAGGGGCGTGAGCTCTGCAAGGTGCTGCCCTCCTTCCAGCCAGCCCACCGTGGGGTGGAGCCACAGGGCTCGGCTGGATTTGCGCCTCCACCGCAGGGGAAAGCCTTCTTGGACTTGCTGGCCTCATCCACCCTTGCTGGCCGCTCCAGGGCTGGGATGAACACGGCCAGGAGACCTGAAACTCAGCCATCAGAGCCCCTGGGTTTACGTTCACCCATGTCCCTCTGCCAGAAATTCTTTGGCCGAGAACACCTCCTAAACGCTCACGCTCACCCCCCTCAGCTCCCGCCACGCCCCACAAACTCCAGCCCTGCCTGGCCCGACGCTGACAGCCAGCCTGCCCCGAGGTTGGCTCAGCCCCCAAAAAACTCAGCAGTGGGTGAAGGCCCGAGCGATGTGCCTTCGGCAAGGCTAGACCGGAGCCCAAACGCATTCGTCCACACAAACACCCACTCCCACGAACCAGGCCCAGGCCGGTCCAGGGAGGGCAGCCCCTCCCTCTCGGCCATGTGTCCAGAACATGGGAGGAGCTGAGGCCAGGGGTGGGCGCTGCCTTTATCTCTTTAGTAAAGAGACTCCAACTGGGGCAGGGAAACAAGCAGACCAGGCCTGCAGACAGCAGGGCTAACAGAACGGGGAAGGGTCTACATTTAGGATGCGTTTATCTTCCTCATAGGAGTCAGCCAACTGTGGGCCCACAGGCCAGACCCACCCACCTACCATCCTTACAGTTTTATCAGAACACAGGTACTCACCCATTTATGGATTATCTATGGCTGCTTTCACACTCCAACAGCAGAGCAGAAGAGTTGCAACACAGGCCCCACGGCCCTCAAAGGCCAAAATATTTACTCTTTGGCCTTCCCGGACAACGCTGGCTGACCCCTGCTTCTGATCAGTATTCACTCAGCACCTAGGAGGCACCAGGCACCCAGCTGGGTACCGAGGATGCCGCAGTGAGCAAAACTTGGTGAGCCTTCAGGGAGCTCAAGGCCTGGGGAGAGGAGGGCTCTGCAGGCCCTGGGGCCCGGCGTCTCGGTTAGCGGATGCTCCTAATCCAAGGCTGCAACCTCTCACACCCCAAACCTTCAGGCCCTACACGGTTCAGAATGTTTCAGGTAACGTGGTGCACAGGCCACATACTACGCCATAGGGCGACCCCCGGAATTACGCACAGTAATGTCTCTGCAGTGAAAGCCATGAAGATTCACACTCCCCAAGAGAAACATAGACTCTAATAGTCTCAAGTCAGTTCGGGCCAGGATTCCCCAGGAAATTCATTATAAACACAGCTTTTGGTTTTCAGAGTTTTCTGGAGTTCAGAATTTTGGATAAAGGACTTCAGGCTTGGGACTTCCCTGGTGGTCCAGTGGGTAAGACTCCACGCGCCCAATGCAGGGGGCTCAGGTTCGATCCTCGGTCAGGGAACTAGATCCCGCATGCCTGCTGCAACTAAGACCCAGTGCAGCAATCAATCAATCAATCAATCAAATGAGCATGGGCTTGCACCGGCAACTGTTACAAAGTGCAAACACCGGGTCCTGACTTCACTTCTTGGTCTTGGTTGGAGGTCCCTACTCCTGCAGGCTAGCGACCCCCAGGCCACCAGGCACAGAAACCACGCACAAGGCACACAGAAAATACGAACTGAATGAACTCAGATCACCAGAACTTTTTCTCCAAAGAACAGCTACTAACATAACTGCTGAAAAATGTAGGGAAAAAAAAGTAGTATTTAAACCCAAACTTCATCTGCCTGCTCCACTGGCAGGAGCAGAGAGAGGCTGACATAAATGAGGAACTTTTCCGACTCCATCAACTTGGGACAAGGAAAATAAAACTGTTTTCTTGTCACTGTTGCTGCCTGATGGGCAGGCACATTAGGTGTTTCGGGGGCAGCAGGTGAGTGATTGGTAGCCAAAACTGAAAACCAGTGGTTGTTTCCCCTGGTGTACCTCCCTGTGGCCGAAGTTTCATTGGAAATCTAAAATAACTGATCCCATCACAAATTCCTAACAGCTAAGTAGAAAAATGTACTCATTAGAGAATCTGGTTTCAGGTGTTCTACTTATATTCCTTTTGGGGGTCGGGGGGGGAACCGAAAAACAATTTTATGTGTTATAAATATATAACAACAGCACTTTTTCCAAGAAGTCTAACGTATAAGATTGAAAAAAAACTAGACCCCACACCTTGATAGTAGTGACACTGAAAGAATATTTTAATATGCAATATCTATAAATAGACGAACCAGTTCTTCTGCATTAAAGGATGATATCTGAAAAGATATTTATTTCAGCAATAACTTTCATTAGATGCCCTGGAATTACATGGATTTCCCCCCTTTTTAATGCAACACAGTTTTAATGAAAGGTCCTACCCTATTTCTTAATAGAGCACACCTACGAATGGACTCTCAGAAATTTCCTCATCGCCTGAGATTTCTAAACCGCGAATTGGGAAAGAAGTTCTGGACGCCACTGGTGATCTCTACCAACACCCCGGCCCTGGGCAGATTTCTAGGAGGGATTTTTACTCCATGAGTGATTGGGAGACATTCTTAGTGATTGCCTGACCCGAGGTCTGGGGTTAGAAGGTAAGAGGGGATGGTTGCATGGGGAGGGGGCCTGCAGGTGAGAGCACCATCCATATGCAAATGCTTGGAAGATGGTGCCTCCAGGGGCCATGGGCGGGGCCAAGCAAAGCCTTCCAACAAACCGAAAGCCCCCGGGACCTCCAGGACTATATTCAGTCAGGGCTGACTGCCCCAACAGGGGGGCCTTGGGCGAGGCAGAGGACAGCCACCGGCACACCAGCGCCTGCAGCCCTGCCATCGAGGTGGAGACGTGCTGGGACACCACGACTCCCGGTGCAGAGGCCACAGGCATCCTCTCTGGCATTTCCTTCAGCCCTCTGCCGGGCACGTGCCACCCATCTGACTGCCAGATAGGGTCAGCGACAAGGGAGGGACCGTGCTGGGCACGCAGGGCTGTGGCCACATTGGCCAGGCGAGTTAGTTTCACTTTCTGTTTTTTTTTTTTTTTCCCCCTGGGTCGCTTCTCACCCTGATGGGAGAAAATGTCCTTGAAATGCCAAGCAAGAAAAATCCTCAAAAATGTTCCTCATTGTTGTCTTTTTTTCACCCCCACTCTGAGGACACTGTTTCCCTCTGAAGACCGGGTAACAGCCTTTGGTGAAAACCCCAACTATGTAACTTCAGTCCCCGGGGCTGCTGAGCCCTAATATGATTACACATCTAAATGCAATAAATGGGGCAAAGTGGTATTATTTTTCTGGGAAAAACCAACATCATAAAAGGGTCTTTATTGAATCAAGGGCCCGTGAACTGTTCTCTTGCCTAATTATGGCTCCCAAGTGAACTGGGCTGCGTTTCCAGGGAGGACTCCTCATAGCTCCCCGGCCCAAAGGGCAATGGGATATTTGTCACGACTTGTCTAATTACAGCAAAATTCACCGAAAGGACAAAAGGGAGGATGCCAAGGTAGGCTGGCCGCAGCCCCCTCCCTCCCCACCTCGGGCTCTGGAAACAGGGGGAGCTGGTTCTATTTTAAGGAGTGCCCCTCGTGCTCCACCTTCACCCCTTGTGTTCAAAGTCAGGATCCTGGACCCTGCCCATTTCCACTGTCAAGGCTTAAGTGGTTTTCCAGCATCTCAACACTGCCCCCTCTATCCCCGGCTCTACAGAAAAGGCCCATTGTCGAAATGTGATATTTTGCCAGATGTTTTAACATTCAGCGATGTGGCCAAGGTTCGCATGCACCCAGACCTGAGCGACAATGAACGCGTGCTATCACCAGACACGGGAGGAGAGGCAGGGCGGGGGAGAGGGAGAGAGACGCAGCCCAGGGCGGAGGGAGAACCCTCCACACTAACCAGCTGGGAGCAAGTGCTCTGGCTGACTTTTCCCAGATATACAGTGGTCTGGCCAAGCAAGCTGGAGACCAACATTTTGCTTATACGCAAGTCCCGGTTCCAAGTGTCTGTTTAATCGCCCTCTTGGTTCCAAGAGCAAAGACACATTTTTTTTAAAACTTTTTTTTCCCCCAATATTCTTAAGCTCACCGCAGCAAGCTCCATAGGAAGAGATTCAAGAGAACGTTATCTCCCACTAATGGGAGATAGTGGGAGAGTTTCTCCCACTAATAAGTGATGAAATACACCCACCCCTGGAAGAGTCGGTGACTTCGCCCCCCAGCCACCCCTCTTAGGTTGTACCGGGCATACCTCCCCGTAGAAACAGGAACCCCCTCCAGCCCCATCCATATTGCTTTTCTTCCAATGTTTTCTCCCCAGATGTTAAGGCAGCAAGCACGCTCACCAGGCTCAGGGTGTGCGCTTCCTTGACCTCACTGGGCTTTCTTCGCTGGCCCCATAGGCCCTGGAGTGAGCTATGGTGTCGCTTAAGAACAGCTACCATGTACTCCCCCGCCATCCCCCCAAACCACCCGGCGTTTCACACCGGCCTTCTCATGTGACCCCAGTATCACACTACACAGTGGGCATGTATCACCACAGACGGGGAAACGGTCTCAAGAAGGCATGTCACGGGTCCAAGGTCACCCAGCTAGTCCACGGGAGAGCCTGCAAAGCCAACGCCCTTTCCCCAATGCCTGCCTTCAGCCTCCTGGAAAGCCAGGTGCCATCAGCATATAAATAGCAATGCAAGTGACTTGTTTTCAAAAGGGTGCGGGAGGAGGTCTACCTTACGGTGGACAAGGAGACAGAGAACTGAAAAACCAGAATTCAAGCCTCAGTCACCACAAAGCAGCCAGCGTTCTGCCTTGAACCCCACATACCCCAGGGCAGAAATCCAGTGAGAGGAAGCGCATTTCATGAGAATGAACCACCAAGTCCTCACAGACTGATCCAAATTTCCCAGCTGCACATCTCTGAGTCCTTCCCCCACCCCTCCCGCCCCTCCCAACCGCAGGCCTGGGTCCCAGCCCAGGTGCCCTCCTCTGCGCCTCGGGGCTCTGAAACTTAGAAGGACCACAAGGGGTGTGCACGCTATTTGGTCCAGCCGCCCACCTGACAGAGAAGGGGGCTCTCAGGCCCGGAGTGGCAGAGTTGAGATTAAAATCAGGCGATGGTTTGTCTACACAGCACCTCCTTCCCCAGTCCTCCTGCGCAGCAGACACAAGGGGTCTGGCCACAGGGCAATTTCAAAATTCCCCAGAGCGTGCCAGAGGGAGGAGGGAGGGAGGGAGCTGCACAGTGGGTGAGAAGTCACCTGCTCCCACGTCCCAGGAAACCCTGCCCACTGCCCTGGGCTCTAAAGCACTGAAGAGATTATGGTCCATCTCAACCTCTAGTTCGAAATGCAAAATAAAAACATCACTAAGCCATAAAAAAAAAAAGTAGAAGGAAGTCCACCGAAATCCTGATTTTTATTTCCCATGGTGCTTACTCTGCAGATATTACTTTCTGTTAATATCAAAGTATTTCCTTCCCCTCCCCCAGCCCTTCGATTCTGTACCCTGCTTGACTGGTCCCACTAGAGTGCATGTGGCTTGCCAGCTGGGTCGATGAGTGAGCGGGCCAAGAGCAGCTGTGGCAACTCGCCTTTCATGGGGACCTTCCATGAAACGTGGAGGCTTGGGACCTTTTAGGCCGGACGCATGGCAAAGCAGATGTGCGAGGTAGCCACTTCTGTGCACCCAGGGTTCCTTGAAGCAACGGGGCTAATCCAGACCCACCCACCTCCTGTTCCACAGCTCGCTGGCTCCTACCCTACCCGGGAGGCCCTACTGCACCCAGAAGGCCAGGCTTCCTGCTCCTTCGGCCCCAGAGGCAGCTGTGCGACCCTGGGGGAGCCTTTCCCCTCGGAGTCGCAGCCTCAGCTATAACAAGAGGACTCACAATACCCTTCATCTGCACTCAGAGCCGGGGTACAAATCGGAGTGGGCAGCGACGGGCCATGCCCATCTTACCCACTGTGGTAACCCCAGCCTGGCCCGGTCCCTGCCACATGGATGGTGGACAAGAGACTCGGACAGGGGAAGGGGTTCCCAGGCATCATCCCGCTTTAGGATTACAAAGCTTCTGTTCCCAGTGGGTTAAATAACTTGCCCAAGGCCCACCCGTGCTTATTGAAAATAAGAGGGCAGAGGAGATGAGGACAACCAGTTCAAGGTCTACTGGTGTGTGCCAGGCACTGTGCCTGCATTGCTCATTTAAGCCTCACCAAAGCGTTACCAGGGAGGCCTCAGAACCCTTGTCCACAAGGGAAGAAATGGGCACAGAGAAGTTACCTGCCAAAGGCCACCCAGCTGGCAAGTGGCAGCTAGGACTCCAACTTGAACACATCTGGACCCCAAATCCGCCTTTATGGCGCTCACACTGGGCTGCTTCGAGAAAAACCCTTCATGGACCCCAGATGGATCCCCTGTTTCTGAGACAACTCTTCCTCGGACTTGTCCCAGATTAGGAGCGCTGTTCTTTTGTGTAAAAGAACTGAGACAGGCCAAATATTTACCATCCCGCGCAGAGCCCCAAACTGGCCTGACAGCAGAATCAACTCCACACAGGAGTGAAGGCCAAGCTGTCGCTACAGAAAGTGAGGGACAGAATCCTGACCGTTGCTGAGGGTTCAGACAGCTCGGCTTTAGGCAGAGGAACTGCAGGAGACCTGGGGAGGCAGCTCAGAGGCCGTTCCTCCCAACTGCCACCAGAGAAAGCCTGGAGGGATTTCTAAGTAGCAGAATTTCCTGAGTTGCTAGGACTTGGAGTGGAAGGGAGAGGGTCGGCTTCTCCCGGTGCTCCTTTGTCAATGCAATCGTGCTGAACAAAAATTGATCTCTAATCTTTCACAGGTTGGGATATTACTTTTCTAAAAAAAGAAAAGAAAAAAATCGAAATGGGCAAGGTTAATTATTCACCAGGTTGCAATTTACTTAAGAGTTAAGGGAATGCACGTTTCCTCCCAGTAGGTAGGACCATGAGTCCAGCTGGATTTCACAGAGTCTTCCGTGCGTCTCCCTGGGGGTCTGACTAAAACCCTACCCTCCCACCAGCTTCCCACCTTGCATTTAGCTGCTTTCTGAAGATGGCTCCAGGGCAAACAAGTCTGCCATTTAAGCCACTTCCCCCCCCACCCCCCACCCCCGCGAAGCTTCTAGGTACCCAGCTTAGAGGGATGGATTGGGGTTGGGGTGGGTCGGGGGCGGGAGGAGGCATCTGCTCAGGAACTCTGAGGATTCAAAAGGGGCAGCGAAGTCAAAAAGCTCCCAGCTAAAACACAATTCCTAAATACCACAGCCTAAATCACAGCACTGATCAGCTGCTGGAGGCCAGGCCAGCCCACGGCATAGCCGACTCGATTACATCCTGCAAAGGAAAAACCTAACCATTCACTCCCACCCCCACCCAAAGAAATGAAGCCCCGAGGCATTTCCTAAAAATCCCTAAAACCCTGGGCAGCCCCTGAGAACTGGGCACAGCCTGAGGGAAAACTGTCGGCTACCTGGGCCAGGCCAGGGGAGGCCTGGGGCGCTGCCCGGCTCCTTTTCCTTTATTCCCAGTGATTTCTGCCCCTCGTCCCCGTGCCTGTCCCCTCCAGGGTGGTTGCAAAGCTTTTCCGCATCTCACTGCTCCAGACCAGTCCTGCGGATGTTTTATGACCACGCAATATTCTGGAGATTTCCACTTCATTTAATTTAAGGTACTGATCCCCAGGGCCGGGAGAGGCATGGGTTCAAAGGGAGAACTCTGTTTTCCCAACCTGACTCAGTACTCTGAACAGAGCGTTTTCCTTAATTAGGGCAAAGTCTCCAGCTGAAACTCCCACCAGTCCACTCCGAGACGATTATGCCTCAAAACTGACCAAGATGCCTGTACATTTAGATACTTGGCCAAATAAACTCTTCTCTCCCACAGTTCTGACGTCTGCACAGTCCACTGGTTAGAGCCAGCACGACAAAGCTCACACGGAAAAAATGCCGGCCAACTGCAGTTTGGGGCTATGCCCACTCCTGGGCTCACGGGCCCAACTCTGCCTCGGTGATCCCACAGCCCGTGGGGCTCCCCTCCATTCACACCCCCTCATGGCCACCAAAACAGGGACACCGATGTGGTAGGTACCCTGTGAGGTCTCCTCTACACGGACCCGCAGAAGTCGGAGAAGCCTCTAGAAGAAGCTTCCACAACTTCGAGAGAGGTGGGCCAACCTGGCTGGGCTGGTTTCTCCCTCTCCCTCCTCCCTGCTTCTAGAAACCTCTCCTGTTTTCCAAAGCCAGGAAGAAGGGGGCCCAAAGTGCCCTATTTTGTCAACTGGTCCTTCGCACGGTTCAGGTCACCTCACTGCCAAGACAGCCAAAACACAATACAAACAAACAAAAATTAAAAGTTCCAACGCCAGGCAGACCGGAGGTTTCAGGGGTTGGTGTGGGTTTTTTCTTTTGCAGGAGGAAGGTAGAAGCAAAGTTACTGGATAAACGGCTTAAGAAGGGAATCTCAGCATAAAACATTAAGGGGACTCAGGGTGGATCAGCATTCTGCTGCAAATGTCAGGGAACAAAAGGCTAGCCATTAGGAACACACCCACAAAGATGCATCTTTAAAGAAATGGTGGTGGGGCGCAGGGAGAGGGGCAAAACCTCCACATCCCGGCCCACATTCCCAGGGACAACTCTAGACCTCGGGCGGTCCTCACCACCCCCAAGCTCAAGACTGCGGCTCCGGAACGCGCAGCAGGGCAGGGCCTGGTAGACGAATAGGCTCCGCCAGTTAGGAAAAGGGGCTCCGTCTCTCCCTTCCCTCCAGGTCGGCCCCGGCGGGGATCCGGCTCCACCCGGAGAACAAAATCCGCAAGCAGTGACCAACTCGAATTTCCGAGTGCGTTCCCATTGCTCCTGCTAAGCCCAGGGATCCCTCGAACCTCCGCACAGAGTCCGCGGCGAACATGCCTTGCCACCCCATCCCCAGTGTGGACCCCGAGAGGTGCGGCCCGGCCGGGGTCCCTGCCCCGCCTGGGCGCCGACCTCTCGCCCGCCCGGGAGAAAACGGTAAGGGGTGAGGAGAAGCCGTCGGTCCCGGGAGCCGAGAACTGGGACTTTGTAGGCCAGTTGAACCGACATCCTCATCTCGCCCGCAAAGACCCAGCTCTCAGCTCCCGCGCGTCTCGGATTCGGGCTGCGCCCCCGACGGGCTTCCTGGGACGGGATCCGGCTGCCCGCTTTCCAGGCGCTCTGCTCGTCCGAGATTCTAGGTTTTCCCCAAGCGGCGTCCCCCAAAGGCGGCATCCTGCTCGCCCGACCTCGACCCGAGGGCTCCGAGACCAGCCCCCGAAGGGTTACACGACACCTAGCGCGCGGCGGCGTCCGAGCCACCGGGGTGCAGGCCGAGACACTGAGCTGGGGTGGGGGAGGCACGGGAACCTAGCCTTCCCCCATCCTCCAACCCCCGGTCGAGAGCAAGAGTTACACGCCGAGAAACTTCGCCGCGATCCCACGCCGCGCTCGCGAGGCCCAGCTCCGCGCCGCCTGGGTTACCTGCGCTCAGATCCGCCGGGCGCAGGGCCGGCCGGGCCGCTCGCACCGCAGGCCTCGCCGTCCCGCGTCGCCGAGCCCGCGCCCCAGCCGGGGGTCGTGGGGAGCAGCCGCCAGCCGGACCCGGAGCCCCGACGTCCCGGGCGCCTCGCGTGCGCCGGGGCCTCGCTCAACCCGCCCTGGACCTGGGGGCCGCTGCCGCCACCTCCCCGAGGAGCACGGGCCGGGCGCCGCGGGGAGAGGAGTGGGGCGGCGAGACCCCTCGAAAGTTAGGGGAGTTCCTCCCGCTCGCGGCGCAGCCCGAGCTGGCTCCACGTGCTGGTGACACATCAGGAAGGCTGCGCGCTCCACGGCTCCCGGCGGGCGGACGCGGCCAGCGCCCGCCCGCACCGCCTCCCGGAGCCGGGCGGACGCGCCCCGCCCCGGCCCGCCCTCCGCCCGCCCCTCGGCGCCCCCGCCCCCGCCCCGGGCCGCGGAGCCCTCTCCAGCCTGCGGCACCCGCGGGAGGACTCCCGGGCGGGGTGGGGGCCGCACCGGCGCCCCTTTCCCTGGCCGTCCGAGCTGCCCGGGGGATCGAATCCGGCCGCGGGCTGCCAGACTCGACAGTCTCAAGTGCCTTCCTCCCAGTCACGCAGCCCTTCCCGCCCCCGAGCTCCAGTAATTTTCCCTTTTCCTCCTCTGACCGGTCGGAGCCGCAGCCAGCGCCTCCTCCCGCGAAGGCCGGCGCCGAGAGCCCCCTGCCGGCCGCTCTGCTCCCGGGCCGGCGATCGCCGGCCCGGCGAAGCGCGCCTGCGGCCGGCCTCAACCTCCCCACCTGGAACCTGTGGCCGGCCAGGCCCTTCTCGTTGGCAAACCAACGAGAAAATAAATGTAAGGCGCCAAGCGGAGGGCCGTGCAGCACGCTTTTTGAAATGTTAATTTTGTGTTTTCCTCTCCCCCTCCCAGTTGTCTGCTTACCCACTTCTCTCTTCCTGGCTGCGCTTTCTGAAAACCCGAGTTCCTTTAGGGGGACTGTAGGGAGGAAGGATTGTACAGAAAAGCTTCGAGGCCGAGGGAGAGCTTTCCCAGGGTTGGAGAGGGATCCGAGTTCGGTGGAATCCCCTCTGGTGGGGACCTAGTACCTCACTCTCTCTCTCTGGAGACGCCGGGACGGGGGGAGTAACCACATGCCTCATCTTGAGACCAGTCGGGAGCATTCATAGGCCAGGATCCCCATCCTCAAGATGGCCAGGACTCCAGGGACCACGGCAGAGGGAGGGATGGGTAAACGCAAATAATGACTGAGATGGAGTTGCGTTGCCTCTCTTCGGATGGAGCCTTGGAGTCAGGTTTAATTTAAATAATGAGACATACCTGCTTGTGGCCACGCATAGATATTGGCTATATTCCCGTCTTGTTTCCTGGCCTCACCGATCCAAATCGTGCCTTAAGACTTCACTGTGGTGAGGGCTGAGTGGTTTATCTGTTCAGTTTGCCAGCTGGCCCCACACCCCACATGGCGACCCCAGGGCAGGTCAGACAGATGTGCAGGGCCAGGTGCTCCCAGGAGAGCAGCTCTGGGAGGGATGATGGGCAGATGGC
Organism: Mesoplodon densirostris; assembly: GCF_025265405.1. NCBI lineage: Eukaryota > Metazoa > Chordata > Mammalia > Artiodactyla > Ziphiidae > Mesoplodon > Mesoplodon densirostris. Next base: position 52,323,821 of record NC_082678.1, on the reverse strand, counting down.
AGCCAGGCACTGCAGAGATGCCCAGTGCTGGGGCAGGGCGGGCCTCTGGCCCCAAGCCTCTGTAATCCTCATTTTGTGGGAGCCCAGGATTAGAAGGGAAGAAAGAGGAAGATGCCCTGACATTGCTGGTGATGCTGCCGGTGCTGGCAGGGGTCTGGGGTTCATGCTCTGCTTTCTCTTCCCCTTTTATTACTGTCTCTAAATCTGACAAACCCTTTGGATCTCTGAGACTTGAGGAGCCTGGAGGAGCCGGTGTCCTGGGGGGATGAAAGTGCAGGGATGTAATGGGTTTACCCTAGCGCTGATCCCAGAGAAGCCCGCAGAAGATTAAGATTTGCTCCCTGAGCTTGAAAGCTCCCTGCTACCCCCTGACCACATCAAAGGACATGGCCGTAGGGGGCACCTAATCCCATCAATGGAATCAAAGCTGGACAAGAAAGGAAATCTGCAAACTTGGTGCAGCGTCAGGACACAGCTCACAAGAGAAAAGATAGATACACCAGGGCTCTGGCCTCCTCCACCAGGGTTACATCCCAGGAAAGGTCCCGAGCCAGTCCACAAGCAGACAGGGCCTGTTCTTTGCTTCTTGAGGTGGCCACTGTGGGAAGGTCAACCACCAGGATTCAGAAGACTGGGCAGTGGAGCTGGGCCTGCCTGCAGGGCAGAACGGGATCCTGAAAGGGTTGGGACTCCTCTGTGTCTCACAGTTCTGTTAGCTCCCAGCTTTCAGAGAATGCTTTCACAAAGACACTCCTTACCACTCGTGTTCCCAAAGCGTGGTGCGCATGTGTGAGATGGTTTTCGGCTAAAAATATGTAATATATATTTTCAAAAATAAATTTCAAGAATATTGTGGCTTCAATGATGTTAACATGAGCTAACTCAAAGACCAGTATTTAGTAAATAATAGCACAAGTGGTATTCTGCTATGGCAAAAGTGATGGCAGTGGCCTGCCAATTACTAATTAGAAAAACACTCTTGAGGATCATTTTTAGAGAAACACTGCCTTAGAACGGTGGTTTTCAAACACTCAGTCATGCCCCATGGCTGGAAATGTATCTATATATGTATATAAAATGTTTTATGAAACAATTCTTATACACGCAAATAAATTTGATGCAATCCTATTCTGTTCCACGAGAAAGAAATGCTGCTTGCAAGCTATTACATTTATTTCATGATCCACTCAGGGGTTACCTCCTGCAGTTTGAAAAACCCTGCCTTAGAGAATATCAACATGTGATGATGAGGAAGATGATGGTAGCTCTCAGTCAGTGAGACATTCTTCAGTGCCAAGACCCTGTGCGAAGAGCTTCTCCTTACACTCTCACAATGACCCTAGGTCAGAGGTATTATTATTGCCTACATTCTACAGGTGGAATTACTTGCCAGGGTCACTCAGCCTGGCCGAGAGCAGCCCCTCTCCACTCTGGTCCAGCGCACATCCCACCAGCTCACTCCGAGTAATTCACGCCACGTTTGCCCTCCCCACAATGTAGTCCATCCCTCCAAGTCTGCCCTGTGGCTCCTGCCCGGTTTCCCCCCATCCACAAATGACCTACGGGAAGCAGGCTCCTTAACAAGCTGACCTCAGAGCCCCTGAGATGGGGGTGGGGTGTGTGGTGTGACAAGGACAACCTAAATGTCCCGGCCTCCCTGCTGCACACGTCCATCCCTGCGGCTGGGAGGGATCGACCTGCCTTGGGGACAAAATCCCATGGGTCGGAGACACTGACCTTTCTCTCTGGCTCCCCTCGCTCTAGATTCTTCCCTAGGCCTTCCCTGGCTACTCTAGTTGAAACTGCAGCCTTTTCCCATCGTGTCTTATCCCCAACCCAGCATTTTTCTCCCTCCGTAGCCCTCATCCCCTCTAATATGCCACATCTTTTACTCATGTGCATAGGGCCCGTCTCCCTGCTGATCTTCGCCTCTGACTCCCAGGAAGTAAGCTCCACAGGGGTAGGACTTTTTGTTTCTTTTGTACACTACCGTATCCCCGTACACATAATGCAGTCTCAGCAAGTACGTGCTGAATGCCTTTCAGCCCTGAATACACTGCCCTGAGAGCTCCGTTTTGGCCATTACTGGATGGGCTTGGCTGCCCCCAACCCTCCCCCATCCAGCCCCCCCCCCCACCGCCAGGGCTGAGCCACACACACACAGAGGCACAGACACACTCTAACACCTGTTGATTTCACCCTTTTCCTCTCAGAGGATGACCCCAAGGCAGGAGGGCCACATTCACCGCGGCCTCCAATGCGCAAACCCTGCAAGGTACTTAATATCAACCCCACGTTACAGTCCTGATTCTCTGCTAATAACGAACACATGCCATCTCTCTAGCAAGGCATTAAGTGGTGTGACATGGCAGGGTAGGAATGAGAACCCCGATTTTACTTATACGGAAACAGGGCTTGGGGAGATGAAATGATTTACGCAAGGTCACTCTGTACCGAGCTCTTTGCCCTCAATGTCCTCCTCCGGACCATCCAGACTATCAGATGCCACGATTGTGCATCTTCTACAGTCACGGTTGGGCTGGGTTCTTTTCAGCTTCCTGCCATCAGTCAGAAAGAGCTCGGACAGAAGCCACGGGGATCCTGGTGACCAGAGGGAGAGAAGGACTGCAAATAAAATCATTTTGTATGTGAATATGGAATTCATGGGGCTGACTTTCTCAGCAGATTTTGCTCAGGTGGCAATTTACATGGCTTTTGTTTCTCTCGGCCCAGATGGCTTGGACAGGAGAGCCCCAGAGCTCAGGGGAAAGACAGGTTTTGGCACGAAATCTTTACAGCAGAACAGCCACTACTGGGATCACTGATTCTGTCAACATCCGAGCCCATTTCACCTCCTCACTCCTGTGCAAACTCTGCTAAGTTCTCTGCCTGGGGCCTCCGTGTGTCATTGGCAAAGCTGGGATGGGATTTTCTCTGTGATTTCTCCCAGCTTCTCCTCTCTTGAGAAGACAGGACACAACCTTTGCCTGCAAGAAGCAGCAGGGGGATAAAGTCCCCAGAAAGGAGTCGATTCTTTCCAGGCGTAATGATATTTCCGCAAGGCCAAGGCAGTGCTTCGAGCTGGATGAGGTTTTCCTGCCTGATGGGGGCTAGGGAGGGGCAGGTGGTCACTCTGAACGTGACCCAGGGAGTGAGGCTGAGAGGGTGGTGGGAAAATCCTGGAAAGTAAGGACACAAAGGAGCCCCGCTGGCTCAGAGTGCCGGCCCTGTCACTCGGGGTTCTCAGAAAGGCTTTCTCTGGGCAGGGTAAGTGCCTGGAAGACGGGAGAGCCCTTGGTTCAGAAGATCTAGGAGTCTGTCTCCTGGGGAATCCAACTGGTGCTAGGGAGTTTCTGTGTCCCTCCCTTGTCTCCACAGCCTGAGTACTGGGGTCAAGCCTAGTGATTTTGTTCACTATGTGCTTTTTCTATTGATCAGGGGTAAATATTAGACAAGAGAAGTACCTGCTTGCCCCATGGGTGGGCAAAGAGATGGGCCATCTCCCGGGTACATGTCAGGTTATAATCAAAGATGACTTTTCCAAGCAGATTTGTGCTCATCCTGCAGAAGAGTTTAACCTATGTCATAAAGGTAGCGCTTTCTGGATGATCTTGAACAAATCACTTCCCTTCTCTTTGCCTGTCTCTGTGGCTGTACAATGAGAGGGTTGGGTGGTTGCTTTCATTCCTATCAGACCATGATTCCAAGCTGGCAACTTTTGTCCCAAAGTATAGGGTTGGACCTTTAGTGTTTGCTTATAAAAGCATCGACAGACAGCATTTGTTTCTTAATTTGAAATCTCATTTTATGTGCAAGGTCAGAGGGGTTGGCAGCTGGGGGTGGGGGGTGGGGGCTTAGGGAGGAGAAAAGCACCCCTGCCTGCTTAGTTGCAACCTAGATCATAATGTTTGCGTGTCAACGATGATTGAATGAGGGCAGAAGTAGCCAAGATTGTTTGTGGTGCTCTGGCAAATTCCTATTCATCCTCCAGAGCCCAGGTATGACATCACCTCCTCTGGGAAGACCTCCGCAACCCTTTAAGCAAGGTCCTCTCTTGTAAGAGGGCTCTCTCTCTGTACCAGACGCTGGAAACACAGACACAAGCAAGACACTGTCCCAGTCCTGAGGGGCCTCCCAGCTATGGTGTGAAACACACAGAGGGGTCCCAGACAATAAGCTGTGACTCATTACCTGGGGGAATCAGAGGTTTCTCAGAGAAGGTGATACCTGAGTCTGGCCAAAGGGATGGAATCTGACTCTGATCCAGTGTCTGGATCTAGCTGCTAATTTGCAAGGAATACCGAGGACAGAAGAAATGGAACTTCACTAAGAGTCTGCAGTCAGCAAAGTCTAGACTATGGGAAACTCTCCAGGTCAAATGGGCCAGGTTCCTCAACAGACACACTGCAAGGAAATAAAAGGGAAGGAAGAGAATCCTACTGATTGGGGAAAAAAAAAAGAAAAAAAAAAGCTTAAAAGACATATCAGTTTTTAAAATGGGCAAAGTTAAACTATAGGGTATAAAGGTGTAAAGATGTACATACAACAAGGTGATAAGTTAAAACGCAAGGAAGTGATTGATTACTATAAAAGTAAGGGATACGGTTGCCTCTGGCTGTAGGGGGTTGTGATTGCGAGGGGGGGCACATGAAAGAGGTTTCTGGGTGTCTGGCAAAGTTCTCTGACCTGGGTGGTGTTCTACTTATAACTCATTAAGACATTCACTTGATTTGTGTGGTTTCTGAAATTGTGTTTTATTGTACAATAAAAGATTTAAAAATAGATGTCTCCAGGCTGGAATATTGGACTAAAACTGACGGCACAAGGCAAAATATATACACTTGCCAAAGTCTGCTTTTAAGTCAAATAATATTTGCTCGCAGGAAAGAAGCGGCCTGACCTAAAGTAGTTTGTATTTTTAAAAATATCCTGGAGGTTTTTAGCTGCCCACAAATGACTGTGCCTGCATACGTGGCTCTCCAACTGCAGTCCCAGAGGCCCTGTGTTTGTCCTAGACTCTGGGGGGAGCCACTGTGGGGAGGTCCGAGCAAGAGGAAACTGACAGGGGGGAGGGGCTTTGTAGCTCTGGTCCTGCCCATCAGGGAGGACTGGCTGTAACTCTGGATGGGGGAGCCAGGGCCATATAGTCTCATTGCGAGGGCGCCACGACCAAGTCCCACTGTGAAAGGGGATGCTATGATTCACTACTTTGGCAGCCCCAAGAGAGACTGGGCGTGGCGCTGGCTCAAGGCAGCCCCCCCCCCCACCGCTTCTCCAAGGGCCAAGCTCTGAGGTAGAAGCTTTGAATTTCAAGCCACAAGGCATTTAGGAAACACCTCTTTCAACTCTCTAATTTTGCAACTAAGGAAATTGAAATCCGGGGTATGTGATTTAACAAGGCTCATGCAATAAACTCAACACAGGTGTCCCCTTCTGCTTCTACCCTCCCCCTTCAAGCCAATGACCTACCTCCAGTCTCACGGAGGTGAGTATAGATACCTGTGGGCCTACAATGTAACCACAAGGTAACTACAAGTTACCTACAAGGTAACTGTTAGGCCTCTCGGCTCCTACGCTCACCCTGGTGCTTGTATCTGACCCACCTGCACTTCCATCTCCTCTCACCAACCTTGACTTGGGATCCATATTTGACCCCTGCCTCTAGGGGCCCATGTTTCCCCCAACATCCGTATGTTGACCTCTTCTGTACCTTGACCCTCTTTTATTGACTTTGGCTTGGCTCATCCACCCCGCTCTGTTGGGGTGGAATTCTCTGCTCCAGCAGCTGCAGGAAACCCAGTGTCCAGCCTCCGAGTTCCTTCTCATCAGGAATCCAAACTAAGGGACAGGATTCAAGACCATATCCAGTAGTTCAGGACCTTTCCCCTTCCTATCCCTGAATGTCTGGAATCTGAATGTCTGGAAAATCGATTTGCGTTTAGGAACAATTCCATGATGACACTGGTACCCTAGCTCAGCATTCCCTTCAAAAGCTAAGTGTATCTCTTCCATTTATTGGAATCTTAGGGGAAAAGATCAATATATTTCCCTGCTTCCTGAGTCCCATATCCTGTCTTCTATGATCCTGCCCCAAAGAGACTCTGCTGACATTCAATCCACCTGAAGCTCCACGTGGTCAACTGTGCAGCGGGACCTGCAGAAAGGTGTGTTTTTGGGTCACATTAACAGAAGAATGAGATATAGAATGAGGGAGGTGAAGTAACATTAATGAGACTTACACCTGGAGTAGTATGTGTCATTTCAGTCCTGAGTGTCACAATTGAAGAAGGGGACAGATAGACCAGAGCATATCGGGAATGAGAGGCACTAAACATCATGTCATATTAAATTGGTCTATTTATCTTAGAAATGACTTGGGGAGTATCATAACTGGCTAGGGGCCAGATTCAAAGGATTACACAGGCAGGTGCCAGACTTAAAGGGTCAGTTCACAAGGGCTGGGAAAGGAAAAGGCACCCGCCAGCTGAACGATGTGGCTGGCTTCCTAGACAAGAAGGCAGACAGCGAGCATCACGTGGAGAACTCACCTTTCAAGCAAAAACCAGAAACCAGAAAACACTGCTCCAAAAACTCAAACGCCCGTTCTGGAAATTTCTCCCACCCTCGAGACGCGCAAAACCAGTGAGACCGGACCTCTACCTCCACCCTACCCGCCGCTGTCGACACCAGTGCCTAGCACGGGCCTTAGTGTCCCCACAGGTAACACAAGGATCCCAGGCCAGCCCCGCCCTGCCCAGTGCGGCTGGGTGAATGGAGGTTCGGAGAGAGGAGATGCAGGGCGGCCAGCGAAGCGCGACATAGCTGGTGCCCGCGAGCCCTGGTGCCCTGGCTCGGCCTGCGTTGGTGACCGCGGAGCCGAGGAATGCGGGTGGACGGGGAAGGGTGGGGCTGGAGGACGCCTGAACACAACGTGAAAAGTAAAAAATGTGCCACATCATAGAGGAAAGAGACGATACACATGGGAACATTGAAGCCCCCACTATCGACCCCAGCCTCAAGAGCCAGGCACGGACGGGGTTCGAACCCGCGATCTTCGGTTTACGAGACCGACGCCTTACCACTTGGCCACCGCGCCTGACAGCCGAGGGAGCGGTGGAAGCTCTCAGTGGAGGGGAGGCGGCGCAGGCGCGGGAGGGGCGGTGCCTCGCCTCCGGCCCCGCCCCCGGCCCCGCCGTCCTGCCCTCCAGACCCGCTGTCCGGGACCTAGCTCTCGGAGCCGCTGGGGCCCTCTCAGCGTCAAGGCCAGGCACCCGCGTCCTGCCGGCGGCGGGATCCGAACTCGCGGCGCCCGCCGGCCCGGGCCCGCCCCGCCTCTAGCGCCCCCAGGGGCACGGCGCCTGCGGAGAGGCCCGAGCGGCTTTCGAAAGGAGCGGCGGCGGGCGGAGAACCCAGGTGGGGAGAAACCACGACCGACGCCTGTGACGGAGCCGAAGCGGAGACGGCGGCGGCGAGCGAGCCAGGGCAGAGCGTCCGCGCTGGCGTCTCCGCAGGCTCAGGGCGCCGCCCTGTGACCTTGGCCGGGTCATTTCCATTCGGTCGGCAGGATACTGGGGCAGCGCTCTGGAGCTCGGGCCGAGTTCACGGGGAACCGAGGGGGCAAGAAGGGCGGTGCAGGCAGGAACGGGACTGGCCCTCGGAGAAAGATGCAGGGAGCCGGGAGGGATGGGCGCCACGCTGCAGGGGCGAAGGGAAGTGAGCGCGCCTGGCTGATCCCTCAGGGGCGGCCGTCTGTGTAAGCAAAACCTTCCTCGGTTGCTCTCACTACCCTCTTGCCCTTCAGCCTCTGGGGACTCCGAGTAAACATCTGTTTGTGGCCTTGCCCAGCAGGGTCAGGTGTGGGCGCACAAGAGATGCCCCCAGGGATGTTCTGGGGACAGTGCTAGAGTGACCAGCTGGAGGCGACCTGAATGGAGGAGTCTTAGTCTGGCCATACCACGGAACAGTAGGACACTCTTAGAAGGAATGATCTAGATTCAAAGGAATGATTATCAGCATAGAAGGAGCAGTAAAAGCACATGTGATTTTAAGATGTAGAACAATACGTGCCACTTACCAAAGCAAAGGGAAAGACACACAAAGTAGATAAAAGTAAAAACATTAGAAAAATAGAGAGGGGGGGAGACTGGAGATAGGGACCAAAGGGGAGTTTACTGGTAATGTTTTGTTTCTATTCTGTGAAAGAGGCAAAAAGCTGAGAGGTTGGGGATACGAGTGTTTATTACGATACTATAGGTTTCGTATTTTCTTTAAATTAAAAAGAAAGGAAGGGAATTCCCTGGCCGTCCAGAGGTTAGGACTCCGCACTTCCACTGCAGTTAGGCACAGATTCGATCCCTGGTCGGGGACATAAGATCCCGCATGGCCACGAGAGGTGGCCAAAATAAATTTAAAAAAAAAAATTTTTTTTTTTTTTAAAGGAAACGAAACTAGGTCTCTCTGTCCTTGTTTGGCCTGTGGCCATAGCGTCTGTTCCAGGAGAGGTGAGTGGGGATAGGTGGGGAAGGGGAGTCCCAGTCCCAAGGCAGGGGGTGGCCAACTGCCAGCCTCCCTCTGGCCCCAGCCCTCGTGTACACAGGCGTCAGGGGTGGGGACACAAACCAGACCAACCCCTCCTTTGCCGACCCTGCCACCTCCACTGCCCAAGTCATCCTAGAAATTTTTCAAAAGTATAGCTGGTGGAGATTTGGGGAAAGTCAGGAAAGCTATAAAAATCACTGTCAACCATTTTGAAATGTACAATAGTGTTAACTACAGGCCCATGGCTATGTAACAATCTCTGCAACTTTTTCATCTTGCAAAAGGGAAACTCTGTATCCACTGAGCAGCAACTCCCCTTTCGCTCCTCCCCCAGCCCCTGGCTACCACCGTTCTAATCTTTGTAAGAATTTGACTACTCAGGGTACCTCATATAAGTGTCTTTCTTTTTGTGACTGGCTTATTTCAATGAGCATAAGGTCAAGGTTCATCCGTGTTCATCTACATATGACACGATTTCCTTTCTTAAGGCTCAATATTCCATTGTATGTTTCTTTATCCATTCTTCCGTCATTGGACATGTAGTTTACTTCCACCTCTTGGATATTGTGAATCTTGTTGCAATGAACATGGAGGTGCAACTATCTCGTGATCCTGTATTCAGTTCTTTTGGATATATACACAGAAGTGGGAATACTGGATCACACGGTAATTCCATTTTTAATTTTTTGAGGTACCTCCCAACTGTTTTCCACAGTGGCTACACCATTTTACAATCCCACCGTCTGTGCACAAGGGTTCAGATTTCTCCACATCAGTGCCAATACTTGTTTTGTTTTTATAGTGGCCATCCGAATAGGTGTGAGGTTGTGTAATTTCATTGTGCTTGGATTTGTATTTCCCTGATTAGTGATGTTGAGCATATTTTCATGTTTGTTGGCCATTTGTTTTTCTTTGAAGAAATGTCTATTTAAATTCTTTGCTAATTTTTAAATCAAGTTATTGGGTTTTTGTTTGTTTGGGTTTTAGTTTTAGGAGTTCTTTATGTATCCTGGATGTTAACCTCTTATCGCATATATGGTTTGCAAATATTTTCTCCCATTCCTTAGTTGGATTTTTCACTCTGTTGATTGTTTCCTTTACTGTGCAGAAGTTTTCCGTTTGATGTAGTTCCATTTGTCTGTTTTTGCCTTCATTGCCCTTTTTTTTGGTGTCCTCTTCAAGCAATCAATCATTGCCAAATCGAATGTCCTGAAGCCTTCCCCCTATTTTTTCTTCTAAGAGTTATATCAACTCAGGTCTTATGTTTAGGTCTTTAGTCCATTTTGACTTAATTTTTGTATGTGGTGTAAAGTAAGCATCCAACTTCATTATTTTGCATGTGGATATGCAGCTTTCCCAGCACCATTTGTTGGAGACAGGAAAGTTTTTAAAAGCCTAAAAAGGAGAATTCAAAGGATCCGTAGTCTTACCACCAGAGAGAAGCACAATGCCTGCATTCCTGTATGTATAAAACACACTAATTCATTTTTTCCGAGATACATGGTTGTTTTTTTTTCACATCTTAACCATTAGAAACCAATATGACAACTGGCTTTAGTTGGAGTTTTACAGTTGGCAATTTTTTTTAGTGGCACGTGTTTTTTAAATCGATGCATTTGATGAAATGGAGTATATACATATATAATACAGTTAGGAGAGTCAGACTCATATTTTCACATTCGTATATTTCATGGTGTCCTCATTTTTCTCACCATTGTAAGATGAGCACGTCCCACGTCTTTAAAAGTGGATCATTTCGGGCTTCCCTGGTGGCGCAGTGGTTGAGAGTCCGCCTGCCGATGCAGGGGACATGGGTTCGTGCCCCGATCCCGGAAGATCCCACATGCCGCGGAGCGGCTGGGCCCGCAAGCCATGGCCGCGGAGCCTGTGCGTCCGGAGCCTGTGCTCCGCAACGGGAGAGGCCACAGCAGTGAGAGGCCCGCGTACAGCAAAAAAAAAAAAAAAAAAAAAAAAAAAAAAAAAAAAAGTGGATCATTTCATGGACTGTAACAGGCGTACAACTCTGGTACGGGATGTTGATAGCAGGAGAAGCTGTGCTTCGGGGAGGGGAGGGTGCTTCCCACTCAGTTTTGCTATGGACCTAAAACTGCTCTAAAAAATAAAGTTTATTTTTTAATACCTTTAAAAGACACTAAAAAAAAAAAAAAAAAAAGAGGTAATTCTTGAATCCTCTGCTCTGACTCCTGTGCTGTGAGTCGCAGCCAACACTGGGCTGCGCTGGGGCTGCTCCTTGGTGGGGGTCCCTGTGGGCCTGGCCCAGGAGCCTGATTTTGTTCTTCCAGCAGTGAGCAGCCGTAAGAGCATGGTCTAACTTCTGTTTCCTAAACTCACATGTACCATTTTCAATATAGAGCTTTTGCCTTGGGAAAGATGCTTTGAAACTTGACCAAAAGGTGAGAGCTGGTTCCAGAAGCTCCTAGCCGACAATCAGGCCATACCTACTTCCATGTAGTGCAGTGATAAGATCATCCAGTCATTCAACAACTCCTCAGTGAGCACCTACTAGGTGCTAGAATCTTTTCTCAGTGCTGGGGCTATAGCAGTAAACTAAGCGTCACAGATCCCTGCCCTCATGGAGCTTCTATTCTTAAATAAGCAAAACGTATAGTATATCAAATGGTGATAAGTACTAGGGAGAAAAATAAAGCAGAGAAGAAGGATGGGAAGTTCTGCAGGTAGGATGGAGGGTGGCAACTTTAAACAGAGAGATATAGTAGATTAAAAGCAGTCACAAATTCTTTGCTGCTTTTCCCACCCAAAGGTAGAGTCTCTTCCCCATCTTGGGGTATGGGCTGCCTGTCTGGCTTGCCTTGACCAATAGAATGAGGGCCTAGTGATGGTGTATAAGTTCTAAAGCTTAGGTCTCAAGAGACCTTGTAGCTTCTGCCTTTGCTATCTCAGAAGCCTGTCCTGAGACCGCTGTGTAAGAAAGGCAGTCCAGCTACTGGAGGATGAGAGGCTGTGAGGCATCTCGCAGCCAAAAGCCAGCACCACCTACTAGACACGTCAGCTTGGCCACTTCAGGCCTCCCAGCCCCACTGACCCCTCAGCTATATGAGCAAACCCAGGCACACCCTGCAGAGGAGCTGCCAGCCTACCCACAAAATAATAAATTGTTCTCATGGTAGGGTTGTGAGGGTAGTTTGTTACTTAGCAATAATAGTTGCTAGATATAGGAGGTTACATTCAACTAACACACTTTCTGGTTCTAGGTTTGTGGGCTGGGGGTTATTTGCATGGAGTAATCGAAACTTTTGTGATGCTGGATCAATGAGGCAGGGGCCATGCCCAGTGGCCCCTCAGAGGTTATTGAATCTCAATTTCCTCATCCACAAAATGGGAGAGTTTGTTTGCTATTAGCCACAGCCCTGCATTAATTAAAAATTGAACCACCTTCTTCATTATTCACTGCTGAAGTGAGCAGGGGTGTGAAATGCCGCTTGACCCTTTTTCCGTAGGTGCGTGCAACAGCAACCTGACACTTTCCCTTTCCTCAAGTTTCACAGTCCCTTTGCCAGCACGAAGGCTCTAAATTAAGGCTGCTGCTAGTAGGAGAAAAAAAGTCAACGCAGGTTGAAACCTTTTTGGAGAGTGTATGGCCACATGTGTAGACATTTAAATTAAGGCTGCTTTTCATACTTGGGGTTAACGCGGTTTGATTTTTTTCTTTCTTCCCCTTCTCAGGGTTTAGTCGTTTACCTTTTCCCAACTCCTCCACCTGTTGGTAGAGCCTTCCCTGGTAACAAAATACTTACAGGTGGCTGTAATTTAAAGGGTTGGGGAGGGCTCACAGGTGGATCACAGGCTAAATAAGTGGGGGAGGGATAAATTGGACGATTGGGATTGACACATACATACCCCTATATAGAAAATATCTATAGATAACTAGTAAGGACCTACTGTATAGCACAGGGAACTCTACTCAGTACTCTGTAATGGCCTACATGGGAAAAGAAGCTAAAGAGTAGATATAGGTACAACAGATTCACTTCGCTGTACACCTGAAACGAACACAACATTGTAAATCTTTTTTTTTTTTTTTAATTGGGGTATAATTCAGGCCTCCTCAGAAGGCCCCAAGGCAGGAGCCTTATTGAGCACCAGCACTCAGCAGCTACAGCCCTTGGGACCATTCCTTTCCCTGAACACGATCCTGCTGTGATGGACAGTGAGGAGTCTCCATGGGGGCTCCTGGACAGTACGAGATCTACCTGGCTGAGATCAGAGCACTGATGGACCAAGTCATTCCCCAAGATGGGTCCTGTTTGGGTGGATTTCTTTTGGGAAAGATGGATCTCTTGAAAAGAAGCCTGGTAGGGCCGAAACGGCTGAAGACTTGCTATCTCATGCACCTATTGCTGTGTGACCAGCTACCTCCAAATGTAGAGGTATGCAGAGAGATATGAGGTGGGGCTCCTTTGTGCCCACCTTCACCTCAGAAAATGGAAACATCTTGAGGGCTCTCTAGTGGGGCAGGTCGGACTAGACCCTCTCCTAGTCTCCTTCCTGCCTTGACAGCCTCCGGAGTTGACGTTTACAGCATCCCCTCCCCCACCCCCCAGCACCACCACGATTGCAGGCCGAAGCACTGAGGGTCTGGCCTGCCGCTGCCGGAGACCCGAAGAGTCTAGCTTTTGGTCTGGGGGTCGCCTGCTGGACTGGATAACTGAGAAGGCCACGTGGAGACAGAGGGGGCCAGTTGGGCTAGAACGCAGGGGATGAGGGTCTCACAGGCTCCCCTGGGCTTACTGACACCAAACGGAATCTGGAAAGTGGGCCCAAACTTCAGTGCCTTTGCCCTCTGGGTTTGGGCCTTTCAGGAGCTCCAGCAATTTTTTTTTTTTTTTTTTTTTTTGCGGTACGCGGGCCTCTCACTGTTGCGGCCTCTCCTATTGCCGAGCACAGGCTCCGGACGCGCAGGCTCAGCGGCCATGGCTCACGGGCCCAGCTGCTCTGCGGCACGTGGGATCCTCCCGGACCGGGGCACAAACCCATGTCCCCTGCATCAGCAGGCGGACTCTCAACCACTGCGCCACCAGGGAAGCCCTCCAGCAATTTTTTTTTCGTTGTTGTTAAACCCAGAGGCCACATCAGTGTCATGGAGCCGAAATCAGAACCCAGTAGCAAAGTCAGAGCTTGGAGAGAAAGTCAGGGCCAAACCAGGAATGGCAGGAGAATGAGGGGAACTTCCTGCGGCCCCAACTCAGCCACCTGGTGAGTTCCACAAGGACTGGCTTGAAGCTGGCTCCGGGCTTCCCGGGCCCTAGAGCCCACAACCTTGCCCCAGCGGGCTTGGAGCACCACTGACCCCTCAGCCCACATTAAGGTGTAGCCTGGCCAACCAGGCTGACCCACGGTGGAACCACCATCCTTCCTGGGCCTCCGCTCCTGCCCCCCCAGCAGTGCAAACAGGCCGCACAAGTCCCACCTGTGGGCCGTTGCTTCTAAAGAGCCCACGGCCCCACGCCAAGCACTCAGAACACTGCAGGGCGCACGGTGAGCCCTAAAGACACGCCAGCGACACGAACCACCTAGTTGTTGCATCTTGTGGGCAAAACACCGCACTAGGCACAGGGATTAGGGAGGGGAGAGGGGCTGTAGGGGGAGGAGGGTTGCCAAATCCCACTTCTCCGTGGCTCAAAGGTCAGAGAGCAGCCAGATGGACCGACCGAACCCGACTCACCCCTCACCAAGGGCCCCCTGCTGACCACGGATCTCTGGACGCCACGGTTAGCAGGGCTGCACCTCCTCCCGCTGAGGATCCTGGGCCTGCAAGTGAGATGCCGCGGGAATAGCTTTCTCCACGCCTGGGCGTAGGTCAGTCATTTTCCGGAGATGGGTTGGCTGGGTGGACCTGCCCAGCAAGGCCATGAGAAGCCTGGCTCCCTTGCCCAAGTGACCACGCAAAGCTGGTGATTCCAACTCTCCGCCTCACGCAGCAAAAAACAAAACCAACCAGGTCTTACCTGAGTTCACGCTGCCTTCGTCTTGGTTCCTCTCTCGGCAACCTACCTGGTCCTGTTGCCGCTCTCTGAAACACAGCTCGGAGCAGGCCGTCGCTGGCTTATGATCCTTCAGTGGTTGCCACGCCCTGCCCCCTGCCCCGCTAGTTCTCCTAAAGCCTTTGCACCTGTTCTTTCTCTGTGTTTTTTTCCCAACCTCTCTCACCTGGCCATCTCCAGCTCCTCCTTCAGGCCTAGTTGAAATCTTCTGACCCTAAAACAATTTCAGCAGTGATTATGCACCCATGACTCAGCCCTGGCCACACACTGGCATCACTGGGGGGGCAGGGGGGGTGGTTTGGAAAAAACCCTAGCGTCTAGCCCCACCTGAATCCAAATCACTGTGCTGGGGCCCTACATCCACGTGGTTTAAAATTCCGCCAGGTGATTCAAATATGCAGCCAAGTTTGAGAACCTCCCTTTCTAGAAGCTGCTGTGCCCTGAGGTTGGGGAGCGGGTTTTGCGGTCACAAACCCAGCGCCTCACCCTACACTGAGCGTCTATGAGGTGCTGATGAAACGTTTGCTTAATGGATGATGAGATCCACCCTTGGCCCAGCAGGGCCTCAGCTGTCCTCTCTCTCCAGCCCCACCTCTCCACTCACCTCCCGGCCACCGTATCCTGAAACGGCCGTGCTTTCTACAGGTCTCCCACGTGATTCCCAGATCCTACAATTCTTCAGGGCTCTGCTGAAACAGCCCTTCCTCGGGGAAGCTGTCCCTGATGCCCACTGGCCTCAGTCCCCTTGCCCCCGGCTCCCATCCCCCACTGGTGGCCGGTAGATTAAGTCTGTTGGTTGAGTGATTTTGTATCCAGATATTTTTGACCCCTCAGAAGACTTTGTCCTGGGCCCAGATGACTCTAAAAGGGCCTAAATTTGAGGGCATGGTGAGCTGGTGGGATCCAACAATGGAACACTTTGGCAGGAACCGTGACCTCTAAGCGGCGTAGGGACAACGTTGTAATAAAGAGGGTGAGAAAACGGTCTCCAAGACTGTGCAGGGGTCCCAGCCTGCACACACTGCAGGGCTTGCCCTCACCTCTCTCCAGGAGAGTAAACTGAGTTGAATCGTATCCCCTCCGAACGGTATGTTAAAGTCCTGAGCCCTGTACTTGTCAACGAAGCCTTATTTGGGAACAGGGTGATGGTAGTTGTGATCACGTTGAGGTCACACTACAGTAGGGTGGCCCTGATCCAACGTCTGGTGTCCTTACAAGAGCAAATCTTGGTCACAGAGATACCCAGACGGAAGATGGCCATGCGACAACAAAGGCAGAGACTGGAGCAATGCCGCCACAAGCCAAGGAGCACCAAGGATTGCTGGCAACCGTCAGCCAGGAGAGGCGCGGAGATCCTCCCTCAGAGATTGCGGAAGGCACTAACCTTGCTGACACTTTGATCTCAGACTTCTGGCCTCCAGAACTGTGAATCAATTTCTGTTGTTTTAAGCGCCATCCCACCCCTCCCCCAATTTGTGGTACCTTTTTTTTTTTGGGGGGGGGGCCATGCCACGCAGCATGTGGGAATCTTCCCTGACCAGGGATTGAACCCGTGCCCCTGCATTGGGAGCTCGGAGTCTTAACCACTGGACTGCCAGGGAAGTCCCCTGTGGTGCATTTTTATAGCTGCCCTAGAAAACTAATTTAATAGAGGAGACGTTTCGATAAGGAACCTTTGGGGGAAGAAGAGTTTTGCCTCCCGAAATCCAGATTCTGATTCTGCAAGCACTTACTGGACCCCCATCTGGTGGCTTGACTCCATGGGTAAGAACTGTTACTTCCCTTGCTTTACGGACGAGGCAACCGAAAACAGAAAACTTGCTTAGTCACACAGAAGGAAGTCATAGAATGCGGGTCTGATTTCAAGTGCAGGACTTCTTCCATGAACACAGAGTTGGTGCTCAGAAATGGCCTAATTATTGTGAAACATCAGCAGATTGGAAGTTTAATACTGGGGTTTTCTCAGTGACACCCCGTCCCCACCCTGGTTCCCGAGACCCCATTGCACTCTCTTCTGCTTCCTTAACAACGAGTTCGCCTTTTCAGGACTTCAGATCTCCACACACACACCCCAAGGCAGGGTGCAAGGGGGCTACAGCTTCTGGAAAGGCCAGCAGTTGCTTCTGGATGGCTGGGGTAGGGAAGGCAGAACCAATCTCAAAAAAAAGTAGTGGCAAACTAACAGGGAAGCCATTTTTGAAACTGGGGTGCAGGGCCAGTGCTCAGGAATTGGAGACACCCGGCTGGCAGCAGAGGGGTCCTGGGAGGAGTGGGGAATAGGGTTGTCAGATAAAATACAGGACGCCCAGTTAAATCTGAATTTCAGATATACAATGAATAACTTTAGTACTGCTTGGGACATACTTACACTGAAAAATTCTTTGTCTGAAATTCGAATTTAGCTGGGTATCCTGTATCTTGACTTGCAGAATCTGGCAACCCTCGTTGGGAAGGGAAAGGTGCGTTAGGAGGGAGAGAGTAAAGGTCCAGGTCACAGAACGCCCAGTGTGGAAGAGGACTTTGCTGCGAGCCCAGGAGGCCGTGTGAATCCGATGAATGGAGCACCGTCTGCCCACTAGGGCAGACCTATAGCACCTGGGCCTGTGTGGGGACCCGTCAGTGACCAGAACAAGTTGAGAGCCCTGGGAGGCCCTTGCTGGGAAAGGGAACGTGGCTGCAGACCTATAGCACCTGGGCCTGTGTGGGGACCCGTCAGTGACCAGAACAAGTTGAGAGCCCTGGGAGGCCCTTGCTGGGAAAGGGAACGTGGCTGCAGTGAGGACACCGTTTTCAAACATCACAGTCCCGAGGGCTGGATGGTGCTGTTATCAGGGCTTCTGGGATGCCCATCCCCTCTCCTAGGTGCTGTCCCTAGGACAGGCTCAAAAGAGGGTCTGCAGGGTGATCCCCTGCCCCCGGAGGAGCACCAGCCACCCTGCTACACTGGATGAGGCCTGCTCTTCCTACGGGAGACTGACCCCAGGAGCTCTGGGACCAGGCCTCACCTGTTCCGCCCTCCCTCCCCTGCCACAGAGACACCGTCAAGTCAGGCAAGAAGAGCAAAGTGTTTATTTACACCTGGGCCTGTACGTGAGCGTTCCCGAGGGAGCCTGCCTCTGAGAGCCTGCTCCTTCTTGGCAGACAGCTCGGGACCCCGGGACGCAGCCTTGGAGCCTCCCCATCCTCTCCCCACCCTGGGGCCTGGAGGTGGAGGTCTCACTCCAGCCCCAAAGCTAAACCTGCTTCCAGACGGAGGCTCCTGGGGCAAAAGACTCAGGTGAAAACCCACGATGCATCAGAGCCACCCGACAAACCCTCGGATGAACCCTCACATGCAGCTCATCCCACCCGGGCCCCGGAGACTCCAGCCAAGAAAGCGGGAAGAGCCGGGAACGAGGGAGCCAGCGGGCTGCGAGCCAGTCCTCAGCGACGCATGGTCCGACGGCGGTCCTGACCTCACCGGGGATTGAACGGCACCCGGGTCTGAGCACCTTCGGTAGATGAGGAAGAGCTGGGCGGTTGTCAGTGGCAGGCAGGGGATGCAGCCAGAAGCCTCTTCCTTCTGCCTGCTTGGGGTCCGAAGCTGTGTAGACACCAGATGGCGATGGCCCTGAACCCAGGCCCAGTGCCAAGCACTGGAAGCTGCGCAGCTGGAGCTTCTCCCGTGGGCCGGGGGTGCCTCCTCCGAGGGGCCCACAGAGTGGCCACAGACCCACGACATCGCGGCCGGGCCGACACCCCAGATTAAGAAGGTGCGTTCTGCCGGCTACAGGTACTGACACCGACTCAGGGAGGGAGAAGCTGCTTTGCACAGAGTGAGGCTTTTCTAGTGTGCAAGGCGCCTAAAAAGCGGCAGGCTGGACGACGGGCTGAGTGAGACCACAATGAAACACCTGTCCCAGGTCAGCAAGTCTGCATGGCTGAGCGAGCGGAGGAAGCGGGGCTGGGGCCTGTGGACGGGCGTGCGGGGGGCGGGCCTCGCGGGGCGGAGGCGCGTGGACGCAAAGGGGACACTATGTACACTTTACAGGGCTCGGGTAAACAGAGCACGTAGAAAAGGGGGCAGTGGAAACTCCTGTACAGTGGTGACAGGGGAGAGAAGGCACGAGGACAATGACCCCAAACCATGCAGACAAAACACAGCCTGTGCAGCACAGCAAAGCGGAGGGGCCCGGAGAAGGCACGTCTCCCCAGACGACAGCACCGAGATCCTGCAGGGTCGGCGCCAGGGTGCCTCTCCCAGCCACCCCCCTGCTGCTGGCTCCGGGCAGACATCCCTCCGTTACAATCATAACGGAAAGACGAGCCTACGAGGTCGGAGCACCAACGTCATGTGGCATCAGGCTTCGCAGGGTCTACGCTTCTAGAAACACACCTTTCTAGAAGGCAGCCTGTTTCCCAGGTAGGTGGGGCGTGGCAGGAGGGCAGGGAAACAGGCCCGTGGCTCCGGCCTCTCCTGCTCCCTGCCCATTCATGGGCGCACTCAGAACGCGGTGGCAGGGCCCGGAGGTCCCTAAGGTCAGCGGAGGGAAGGGACTTGCGCAAAGTCACCCAGGAGGGCGTGGCCCCTCTAGCTTGAGGCCTCTCGCCAGCCTGAAGCATAGCATTAGAGGAGCTGGCCTAGTCCCAGAGGAGGAAAGGCCGGGGCGGGGGCCAGGGCTGCAGTCCCGAATGGCCCCTTCTCCTTAATCTAAAACCCACCTCAGCCCTGAAAGAGAGTTGCTATAGATCTGCCGGGCGAACAGTCGTTTCCTTGGCACTATAACCACCCCGATGCTTCCCCTGTTCCGATCGCATGGCATCTAAAGTTCGCTTTTAGGTTTAAATTTGCTAATGCATTAAACACACATACCCACGGAGCACAAAAAGAGGTCTTAATTTCTTCCTGGTCCCCCAGGCCCCACCGGCCCCTGAAGGCCTTTGCCCGTTATAAGTCCCTCGATGGAACAAAAGAGCCTTCCTGACCCTCAGGACCTGGCTCGGCCAGGAATCCAGCAGATTAGCGCCTGGAGCCTCCAGGGCTGGGCGGGGATGCTGGTATGGCTACCAACAGGGGAGGTGCTGGGGTGACCTTTAACCCCCCAGCCTGAAAACGGATCAGAGGCAAAACCCCCAAAGCGGGAATCCCCATCGGGCTCAGCTGTGCAAGTAGGTGGCTGCTGTTTCTGAGGCTTTCAGCACCCACCCGCCCCTTCCCCACCCCCACTCCGTTCTACTCCCACTCTGGACTGTGTCTGATACATCCCAACATGTGCCACCCACCGGCTCCACGAGCAACAGGCAGAGACCGGCCCACTCGGGTTCGCTAACCCCTAGGCTAATGAAAACAGGTGGATCCACCCACTCCTGAAGGCACCTGGCCTCCCATCCTGCGGGGCCACCATCCGACATCATTACAGGAAAAGCCACCAACATCCCAGCAGGAGAACCCGCTGTTATCCAGCACCTGGGTTAACAAGCCCAACAGAGGTTTTCTCTGCCTCCGGCCAGCAACCTCCTTGTCTCCACATTACCATCACCTGGGTGCCTGGGCCACACCCACACCAATTAAATCCAAATCTCTGGGGGCTCAGGCAGCAGCATTTAAAAAAATCTCCCCAGGTGATTCCAATGCACAGCCCAAGTGGAGAACCCCTGTTTCAGGCCCAGGTACTTTGGGAGGTTGTCCAGCTTTGTGTTTTTAATAGGTGAGAAATAAAGTGTATTAGACGTTTATAGATAAAGGATAATTTCCCTCTGACAATTCTTGAAGAATCTACGCATTTAAGATAACTTGCCTATCTCTGGCAATTCAAAGTTAATTTTTTTTTTTAAACACTTGCTGGTTCAACGAATTTTGTTGGGGCTCTGATTGAATGCAAGGATAGCCCCGAGTCATGTAAAATGTGAATCTGCTGCAGGGCCTGCTCCCCACGCCCCCAAACACCTCTAAACTTCACACAAGTTACTGTAATCCCTACTTGGTACAGTTGCCAGGCTTGGCAAAACTAAAACCCACATGGGGCACCCAGTTAAATTATAATCACCTGGGGAATTCTTTAAAAAAAACAACACTGATGCCTGGGCCACACCCCACACCGACGGAATCAGAACCTCTGGGGACTGGGCCCAGTTATCAGAATTTTAAAAGCTTCTCCATTTAAAATGTGTCCCAAGTACTGCAGGGAACACCTCCTGAAAGTCATTTGCTTACCTGAAATTCAGATTTCACTGGGCATCCTGTATACTATCTAGCAGCCCCACCGCTGAGAGAGAAAAGCAGAACCCTCCACCGGAAAACAAAGGAAGGAGAAAACACAGGAAGAGAGCAGTTCTGCCCCACCTGGACCAGTCAGTCCAGCTCTGGAACCTGCTCAGAGGCTGTGGGGCTGGGACCCCTCCGGCATCTGCCCCCCTCAGGCTAAAAAGCTACAGGCTCTTAAAAAGCCAATCTGATACATTCTGGCTGAAGTGAGAAGGTTGGATTTAACATGGGGCGTGTGTTAAGTGGAACTCAGTCTCATTTTACAGCCAGCCCGTTCCAGAGACCAGGTCCCGAGGGGCCTTCCCGACTAGCACTTCCCGCGGGGAGTCCGCTCCCGTGGCGCCCCCTGCAGGCTGACAGCTTCTTCCACCGCTTTCCCCTTGGTGGAGATTCCTTCCCACATTGTGACTTTATTAACTCAGGCCTCTGCGGCCTCCCCTGGAATTCCACATCAGGGCGGCTAAACAGCACATCAACGGTTACACATAAAATGCTCATCCCTGGGGCGAGTCCCCCACAGACCAGGATCCGGATCCGGCTGGCCTCTCCGCAGGATGCCTCCCCATATAAAACCCAGACCAAAGCCACCTCGTGATTCATCATCTTTCCTGTCCTTTAACTCATGCCATTCCTTCCTACTAGCAAATTCTCAAGAGACCCACTCCTCGTGCCTTCGTTCCACCGCTGCTTCTGCTCAGACCCCTGGGGGGCCCAAGGAGACCAATGTCCTTCGGGGGTTGAGAGACTCCCAGGAGACTGACCCCTGCCCTCATCTTCCTGGTGTGGGCAGCCCCAAAGTCCTGGATCAGACCAATGCAGCCCCATGATTTGCTGCAGCAAACAAATCCCATGCCTACCTACGCTTAGAAAGAAATCACAAAATCCAACAAAAGCAAACGTTGACTGGAATGCGATGAAGATCAGTCCTGGCCATAGCCCTGCTCTGTGAGCGGGAACACACTCGAGGCCCTAGGTCCCCTCTTCACCCTCTCCTGCCCTCGCTCCTTTGCATACACCCCTCCCCAAGATGCCCAAGCTTTCCTGCTCACACTAGAAGTGCTGAAGGAAACAAGAAACTGCAGGGGGGGGGGTGGAAATAAGACCATACATTGTTTATATGTATTTGGATTAAGGAAACAATTCACAAGCCATACAAAACTGAGACACATTGGAAAACTCAAAGGAAAGGACCGTATCTACTCCCAGACACCTAGAACAAAACATCACATGAAAGACCCAGAGGGTGAGTTTCCACCACGTGTCACCAGGATGGAAGACTAAGGTTTCCCTGCAACTTCCACAACTGTCTCTCCCACCAGCACAGCGTTTGTTCCCGCAGCTGAGACCCGAGTGCAGGTGTGTTTCTAAAGGCTGGAACACGGGGCCCTCACCACCCAACTGAGCCAAGCCCAGAGCCTGGATTCTGAAAATCCAAACCCAAGGCCATCACCAGGGACAGGTAAGCAAGGCCCACTTCTAGCCCGAGGGAGCTGTCGAAAGGGTCCATCCATGTCCTCTCTTAAAAGGCATCCACGGGAAAGGATGCTGACAGGGACCTGAGCGTGCTCCCGCCCGAAAATCGTGTCTTTGGTTGCCCAACGCCAACACGTGCCTGAGACTGTCCCCAGCCTCCTTCCCCTTTCTTTTAACCCTTCATGTACACCCAGGTGAACGCTGCTTATTTTTCACTGTCTTAAAAAACAAAAAAAGACAGAGAGGGAGAGGTAGGTGAGCAGGGATGGAGAAGTTTGCAGGGAACTCTCAAAACGCCAAGAATTCTCAGGATGAAGGTCGCCCCTCCAGCTCCTCCACAAACCTGAGTCCTTGGGACACACTGTGCACAAGCCTCACACGGGCTGCCGGCTGGGGGTGGGGGGGCTCGTGAGGGGCCCCTACACGTTCCCCCCATACGCTCCTTCTTCCTCTCCGAGCTCAAGCACCTGGCCTGAAAGGTGGCCGAAGAGGTTGGTGAGGCATTTGAACTCCTGGAAAAGATCGTAATTTTGCTCCCACTCCCAGGGGGAAACAGGGATGCGGTGGAAGAGCCTGTCTCACTGGAGTACTTTTTAATCCTGGTCCCCAGAGGTAGAATCATTTTATCCAGTATCTGAAACACAAGCTTCTAGCTCTCATCACTACAGTAACTCCTGACCGCCGACCTCGCCCCCGCCCACCTCGGGGACCCTCTGCCCCTCGCAAAGGGACCACAAAGTGCAAGGACGGCTCACAGCGCAGATGGCGCCTGCGGCCACGGCCCACGCTCACCCCTTGCTGTGCACATGGCCTCCCCACATACACACCAGTACACGTTACACCACCGTGGCCAGAGACACATTTACAGTGTGCGTGGGAGCCCGGCCTGGGCCGCATCCTCAGGCAGGATCGGGCCCTTAATCCTGGGGTCCAGGGGCCCCGAGGCCGCTCTGCAGCCCCTCGTCTCAGTGTTTGATCTCGAGGATGGAGGGATTGTGGTCCAGGATGGCAAGGATAATCTTGTCCATGTACTGCCTCAGCCGGAAGTTGATCTCCTCCTGCTCTTTTAGGGCTTCCATGAGCTGAAGGGAACGAGAAAGAGAGGTGAGAGGCTGGGCCGGGGCTGGGGTGTGGGCAGTGCCCCAAGACCAGCCTCAGCGCTCGGAGCCAGGGCACGCGTCTAGGGCGTCACACCCAGGGAGGGTTAAATACGAAGAGGCCCAGGCCACACCCCCAGAGAGTCTCATATCACTGGCCCATGGAGGAGTCCAGGTATGGGTGATTTTCTGATAAAGGTAGAGAACACTGGCCAGAGGCATTTATAATCAGGAGTGACATCCAAAGTCCTTAAGACTGCCAGCTGTTTCCTCTGCCTGGAATGTCCCTCTCACCACCCTCCGGCCCTGCCATTGTCCTTCTCCAGGTCAAATCCTGCCGTGTCCTTTAGGCTGTAACTGAAATGCTGCCTCTGCCCGCAGGCTGGAGGCTGGTGCCCGGCTCACATGGGAGCTCCTTGAGGCCCAGGGGCCAGATCTTAGCTGTGTGTCCCAAGCACAGGGTAAGGGATCAGTGACTCACGATTCGTGTTGAAATCTGGGAATTTCGGAGGCCTGATCTTTCATAAGCACACCCCAGTGGGGCAGAAAGAATGGGCTTTGCAGCTAGAGACCTGGGTCCCTCTCCCTCCGTAAGTTGGGTGATCGTGTGTCCTGATCTCCCGATCTGTGACAGGCAGGTGTTCAGAGAGCCTTCGAGTTCTCAGAAGATTAAGTGAAGACATACTGCAAGCAGGTGCCCAAGAAATGCCAGCGTCCTTCCCCTCTTGACTTGGGGAGGGGTCGTCTAGCCTCCCCTGGATTATAAGTTGATGAAATCAACTGGCCATTTCGGCACGTTCCTGGCAGAGCGAAGACTCAAAACTCCGTTCTGCTCCCAAACCCATGCTCCTCCCACCACGTACAGGAAATCAGAGCGGATTTAACTCCACCCGCAGCCTCCTTGCCTCACCACTCTACCCTGTCACTCGGGGTCACTGCAGATGGGGACGTCGAGGGGCCAGGCCCTGGGCAGCCCGAGGCTTGTCATCGAGACAGGTGAGATGGGGCAGGACTCGCAGATGCGGAGCCAGGCTCCACGGCAGAGCCGGTGGGCACATTACCTCATCACGAGAGGCTGTGTCTATTTCCGCAGCCAGCGACTGGGCTTTGGTCTGGGTGGCAAAGAGGTTCTTCGCTTCGTAGAGGCTGAGGCTCAAGATCTGCCCGTTCAAGTCGTCATTCTGATCCCGCAGCTTATGATTCTCCTGGGGAGGGGGACAAAGGCAATACCAGCTCCCACCGGAACCCACTTCTCCGCATCCACCGCGCCCTGACGGCCACCAGCACCCTCTCCACCCCTTGGGCACGTGACATGGCCCGTTCAGGGCACCCACAGATGACGTGGCGTCTGCCACGCTTGAGGGGGATGAGGGTTGGGTCCTGGGAGGTCCTGGGGGTCTGAGGAGGAGTTAACAGCCCTGCTCAGGGAGCCAAGTCTCCAGACAGGGGCATGGCTCCAGGCCACCCCTTCCTCCCTGGAGGTGGGTGAGCCAGAAGAGGGGCCCCGAAGGCCCTGTGTGAGGACACCGCCCACCCAGTGGCTCCTTCTCCAACACTGGCCCTTGGTGAGGAGAAGTGATGCTCTGGATCTCTGGGCTGGCAGGTCAGCTCATCTCCGTGGCTCCTCCTGCAGCCGGGCTCAGGAATCCCGCTCTTGGGAGTTCTTTCCAGGGGCACCCTCGCTCCTGAGTACAGCAGGCCCAGCACTGTCCTGCCCAGACCCTGGTGACCAGCCCTGCACTCTAGCTTTTGCCTAAAGGTTCCTAACTGCTCACACTTGGGGCCTGGGGCGCCCCCTCGTGGCTGAGAAGGGCTGGGGTTTAGGATTGCTGTGGGAGCAGAACCTCCAGCACCTCTGCTTCCAGGGGTCGGGGCGGGGGGGGCGGTGGTCAACTCAGAGTTCCTGGGTGCAGGCTTCCCGCACCATCACGCCCTTGCTGGGTCACTGCCCTATCCTGATCCCGCTTCCCCCACCCCCAACTAGTCTCCAATCATGGGAGTGCTTCCGGAAACCATCTGAAATGGAATCCTGGGCACGGGGTCTGCTCCTGGGAGAACCCAGCGCAGCGAGGCACTGCTGGGAGGCTGGGTAGAGTCTCCTCCCACACCCCATGCGCCCAGGACAGAAGACTGGTGTCTGCTTCTTTTCACGGATGCTGAGCAGAGCCCCTGGGATTTCCAACTGCCTTGGCTGAGCTGTGAGACGGGGACCAGCAGCCCTGACGAGGGTGTCGGGAAGAGCAGGCAGTTTCGTCGGGGAAGGGGGCGCTACGGCTCTCGGCCCCTCACAGGAGACCCACCCGGAGGGGACTTGGACACCTTATCCCGTGGGTCAGAGGCTCCCAGGGCCCACCTGCTTGAGCCGCTTGACCTCATGCTCCAGCTCCACCTCTCGGGCCCTGGCATTGAACTCGCCCAGGCCGGAGGATGAGCCGCGGCCCCTGCCCGGCCGCTCACAGTCCAGCTTGTACATCTGCAGGTGCTCCAACTCCTTGCGCAAGTCCTCGATGAGCTGCGGGGGCAAGAGGCTGGTTGGCGGGAACAGGGGCGCGGGGCATGCGGGAGTGGGGGTAGCCCTGGCACCTGCCGGCCCGGGACCCACCTCCTGCGTCGCCTCCCGCTCCTTCTGGAACTCAAGGCGGTTCTGCCGCAGCTTGTCCATCATGCGCTTGTAAAGGTCCATCTCATCCTTGAGCCGCAGGCTGGTGTCCTCCAGCCGGTCGGACATGCGCTGCCGCTCCTGGAGCCGGGGAGACCGGGGCAGGGGGAGAGTTCCCAGGGGGCCCGCTGTGCCCCAGGGGCTTTGCTGGGGGCCGGGGCAGCCACCTCAACAAATGGGCCATCAGATCAGCCCTTGGACAGAGCCCTCCGAGGCACGGATTGAAGAAATGGCCAGATCTCCTAGGAGTCTAGAGACACCGCTAGAAAAATCTCAGGTCTTTGAAGCCCTTCAATGATGCCAGATGGACCCGAATAAGAAGGTAAGATGCCCTGGACTTCCCTGGTGGCGCATTGGTTAAGAATCCGCCTACCAATGCAGGGGACACGGGTTCGAGCCCTGGTCTGGGAAGATCCCACATGCCGTGGAGCAACTAAGCCTGTGAGCCACAACTACTGAAGTCTGTGAGCCTAGAGCCCGTGCTGCACAAGAGAGGCCACCGCAATGAGAAGCTGGCGCACCACAAGGAAGAGCAGCCCCTGCTAGCTGCAACTACAGAAAGCCCGTGCGCGGCAACAAAGACCCAATGCGGCCAAAAATAAATAAATAAATAGAATTTTAAAAAAAGAAGGTAAGACCCCAAACAGAAGCTAACCTCTTTCTTTTTTTTATTTCCCCCCGTAATACAAGGAAATAGACATTGACTACAGAAAATCTGGAAAATAAGAAATATGGAAAAATGAATGATTATTCATGTTTGATGCCTTTTTTTTTTTTTAGGTAGAGCAATTTTATTAGAATTTCAGAAACTAGAAACTAAAGGCCTCCGATGGCCAGCACAGCAGGCTCTCTGTGGATTTGGCTCAAGATCCAAGTCTGAGCGATGCCTGGACCTGCTGCTTACCTCATCCAGCTTCTCTGTTTGTGACTTCAGCCGAGTCACTGTCGTTCTAAGCTCGGTATTTTCTTCCTCTAATTGCTGCACCCTGGGGAAAGGAGAAGGACAAGAATGTAAAAAATGGAGATTCCCTTACAATTTGAGTTTGCAGCAATTCTCCGCTCCCTGGAGGGTACATACCAGAAATGAGAGAGAGAGAGAGAGAGAGAGAAAGAGAAAGAGAGGGAGAATATGAATAATTGTTCCAAATGGTAATATGGCTTTGAGCTTCCTGTCATCCAAGGCAAAATGGTAAAGACCCTGAGTTATTATTATTTTTGGATAAAAGGAAACACTCGTTTGTGAATGAATAAGAAGATAAGGTTCTTTCTGCATACTGCTTAGGGCCTGAAACCCACCCCGGGGTTGGGGAGGGGGTAGGCAGTGGTATTCTTCTGCTAATGGAGAGAGTCCTCCTGTGGCATCTGGGGCAGGGCCCTCCTGTTAGGATTCACCACTGGAAGGTGACCTTCTCCCCCGCATCTCCCCCAGGGCTCTGCCCTCCAAGTGCTCACTGCAGCTGCCTCTGACGCCCATGGGCAGTGGTTCCTCTGGGTTAATGTTCACCAGGGACTGTCCAGGTCAGTTTTCAGTGACCTGAGAAGAGGGGTGGGTGAGTTGGGCCGTTGGCCAGTGGCACCAGGACAGTGCAGGGCCACTTCTGGTAGGGCATTCCCACTCCTTCCCACTGTCATATCCTCCTTCCTTCGTGGAGAGAGGGCTTCCTGGCCCCCACTGCCCTCTGGGCTCCCCAGGAGAAGCCCCTGGACCAGGGCCTAAGGGGAATTCAGACCGCCCCCCCACCCCCCGACGAGGCCACCTCTCTTGAGGCACAAAGCACACTGCAGACTCTGGGAGCGCTGCCTGCAGCGTCTGTGGGAACAGCGCCCCCTGGAGTTGGACAGGGTTAGGGGACAGTGCTCGGCCTCGGCCTTGGTCCGCACTCCCACGGTCTTCTTCCACCACCTGCGTCCCAGCCACCTCTCCCAGGCCAACCAACTGGCCGGCTGTCAGAAGCAGGCAGAGAACGTGATGCTTAATGAGGTACCTGCCTCATTAAGAAACAGATGCAAAACAGCAGCTTCTAGAACACCCGTGGAAACTTAAGATGAAGCCCTGGTTGATAAAGGGGACAAAGCTGGTCTCAGGCACCGGGGAGTTGGGAGGTCTCACCCAGCTGCACAGGGGTCTGGCTCACCAAGTTCCTTTGGGCCTGCTTGACCTCAGCAGGCAGGGGACCACCTGCCTGCCAGCTGTGAGGTACAAGGAGGGAGCCCACCTCCCAACCCACCCTCCACCCTGGCTGGACCTGTCAGACTCCGGGGGCTCAGCTCAGAGACCGGGGCCACAGGGGGCCTGAGAAGAGCAGGGGCAGCCATCCTCTCTGCCAGGGGCCCAGGGGGCCTCCCTGGTCTGTGTCGGGGGAGGGCCTTGGCATCATCAGAGCCCTCACCTGTGTGCAGTGTTCTGACGTGCATCAGCCGACCTGCCTTCCTGGTCACTCTCCAGGGAGGGCTGACAGATGGATACTGAGGCCCAGAGAGTGACCGAGTATGTCCAACGTCATGGAGCTAACGGGTGACCAAGCCAGACTCCCAGGTCCGTCCTCCTCTCTCTGCCTGCCGCAGGTTCCAACAGCCATATCTGAGGCCCAGGAGCAGCCCTGCTTATCCTTGGTCCCTGGGGCCTGGGGTCAGTGTGCCCAAGTGTTCAGGGTCGGGAAGAATCTGACAGCAGGGGGCGCTCCAAGCCTGGACATCAGACCCAGTACAGGACTCAGGGCAAGACCACTGTGGGTTTTTTTTTAACCTATTCTTCTACTGATAGACAAGCGTTGTTTCCAGTTGTACCTACTAGGAACATTCTTTTACCTGCTTCCTAGAGAACCCATCCATGTGTTCAAGTATCAAAAGGAGATTTACAGGAGGCTTCCCCTTGGGGCTGTTTTCCCATCCATACAATGGGAACGGCGCCCGCCCACAGGGTGAGAGCTGGGTGTGAGGGCGCATCAGAGGGCGGAGGGCACTGGGCCATCCGGCGGGCCCACCTGTTGTTCAGCAGCTCGATCTCCGTGCTGCGCTCCCGTTCCAGCTTGCTGTAGGCCTCACGGTGGCGCCGAGCCTCCTCCTCCAGGGCCTGCTCGGCCGTGGTCTCCTGATCCTTCACCATCTCCTCCAGTTCGTGCACCCTGAGGAGAGGGGCAAGGACTCCAGTGCAGGGCAAGCTCTCGTGGCCTGACTCTCCTCCCCCCGACCCAGGCTGCGACCACTGGGAGCCCCGGACCCCAAGACCCTGACCCCGACTGTGGGCTGGCAGCTTTGCTGACAGATGAACAAGGGACCCCACGGCATCTAAGGAGAGGCGTGCCAGCCACATCCGCCGCCCGAGCTGGGAGGGGTAGCCCTGGCAGGGCACAGAGGGGCGGCCTCGCCACAGTGGATCAAACAGCCCTCAGGCCTCACCTACTCTTTTTGCTCCCTTCTTTCCTAGCTGGTCCCCCTCTGATCAATAGCTCAGCTCACTGGGCACCCTGACTGCAAAGATAGGCACATCCTGGCTGGTGGTGAGCCTGCCAGAGCCGGGTAAGGCCAGGCCCCACTGTGGACATCGTAACCCCACTACTGGCGGCCTAGTTGGTATATCAGTCTGGGGCACCTTTCACTGGCAACAGTCCCTCCATGGAGCTGAACTTCTGGGGTGTACAAGAGGACTCATCTTTGGGCGCTACAAGGTTGAGGACCAGACCCTGGACGGGGATCAGTTTACCAAGTTTTATGCCGTCCTGTGAGGACTACACCATACACGCACCACCGCACTGAGTCACGGTCAGTGGGCCTGCTGGATGGAGGGCGCAGCAATGCCTGGACCCTTCCCCACTGGTGGCAGGTGTGAACCCCCAACTCGCACCAGCCTCTCCCTCTGCAGAGCTTCTCCCCCAGAAGGGAGGTCAGGCTCTCATCGTTGTGGGACTGAGAGAGACAGGAAATGGATCCCAATTCCTCCCTTTCACCCGAGCTGGGGCTGCAGAACTGGGGGGCCGAGGTCAAGCTCTGCCCGTCTCCCTGTCCCCAAAGACCTGTCCTCCTGGGCACCCAGAGTGGGCAGGGCCCACAGCCAGGGGCTGACGTATCACAGACCCTCAGAGCTAGAAGGACCTGCAGGTCACCCACCCCATCTCACGCCGCCCAGCTTCTCCTGGGGGCTCAGTAACACGGACCACCCTCCATGCCCGCGTCTCAGCCAAGGCCGGGCCTGACCTGTGCACCAGCTGTGTGTTCTCCTGCTTCAGCTTGCTCTTCAGGTCCCCGTTGGTCAGGCTGTCATTCTCCAGCTCTGTCACCTTTTTTTCCAGAAAACTCACCTACCGTAGCGGGGCAGGGGTGGGGCGGAGGAAACCTTTAAGTCCACAGGACTGAGAACCTAACGATGGTGGGACTGACGGCTAGGACCCCCGCGTGACTGGGTGAGTGAAGCGTCGTGCTGGGTGGGGCCGGGGGTGGATGTGCCCGTGTGATCGGGGTCACCTATCCCCGAGTCCTGGGCAGGGACAGGGTCTCCCAAGTCCCCAGCCAGCCGCCAGGAGCCCCTCCCCCACCCCGGGGGCACGCCCGTGTCGTGTCCCTGCCGCCCGCCCAGGCCCACCTTCTCAGTGAGGTCGTGGTCACAGGAGTCGATGCTGTCCCGGAACAGGTCCTCGGTGCTGCCATTGCTGCTGCTGAAGTTGCTGCTGTGCATGAGCTGCCTGCACACAGTGGGGGGAGGCATGTCTGGCTGCAGGGGCCCTGGGGAGACTGGGGTCCAGACGCAGGCGATGGGCTGGGGGAGCACCCGGGACCCCAGGGAGGGTGCCCTCACCCAGTCAGGGGAGAAGAGTGGCCTGACTTCTGAACCCAAGAGATCGTCCTGCTCTGAGGACGGCAGACGGGGCGCCTGAGCCCCGGCAGACATGGCCAACCCATCAGAGCCCTTTCCCGCTGCGTCAGTACGCTGTGCACACCGGTGTTCCAGCCGGCAGCTGCCACAGACCAGAGCTGGTGGAGGAGCCACCACCCCTGGCCCCTTCCACCTGGAAAACCGCCCCGTGCAGGCAGCCTGGCACCACAGCCCCGGCAGAGGGCCTGGGCCCCCTGAGACCACCCAGCCGGCTCCCGCTATATCTCTGGGGACCCAGGTGGTAGGCAGGGGGAGGGAGACCCACCCAGGCTTTGCAGGACGGGAGGACGGTGGGTCGGTGGGTGGGACAGGAAACGGGCACTGCTGTCCAGGTAACTCTTGCCTGAGGCAGAACCCAGCCGCTTCCCCCTCCCAGCCAGCAGCCAGGGTCTCAGCCAAGAGACTGTCCCACCCCAGCTCCTGGACACTTGCTGGCAGCTCCCAGAGCCCTGGGTGTGGAACTGGGGCGAGTCTGCAGGAGAGCGGGAGGGGGACCCTGGCAGGCCCAGGAGGTCAGCTGTGCAGGACTTAACCTGGGGCAGAGGGACCAGCTCCGGCAGGGACACTCACGCCCCATCTCTGCCAGCGGGAAGCCCAGGGCCTCTGCTGGTAGAGCTGCCAGCTCCGGAGCCCAGGGAAAGGCACTGGCAGCCGTGAGGGCGGCTGTGTCTCTCAGGGCACCCCTGGTGTGCCTGCCTGAGGCGGGGGCAACGGAGGGCTTGGAGAGGCCGCCTGCTGCCAGAGGGGCAGAAGGGACGAGGGATGGGGCTGGCGAGGAGGCCGGCCCCACGTCCTCGCAAGCGGAGCTTCCTCTGCCTGCACCGCCGGGGACGCCTCGGCCCCCTCTGCACGTGCAGATGCACGCAGGGCACTGGCTGGGTCTCGGCTGCTGGCACAGAGTCGGCCACCCTGGCAGCAGGAGCACAGTGAAAGGGGACCGCGTTCAACCCGCACTACCCTGAGGGAGGCCTTACCGTCCAAAGGCTGTGCTAGAGATCTTCCGGTTGGGGCTAGAGACAGAGAGGGGTCGGGGGAGAGAGGGGGAGAGAGAGGAGAGGATGGTTGAACAGAGAGGCCTTTAGCCCACTCCCTCCTCTGCCCCGGCTGCAACAGATCAAAGCGCGGGCGAGGCTTTTTCCTGCCCTCACTCATCAGCTTGGCCCTGAGAAGCAGCCCCCGATCACCTGCCAGGACAGAGCGGAGCCGCCTTCCCCGCTGCTTCCCCCTCTGGTCCCCACCCCACCCCACCCGCCCCTATGCTGGGCCCCGGGGCCTCACCTGTTGGCCTTCAGGTTTTTCAGTCGGGCTTCCAAATCATTGAGCAGGTTGATTTTCTTGCAGCACTGAGAGCAGTAAACATCCAGCAATTCGCTGTTGTACGCATGCCGCGTCTTCCTAGGGGTCTGCCCCGCGCTGGGTCACGAGAGGGAAAGAAATCACCTTCTGAACTGCTGTCCAGTCTGGTGCCCTGCCCCGTCCTTCCGAGCTTATTACTAGATTCTCTAAAACCTGTGCGGTGTGTGTGTGTGTGTGTGTGTGTGCGCGCGCTGGGGAGCGGAAGTACAGCCATAGATCTCCCTCCTCCAGCGCTCTCAAAGAGAGGAAGCCAATGAGTTGTACCCATTTCACAGAGAAGGCAACTGAGAGCTAAGGTCAGAGTAATGACTCAGCTGCGCGGAAAGGTATCAATACGCCACTTGCAGCCTTCGGCCTTCCAGGTTGGTTGTGTTTCTTCCCCAAGACAGAAGGAAGGAGAAATTCCAGACCCCCAATCAGGGTGCAAAGGCAGCACCACCCCCCGGCACCCCCCCCCCACTACAGGAGCAGGGCCCAGTTAGCTCACGACTCCGCCAGCTGAACCCCCGCTAGGATGAGGCTGGACTGGTTCTGCCACTTTTCCTGGACCCCAAATGCCACTCCAGACCAAGGGGCCACCTGGAGGACACTGACGACCCCAGGTCCGAGTAGACGTTGGTCCTGGTCTCGTCGTCGGGGCAGGGGCTGCTGGGGGCACAGTCCACGTCATCCGCCTCCCCGTAGTCTTCAAACTGCTCCTCGTTGCTGATGAGTGAGGTGGTGGAGTGTGTGGAGAGGTCCGACGTGGTCACGGACGGAGTGTGGCCCAGGGACCTGAGTGTAAGACAAGGGTCGTCTGTGAACGAGGCGCCACCACAGCCCGTGGGGCCCAAACTGGCCACACCTTCCAGGAGGTCCACGGGCGCCAAGATACCAGGAGCCTGATGAAGCCTGTACTTCTTGACCTGGTAAGCGCACTCTAGGGACCTTATCCTAAGGGAAACACCTCACCACAGAAAAGGTTTCCGCACGAGAGATGTTCAAACCGATGCCCTAGAGCAGCCAAACAGTGCTTACAGCTTAATGGTGTACGGACAGCTACACTGAATTAGCTGTTAAATTATACTATATATCAGTAAATGAAATGGTCACATAAAGTATGGACTCTCAAATCATTGTGGATAGGTTTGTAAAAAATACTGGAAGTAATGTGGAAAAATTAAAAGCGAAAGTTTTTTTTGAAGAACGTACTGAAAATTAAAACTAAAAACTAAACAAAAAAATTATTTTGAAGTTTTAAAAATTAAAACTAAAAATTAAACTAAAAGTTAGATATAAAATTTTAGACATAATAAGTCTAAGCATGTAAAGGGTCTACACAGAAGAAGGTAAAGCAGAAAATAAAAATATTTAAATGGTAAGAGGTCCTGGGTTTGGGTGGTGGGACCACGAGTAAAGTAAGTTATTTGCCCTTCATTCTCACTTTTCCTCCCTTTTTCAAGTCCTGTGTAAGTGCTTATGCCCCAACAATGAATGAGGTTTAAAAATAAACAACAATGAGCCTGTAGGCAGGATGCTTCTCCTAGTCCACAGAGCGGATTTCTAGTCCAAAGAAGCCTAATGCCACAGAACACAGGTCAGAGACCCCAGGCCTCTCACGGGTGACCCAGTGTGGCCTGGGACAGAGTCAGTGCCTGGCTGAACCCTGTCTACAACCTAAGAACAAAGAAGCGCAACTAACTCATCACCTGCCAAAACATATCTTCCCTTGAGTCGTTATGCAGCAGTTTCTGTGTATCCTTCCTCATAAACTGGGATCTCTCCAACCTACTGATAAGCCTGTGCACTCAAAGAGTGGGAAACAGTGATTTTAAAACTGTGCCCCAGAGGAACCCTGGTTTCCATCTAAGAATCACAGCATTAATGACAGGGCGCTGAAGATCAAGTCGCTGGGTATCTCCACCTTATTTTATTTATTCACTTATTTATCTGTCCTTGGGCTCCTTAGCACCCCGGGTTGAATTAGTCACATTCCTCACTTCTTTCTCCTGTAAATTTTACTAAATCTCTCGGCATCTGCTGCTGGCTGCCTCCTGGGGCCATGACTGGCCCCAGATAACAACTGGAATGATCAGGTGGCAGATGATTAGCCATACGACCAGCTGTCCTGGGGCTGGCTGGTCACCAGTGCAGCGGATGGACCGCCCCCGGGAAGCAACACGGATGAACAGCTCCAAAGGGCCCCTCCTCAACAGTGTGATTCCCAGAGACCCCTGGGTTTGCGAACCCCTGCACTGAGGAAATATGCTAGGTTGAAACATATGAACTTGCCTTTTTCTTGAAGGTCGAACATGATTAAAAATTAACAATTTCATATGGTAAGACTGATACCGGAAGCCCTCTCCTCCCTCTCCAAATCTCCAGCCGTGACCATCACCTTCTCCCGAAACGTGGAGCTCCAGGCAGTTTTAACTCACTTGTCCTCTGGAAGGAACAGGCCCCCGAGCCCTGCATCCTTCTCCTCGGCCCCGCCCGGCCCCTCCAGGCTCCGCGTGCTCTCCGTGGGGCCGTCCATGTCCGACTCCTGGGGGCCCTCGGGTGGGGCCAGCGTCATGGCCTCATCCTCATCCACAGGAAAGAAGCCGGACTCCCTGGGGAGGAGCTCTCCATCAGCAAAGGTGGGGTCTGGCACCTCGCTGCCCTGGGGAAGACAGAGGGGGGCAGCGCGAGTGAGCCTGGCTCCCCGAGGCTCAGCACTGCTCCTCAGAGCGCAAGGACTCCAGCAGGGCCGGGGAAGCCCGGGGAAGCCGGGAAGCCCAGACACTGAAACCTCGGGTATGAGACCCTGGCAGATGATTCACCTCGGGGACCTCTCGTGCAAGGCCAGTGAGGGGTGGGAACCTCCGGGACAGCCTTCCATGGAGAAGGGCCACAGCCAGGCCAGCTGCATTATCCAGGGCACCTGGGCTACTTGGCAGGGTCCCCAACACAAAGTCTGCACAGGAAGCCAAGTGACTCCGAGAAGGCTTCTTAGTGATTAAAAAGACACAGCCCCAATGACAATGACTCTGACGACCTAGCAGAGTTTGATGCGGTGTGATACAGGGACTGCCCAGCATGGGGTCTGCCCCCCACGGTTCTGGGCATGTCAAATAGCATCTCTGAACCTCAGTTCTGGCCTCTGTAAGTTGAGGATGGCGATGGAACCTTACAGAGGGATCGCTGTGTCACAGTAGGACCTCAGTGGATAAGTCTAGGCCTCAGATCTGCCCCGGCCCTGTCACAGCCAAGCTGGGGAGCAAGAATTCTAGGTCTTGCAAGTCTGAGCTTTGGAGTGGTCCTCGGTGCCTAGCACCCTGCCCGGCAATGTCAGCGCACCATAAAGATTTGCCCAAACCTTTTGCTAAAACCATCTTACAGGAGAAGAGCTCTGGCTTTATTCACAGTTTACCTAGTCCGAGAGGCAGATCTCTACAGACCATTTCTCGGGGCTGCTTTGCCCCTGAGGAGGTAGGCACCTTGGAGGTGACAGCCTCTACCTGCTCCCACTGGAGATGTCAACGATTCCCCAGGTTCTTCAGCGTGCTCCTTAGCTAGGGCTGGCAGGGCCCCCGTTAAAGGTGCGTCCTCCAGCCCCGGGACCACAAGAGGAGTAACAGTAACAAGGGCTGTGAAAAGCCTCGGGGCATCTCAGACAAGAACAGGATCAGGGACATCCAAAGAAGGTGGTCAGCGAGCAGCTTGGCTGTGCCCGCTCAGACGTGTGCAGCTGTCCAGGGGGTCTGTCCCCACCAAGACACACGCCAGTGCTAAGAATAGATGGCAATTAATGAGCTTGGCTCCTGACTGTGCCATGACTCGGGCTGAGCACCAGATGGACCAATAAAGCCGGCATCAGGCAGCCAGGAGCCTCTGACTGTGGAGGCCGAGGGGCTGTGTAATTAAACTCCCCCGGAGTGTTCACGCGGCCCTTTGCACCTACGTGTCACTAATCAATCCCACACAGCTCCCAACCTTATCAAATCTTGTGTCCTAAGCGAGCTCTTGTCTGCAAGCCTGAAGCTGTCCCAGTAGAAAGAAAGGGAAACCAACATTTACAGAACCACCACCGAGTTCCGGAGACGGAGCTAGGAGTTAATATATTACCCCATTTGGGCTTCATGGCCCTTCAGGACAGGGATTCCCATCCCTATTTTTTTTTTTTTTTAACAGCACCATGACACCCCCCTGTGTATAACATTAAATATTCCCCTGACAAGGACAGCTTACATCATTACTATTTAATCATTCTGTGCTCCATATCATATATTGTGGATACTCTTCATCTTTTTTTTTTTTATCTTTATTGGAGTATAATTGCTTTACAATGGTGTGTTAGTTTCTGCTTTATATCCCATCCTTATTTTACGAACGAGGAAGTCAAGGCTCAGAGAGTAACCTGCTGGAAGTCCACCGGCCGGTAGGCAGAGGGGCCCACCTGCCTCTGGCCACCGCTCGCTTGGTTCCATTTATCGCTGATGCAACCCACGCTTCACGGATTTTTCAAACCCCATGGGGACCATGAGGAGAGACGCATCACAGGAACACATTACTAATTATGAAGCCCAGGCACTCTGCCTAATGCTGCGACTTCCACCTGCCGCCCCCTTCCGGCCCCCAGCAGGGAGTGGTCCGGGCTAGTGTGTGGTCACCCGGAGAGAGGCCCTCCGTGGAGAGCTGGGGCTCGTGGAGAAGCGAGGCGTGTGTTCTGTTCCTCCACCTGCAGCTTGTCACCCTCCCAGACACATGGCAGGGGAAAGGCAGCACTGGCTGGGAGTCCCTGCTCTGTGGCTCACAAGGGGGCTTGGTCGCTTTGCAAGTGGGTGTTTCTTCTCGTCTTCACAGCCCCGAAAGGTGGGTCTCCTTC
This sequence comes from Mesoplodon densirostris, assembly GCF_025265405.1. Classification (NCBI taxonomy): domain Eukaryota; kingdom Metazoa; phylum Chordata; class Mammalia; order Artiodactyla; family Ziphiidae; genus Mesoplodon; species Mesoplodon densirostris. Next base: position 52,286,715 of record NC_082678.1, on the reverse strand, counting down.
CCCCTCTGTGTAGGGAGGTGAAGTGACTTGCTTGGGGCTGCGTGGGAGTCAGTGGTGGGGCTGGGACTGGACTGTGAGTCACCAACGCCCATGCTTTCCCCCTGGAACCGCGTCAGCAGGGGCCCGCAAGAGGCTGCCGCCCACCCTGCCCCCAGAAGGCAGGCGGGGGGACCAAGTGGAGCCCAGCACCTGTGATTAAGCATCTGGCTTGGCTTCTGGCCAACTCATGTCTGCCTCACTGGACACTGAGATACGGAGGCCACGTTTCTGCCAAGCCCTCTGTTCCCAACACCCAACCCATGGTACACAGGTGGGGACCAACCCCCTCACCTGAGGTCCCACGGCGACATACCCATAACTCCTGACACCTGGCCCAAGGCCCTGCCCGGGGTGGAAAGAGCGGTCTTGGGTGGCCTGTCTCAGCCACAGCAGGGGCGGCAGGAGGGGTCAGACACCCCACAGGGGTCCCTCCCTCCCAACTAGACCAACCCCTCCTGGGCATATCTTTACCCTCTGACTAAGCAGAGTCCACACCTGTCCGGCCCTTCACACTTGACAAAGCATCCTGTCTGTCTCCCCCACACACCGTTCACCTCTCACAGCAGCCCTGGGAGGGCTCCGGGGAGTGTACAGGGCAGGATGAAGGATTCATCTTCTCCATCTGACACTCAGGGAAGATGAGACTCGGAGAGGGAGGGGACTGCCTAGAACTTCCCAGCTACAGAGGGACCTGAGACCTGGAGCCAGCCTCCCGACGTGCGGAGTCCCAGCCCCTCACCCACCCCGACACCCCCCTCTGCTACACACGTGTGCACACACGCTCTCGACACGCCAGCCTTTTCCCTTAAAAAACGGCGGCTGCTCTCCCTATGTCAACCTCTTCATTCAAGCCACAACTGGTTGCCCAAGGCAAGTGGAAATTTTAACTACAACTTCAAAACCATTTCTAGTGCAGACAGTCCTCCAACTTACGATGGCTATGGCTCGACCTACGATTTTTTGACTTTACAATGGAGTGAAAGTGATAGGCATTCCGTAGAAACTGTACTTCAAAGTTGGAATTTTGCTCTTTTCCCGGGCTAGCGATGTGTGGTCTGACGCTCTCCTGATGCTGGGCGGCCGCAGCTCCCCGCCAGCCACCCGATCACGGGGGTGAACCACTGATATGCTTACAACCATTGTTTTTCACTTTTGGTACAGCGTTCAATCAATTACATGAGCTATCCAACACTTAATTTAAAAATAGGCTTTGTGCTGGGTGATTTTGTTTAAGGTATTCTAGGCGAAGTTAGGATGTTTGGTAGGTTAGGTGTATTAAATGCAGTTTCCACTTATCTATACAACGGGGTTACATCCCACTAAGATCTGTAGTTTCCCCCCCCCAATATAAATAATATAAAGACAGCTATAAGAAAAGTAACTAACTGTATACCTTGGTTAGTCTGGGATGGTACCAGTTTGGCTTTTTTCCTGGACAAAAGTGGCCCTGTCACCCGTGCTCCTTCCTGGGGGCTTGGGTCCCAGCCCAGCTTCCACTCTCCCTGGCCCTCCAGGGAAGGGCTGAGTGTAGCACTGGGTGGGGTGGGGAGGCAGCGCTGCTGAGGTTGGGGGACAGCCTGCTCTGATCCCAGACAGCTCAGGAAGGGAGGCAAGCAGGGATGGCCGCTGGAAGGTGCTGGAAGGCAACCCCTCACCCCACCTGGAGCCATCATTCCCTGGCTGGGAGAACCAAAGTCACATCAGAAACCCTTCTGAGCCAGTTTCTTTTATATTTTTTAGATAAAGTTACAGAGGAAGAGGAATAACTCATCCATAATAAAAGTACTGTCCTCACGGGGTTTCCAGAAGGCCTGGGAAGATGCTGCACCTGAAAGCAGGGGCTTCCTGAGGCCCAGGTACCCTCCAGTCAGGGCCCTGGGCTGGTCGGGGTCCCCATGGAGCCCCTGTGTCACAGGTGCTTCCGTGAAGAGGAAGAACTCTGGGCAATGTGCAAGAGCTAAAAAGTAATCTGCCTGGACGTGGTGAGGCAGATTCTCCTGTTGCTCCAAGATTCCAGAGTTCCCAGACAAACCCCAGGCCGATTCCCGACAGCAGGAAACTGGGCTGTGGCAGCCCCGGGATGGAGCTGGGGGAAGGTGGGGGGAGGAGGAGGACATCGCTCCACGGGGCACCGCCTGCTCGTGGGCACTTCTCGGCCGAGAACCCCGAGAGCTGCCAGCACGCCCCAGGCCACCTGGTCCACATCCAGACCTCCCTCCGCAGCAGCGAGCTCCTCGGGCGTCAGAGGACACCTGGTGGTCCCGGATCCTAGGCCTGCTGTGGAGGGGGGGCAGGATCAGGGGAGTGGGTAATGGGATTTCACAGAAAAGGGGGGTGTCTGATTTTTGGGGGGGGCCTTTAGGGAAGGGACAGTGTCCTCAGCAGGTAGCTCCAGGCAACATCTGTGGGTGACTCATGTCCCCAGGGCTCTGTTCCTCAGGACCCAGAGCCAGTCCTGCACATGGAGCTCCCTGTCCTGCCAGGGCCACACGGGCGTGGCTGGCATATGTCCAGCGCACTCCAGGTCACCTGGAGGGGCCCCAGGACACCCCTGTGAGCAGGGCTGGGTGACGGTGCTGCTCTGGAGCCTGGCAGACTAGGTTTTTAGTCCTGGCTGGCCTGGCCACTCACAAGCAGTGTGACCGTAGGCAAGTGATCTCGGAGCTCCTGACTCCTTACCTACAGAATGGGGACGGTCACCCCTACCTCAGAGGCTACTCTAAGGACCACACGTGACAATTTTCACAGGCACCAAAGAGCTGGCAGCTGTAGAAACATTCAATCCTGATCCAGCCTCCTTCGGGGCTGCGTGTTGCAGAAGCCGAGCTGCCCCTGCCGCCCATGGGTCCCTGGCAGGTCAGCTGGTGAGATCCCGGACAGACAGGAGGCCAGGAGGCAGGTCATCCTCAAGAGGGTTTCTGGAGAGTTCTGAGGCCCAAGGCTGGGCAAACATGCTCCAGCCAGCCGCTCCGGCACCAGGGTTCTCCAGCCCCCCACCCATGTCTCTGGCTAGGGCTGGATGCCGCCGGCCCGGGCTGGAAGTGGGAGCCTGGAGGCACAAAGCCTGCCTGTGGGGCCGCCTTCTCCAGCCTCAGGAGCAGCCTTCACCCGCCAGCAGGCCCCAAAGTCACGTCTTCCTCTGTAGCAAGTCGGCACGAGCTGAATTCAACAGCTGGTGAGAAGGCCAAGCATCAGTACCCGTGGGGCCCTTCCAGGCCTCAGAGGGGCCAACAACGCCCCACTGGCCACACCCTCGGAGGGGGTGCGGCAGGGCCCAGACTCGACTGCTTCCTTTGGTCCTCCCACTACCCCACCTGGCCCATTTTCCTGGCAGCTGACTCCAGGTGACCTCATTTCCACATTCCCAGGGAGAGGGAAGCCCCTAAAGGGGTAAACATGAGGACTTCTACATCTGAACCCCACAGCCAGCGTCACAGGGAGCACGGGGCAGGTGGTCAGCAACTGGGCCCAAGCTGCACTGCTGATGGTCAGCTGGCAAGAGCCCGGCACCGGAAGCCTGAGGCCTGGGCGCTGATCCCCGCTTGGTCGCTGGTTGGCTGTGACCCAGCTGTTGGATTTCTGAGCCTCATCTAAAAACAGGGATGGAAATACCTACCTGGCAAGATTGCCCTGTAGAATAATAATGCCTCACACCTCATGGATGCTTGGAAACACGGCAGAGAGCGGGGGGCGGAGTGGCGTTAGAAGCAAAAGCTCTGCAGGTGGACTGACCGGTTCAAATCCTGGTCAGTCCACCTGCACTGCGCTACCAGCTCTGTGCTCTTAGGTTTACTGAACTTCAGTGCCTCAGTTTCCCCATCTACGGAATGGGGTTAACTATTAGCATTAAATGAGTTGGTACATATTCTAAGCAGCAAGTGCTCAAACCTGAGCTATTATTATCTTCATTGTATTGAGAAAAGACAGCCAGGGGTGCATGCCGGCCTAGTGGTCTCTCTCCAGCCCCTGGGATCCTATCCCTCCGACCCCGGTGGCACACGGTGTGAAGGCAGGCTGGGTGCAGCTTCTGGAAGCCAGACACCCCGTGGTGCAAAGCCGGCCCTCCAAACAGGCCAGGTGCCTCTTTTCTCCCCACCAGGGCTGTCTTCTGCCCACTGTCTTGGAAGGTCTCTCTGTGCATTAATTATACCCTTTATTAAGCGTTAGGATGAGATGCCGCCTGGGCGAGGGAGTCCGCGAGGCTCCCCGGCTCCGGCTCTCCACCCCCAGCCCTGGCAATGGTTCTGCTCCCCAGGCAGTAATGTGGAGCCAAAGAACAGCTCCATGGGGACAGGGCTGGGTAAAAACAGCTCGCGCGGGCACATCCCAGCTTCCCGTGCTGCCAGGCACCAGCGGGCACACGTGGAACCCCACTGCAGGGAAGGTATGGGGGGAGGGATGGACACAAACTAAGCCCAGGCACGGGGAGAGGCCAGCCTACCGCCTGGCGAGGCTGATCAGGCTTCAGGGGACTGGGGGTGTGGGCAGTCAAAGCCCTCATCCACCCTCCCAGCCAGCCAACAGCCCAGGAACAGTGATAGGCCCGGTCAGGGTCTTGCTGCATCTTTCCCCAGGTAGCAGACGATTCAGGTTAAGGAGCTAACTTGTTGGTGCCAATGCCCCAGGTGCACAGGGAGGGGATGGGGTTACCTGGGCCAGGATCCACTACACACCACTGTGGCTCAGCAGCTCTCATCAAGCAGAGATGGTGGCAGTAGAGGTGAGCAGCAAGGCAGGCTGTCCCCAACTCCCGTCCTGAAGCCAGGCCTTGCTCTGCAGGCGGTTGGTGCTCATCAGTGGCTCATAGGAGACTTTTCAGCAGAGGGTCGCCCGGGCGCCAGTCAAGGGGTGAGGGTGGGAATAAGAGGGATTTAGGGGTCCACATAGAGGGGCTGGTGCCTCAGCCTTGCCTTCTGAACAAAAGCAACCTTGACTCAGATACGAGGCCTCAGCTTGCCCGCAACAGGGCCAAGGGCACACCTGGGAGCACCAGGTCACCCAACTATTAGAGGTTATCACCCGTCTCAGCCAGCCCTGGGGACTGACCTCACACTGTGAGATCAAAGCTCTGCAGCCCAAACTTCCCACTCTGATGGGGAGGCCAAGGTCAGGCAAACAGATTGCCCCCCGCAAGGCTAGAGCAGAATCCCCTCTAGTTAAGCTCCCTCCCAGGGGTGGGGCACCCAGAGCAGCTTTCAGGCTGTCTCCTCCCAGCCAGGGGCTCCAGGATCCACCTCCTGAACCCTCACTTCAGGGAGAGCACCACCGGCAGCTGAAGACCACCCCTGACTGGGTTCCTACCCAGGAGTGGATCTCAGTGTAGACGCCCCAGCAGCTACACTACTTTTATCATAAAGTAGACCCACAGATCCCAGGAGGGGGACAACAGTGACAACAGGATTTCCTCAGGAGCTTATTATTAGTCTCAAGTGGGAAACACTAAGAGGGTTTGATTCTCCCATCACCCCCTGGAGGGAGGTACTAAACCAGCCCATTTTGCAGATGGGGAGACTGAGGCTCTCGGGCAAACTTGGTTCAGTCCAGGATCTGGCCTCCACCAGCTGTGGAGCCTCAAGCTGGTAACGAATGGAAGAGAAAGTCATGCTCCTGTTTCTCAAGAACTCCCATTTACATAAAGCCAAGGTGGTCAGATGAGTCTGTCTGCTGTTGCACACACCACCACCACCACCACCACAACGACGGAAGGGGCGTGGAAGCCCCCACTGCCTTTTTTCAGTGTTTTAACTGCAACTCCTCAACTGTCTCTCTGCCTGATCTCCACACCCTCCCCGCAGCACACACGCTGATGCTAAGGTGGCGCCCCAGGAGTGCAAGGGAAAGGAGGGCATGACGTAGCTCCCAGAAAAACTGTAGAAATGAGGGATGCTGGATCGACCCCTGGCAGCCAAACGAAGGCCAGAGGTGGGCGAATCCCCTGCAGGGCAGCAGAACAGAGGGGCTGGAAGTCTTAAGGGTTGGGGCGAGATTCTGAGGCAGATCCTGGCAGCGACCACCCAGGCACTGGCCAGGGGTCTTTTGTCCGGCTGACCTGAATGTCCAGTCTGCCCTAAAGGCTGTGGGGTCTCGCTGAACTGGCACCAGAGCTGGAGACCACTCCATGTCCATTCAGACCTTCTAACCAGCTCCCCGGGGTCCAAGTTCACCCACCACCCTTCGGATCAGGAGGAGCTTCCCAGGGGCCTGCTGACAATGAGAGGAGGGCTGCCCGAGCTCGCTGCCGGAGTGCAATGCTCACTGAGAATGAATCAGCTGGAGTTTTGGCTCTGTGCATCCAAGGAGGGACAACCTGCAGGCATAAGTGGCACTCGAGTCCCAGGGGTGTGGGAAGGGCCAACAAGATTTGCTTTCCAAGCCCATTAGGCAACGGGTCAGACCCTGGACCCCACTGGAAATGCCCCTCACTCCGGGGCCATAGCCCCACCCAGGAGACACTCTGAGTCCTCTATCCCCACTTCTGTTCCAATAACACATTTGAGCACGTCAAAAGGTATCAGTTAAAAAATAAAAATAAAAATGTGTTGCTAAAAATCTAATGGAGAAGAAAATGGAAGAGGAGAATACTTAAGTCATCCAAAAGGATTCAGGAAAAGGGAGAAAAAGAGAATCAAATATCATAATGGGACAAACAAAAAGACGCATAATAAAGAGCTCAACCATATCAGTAATTCATTAAATGAAAATTAAATAAACCATCCTATTAAAAGAGAAATATTGTCAGACTAGATTAAAAAAAACTACACGCCATTCACCAGAGACACAATTTAAGCATAAGGACACACATAGGTGGGAAGTAAAAGAATGAAAAAAGATACACCACACAAACACCAACTAGAAGTTGGAGGGGCTATATTAATATCAGACAAGAGATAGAGAGACATTAAAAAAATGATAAAAATCAATTTAACAAGATGTAACGCTCCTAAGCATTTATGCATCTAATAACGTGGTTTCAAAATATACAGAGCAAAACTTAACTCATCTCTCTCAGTAAATGATAAAGCACACAAACAAGATAATTAGAAGGGAGTCAGAAGATGTGAACACAAGCTTGACAGGACACGAATGTAACATGACACCCAACAGCTGTAGAATAAAACCATTAGATCCAAGGTTGATGAGCGTTTGGATACTTGCACAAAACCAAAGAATCACCCTACAGATCACTGCAACCCCCTGACCCCACCCCCAGTACCACCACCATGGAGAAAACAGGCTAAACAGAGATTTCTCCAAAGAAGATATACAGATGGCCAACAAACACGTGAAAGAATGTTCAACATCACTAACCATTAGAGAAATGCAAATCAAAACTACAATGAGGTATCACCTCACACCGTCAGAATGGCCATCATCAAAAAATCTACAAACAGTAAATGATGGAGAGGGTGTGGAGAAAAGGGAACCCTCTTGCACTGTTGGTGGGAATGTAAATTGATACAGCCACTATGGAAAACAGTATGGAGGTTCCTTAAAAAGATAAAAATAGAACTAGTATATGACCCAGCAATCCCACTACTGGGCATATACCCTGAGAAAACCATAATTCAAAAAGAGTCATGTACCAAAATGTTCATTGCAGCTCTATTTACAATAGCCAGGACATGGAAGCAACCTAAGTGTCCATCGACAGATGAATGGATTAAGAAGATGTGGCACATATATACAATGGAGTATGACTCAGCCATAAGAAGAAACGAAATTGAGTTATTTGTAGTTAGGTGGATGGACCTAGAGTTTGTTGTACAGAGTGAAGTAAGTCAGAAAGAGAAAAACAAATACCGTATGCTAACACATGTATATGGAATTCGCCCCCCCCAAAAAAAGGTCATGAAGAACCTAGGGGCAAGACGGGAATAAAGACACAGACCTACTTGAGGATACGGGGATGGGGAAGGGTAAGCTAGGTCAAAGAGAGAGAGTCGCATGGACATATATACACTACCGAACGTAAAACAGATAGCTAGTGGGAAGCAGCCGCATAGCACAGGGAGATCAGCTCAGTGCTTTGTGACCACCTAGAGGGGTGGGATAGGGAGGGTGGGAGACGCAAGAGATATGGGGATATGTGTATATGTAGAGCTGATTCACTTTGTTATAAAGCAGAAACTAACACACCATTGTAAAGACATTATACTCCAATAAAGATGTTAAAAAAAAAAAGAGGGAGGGGGATTCTTCTAGACGAGTGGTTCTCAAACTTTAGAGTCATTTGGAGGGTGCGGTGGATTGTTAAAACTCAGACTGAATCAGTTTCTGATTTAGTAGGTTTGGGGTGATGTCTGAAAATGTGCATTTCAATAGGTTGAAGTAGGTTGTTTTTTTTTTTTAAGTGCATTTCTAACAAGTTGTCAGGTTATGCTGATGCTACTGGTCCCAGGGCCACACTGGGAGAACTGTTGTTTTCAATTAACCAAGAGATATAAAAACTGAACATTATCTTTGATTAGATCCCGGTTCAAGCAAGCAAGCAAACCAGCACCTAGCTGTAAAAGATCTTTTGGGGACAAGCAGGGAAACTGGAATATGGAGTAGATACTGGGTGATATTAGGGAATGATGCTCGATTTTGCTAGGTGTGTTAACGGTATCTAGTTATGAAGGAGAAATGCCCTTAGTTGTTTTTTTTTTTTTGTGTGTGGTATGCGGGCCTCTCACTGCTGTGGCCTCTCCCGTTGCGGAGCACAGGCTCCAGACGCGCAGGCTCAGCGGCCATGGCTCACGGGCCCAACCGTTCCGTGGCATGTGGGATCTTCCTGGACGGGGGCATGAACCCGTGTCCCCTGCATCGGCAGGCAGACTCTCAACCACTGCGCCACCAGGGAAGCCCTGCCCTTAGTTTTAATAACATCTTGCCGAATTTTATTTCAAATGGCTCAGAGAAAAATCTCCCACACAGACATAAAGCAAATATGGTAGCAGCACCGGGGAGCACCCGGGCATGAGAGTCCTTAACGGTGCAGTCTTCCTCCACGACCAGCTCCCTGATGGTCTGTCCTGGTTGCAGGGGCTGATCTGGGCTCTCCAAGAAACACTGTGGAGTTCCCTTGTGTGGTGATGGAGGCACGGCTATTGCAGGGGCTGTATGGTGGGCTCTGGAGCCACGAGGGCTGGGGAGCAGATGCTGTGAGCCACTGCAGGGCACTGCTTACGGCAAAACCTATGGGAGTCGTGCAGGTTGGTGGCCGAGAATGGTGGCCAATCCCAGCCGCAGTGGCCTCCCATAATCAGTTCTTACAGGTCTCATTTTTTTCAACACGTCAGAAGTAAACCTTACCTACATAGAGCGTGAAAGACAGTTGCCCCAAACTTGCTGAACTGGTTAAGGAAAAGTGTAAAATCTCTCATAAACTTAGCTCCATTTAAAAGGAATATGGGGGGACATCCCTGGTGGTCCAGTGGTTAAGACTGCGCTTCCACTGGGGCGGGGCGGGAGGGCAGTGCGGGTTCGATCCCTGGTTGGGGAACTAGGATCCTGCATGCTGCGTGGCGCAGCCAAATTAATTAATCAATTAATAAAATAGGGCCTCCCTGGTGGCGCAGTGGTTGAGAGTCCGCCTGCCGATGCAGGGGACACGGGTTCGTGCCCCGATCCCGGAGGATCCCACATGCCGCGGAGCGGCTGGGCCCGCGAGCCATGGCCGCGGAGCCTGTGTGTCCGGAGCCTGTGCTCCGCAACGGGAGGGGCCACAGCAGTAAGAGGCCCGCGTACAGCAAAAAAAAAAAAAAAAAAAAAATAATAAAGTAATAAATTTAATAAAATAAATAAAATGCATGAAGGATCTGAATAGACTTTTAAAAAGTTTTCAAAAATAAAAGCACTATGAAAAGGGGCAGCCACCCTTTAAAAATTCTACCCTAAAGGTAGAGTCAGGGGAAAGAGGGAGCTCAGAGGACCAGCACAACATCCTCGGGTAAAAACCAGCGCTTGAGAATAAGAGCTGAAGGGTGAGCAGTCTAGGTCACAAATGACTAGATCAAGAAGCAGGGGCGGCTCAAGCTGTAAGAATGTGAAGGGCCCCTCATCAACGGCGGGCCTTTGCCTGAAGGCAGAGCTACCTCCCCTCCTCTTGGGCTCTCCCTGGGTGCCAGGCTCTGCTCACCCTCCTCCTCCTCCTCCCCCCTTGGAGGATGATTCCGGAGAACATTTCTGTTATGGGCAGAATTGTGTCCCCCTCGCCCCCCAACCAGCAGTCTCTTAGAATGTAACTGTGTTTGGAGACAGGGTCTTCAAAGAGGTAATTAAAGTAAAATGAGGTTATAAGGGTGGCCCTAATCCAGTATGACCAGCGTCCTCATTAGGAAATTAGGATGTGGACAGACACGGGCACGCACACACAGACACACACAGGACCCGGGGGTACTGTTAGGGCAACCCTAGAACTAATACTCTTTCCTCCTCCTCTAGGAAGGCTGTGTGGAGACCCCTCAGCTAGGTCTGTACTTTCCACCCATTTTCCCACCTGGATAATAAGAGCAAATTCCTTCAAGGTCAATTCAATTCAACCTCCATAGAGAACTAACTACTGAATCTCCAGAACCTTGTCAAGAAACTTGGGATTTTGTTTTTTTTTTTTTGGTCAAAGGAATTGTTGGCCTCCCTTCCATGATCATTTTGAGATATCGCTGCTTCTAAAGAGACTGTATTTTGCTGACACTGAAGCCTGGTGGATCTACGATTATCAGGACAATGTTTCATAAGCACTTTATACACGGATCTAAGTAAGTTATTTCCATTTCTTGCGTTCTCTCAATAGCACAGGTATTATAGTTTCGTTGTAGAGATGCGTGTGTGCAGTTCAATCACGGGCACTTAAAATTGCAAAGGCAATTTTTGTTTGCCCAGAGCTGTACACAGTGTAGTTATAGTACAAATATAAAAGTTATTTTGCCTAAATAGTGACTGGTTGACAAGAGACCAACAGTTAGCTCTGGAACCACAGAGCCTCTAATCCTGGGCCAGGCCACCTCTGTGGCCAGCAGTGCCTAGTAATTGAGCAAGATATTACCAGTTTCTCCTTGCCAGGCAGTATTTCTGGCTACTTGAAATCTAGGGCAGACTTCTTCCCTGTGTTGTGGTCAGTTTAGGAAGGAGGGTACTCTACCACTCCTGGAACATGTGGGCACCCTCCTCGGCTGTGATGCCAGCCTCCCCCGACACTGCCAGAACCAGAGTCCCCTCCCCTGCCCCAAGGCTGGCTGTCTAGGGTCAGTGATGGTGACCAAGAGGCCAGGCAGATACTGCAGCTGAATTTGGCTAAGCGACCCACCTCCAAGGAAAACCCATAGGGGAGGTGGTCTCAGGGTCAACTTTTGCTCCCACGGGCATCAAGCCCTTGATGGGGTCTAACTGTCCCAACAAAGCCCAGGGTCCCAGATCTGAGTGCCCTGGTGAATCTACCTCCTGAACACAAAGGATTCCAACAGGCCAGCTAGTCTCCCCCACTGCCCCTGAAGTAGACAGAGCCAAAGGTCTTGATTTTCAAAAGAGAACGTGGACTTTGGAGGCAAACTGTTGGGGATTATGAAAACAGAACTTAAATTGCTTCCACATCTGGAAACCAAACCCAGCAGCCAGCCCCAAGAATTCTAGGCATGTCAGCCTGGAGACGCTGCAGGTCAAGGGAGGTGTTTCCTGTTGGCGAGTCGAGTACCCCCCATCCACCTCCCCGAATCCACATGCAAGATCTGTCTACAAGAGGCCAGGTGGAGCCACACCTGAGAGGAAGCAAGGAAAGGAAGGTAACACACGGGAGCGCCGTCCACGTCCACGTGGCCAGCGTCTGCTCCGTGCTTTACTGGGGCGGGTCTCATTTTCCTCCCCTAAAAATCCTGCAAGTAAATACTGTCTCCGCCCTACAGTTGAGGACCCGGTGTCCAGAGAATTTAATCCACTCTGCCCTGAAGTGATGCTGTGATTTTTCTCTCCCGGCCCATTTGTCATCACACAGAAAGGTGGAGCCATGGGAACCTGAATCAGGAGCCTTAACTTCCATTGCCCCCTCCAAATTCTCAAAAAAAGATTCCCCAAATACCCGCCAGGAAGCCCCAGCTCCCACCAGCCATCATATCTACAGCTCTTCCTGAGGAAACCACGGGCCAGGTGGAGAGCAACTCAAACAGCAAAAAGCAAATCCACAGGCCGCACATTGAAAGGGGGGCCCATCAAGGGCTCTCCTGGCTCTCTGAACAGGCAACTATTTTGGGCTACAAATTATAGCTTTGAAAGATGTGGCCGTCTGAAGTGAGGGCTTAATTACTCACACAGCCAAGAGTCTGTGGGGCTTGTCTTGGGGGCTCCCTGGGTTACCATCCTGACAAGAGGAGTTTAAAGTGAAGGCTGGGGAAGGGATAGCAGGGGCCAGTCCTCCGCCCCCGAGAGCCCACCAGGTGGGCCCAGCCGCACTCCCTCAGCAGGGCACCCTCCAATGATGTGACATAACCTCCCGGGGGGCACACCTGGGCAGAGCTGACAGTCCAGAGCGAGGCTGGGTGCCCACCCCAGCCCCTCTCTGCCACAGAAAGCCTCGGGCCTTGAAAGGCCAAGCAGGTGCCAGGGTTTACCCACAGCTGACGGCCAAGGCTCCTTCTGACCCATCCTCCTGGAGTGGACAGGGTGGGATGAGGCAGGCCAATGACACGGCGACTCTCCTCCTCCCCACCCCACAGAGACCCCTGCCAGGCTCTCTGTTTTTATAACCTTCCGGCACCTTCCATCAGCCCAGAGTCCCCGGCAGTGCTCCCGGCAGGCTCAGTCGAGGTGTCCCTTTTTGTCCTGCAGCCTTTGCCAGGTCCAGCTATCCAAGCTGCCGGTTCCAGGGGTGCAGCCCTGCACTGGGGCCAGCGGCGCACAGCTGGCCAGGGCTCAGGTCCCTTCCCAGGCGCCCCCCGCAGTGGGGACGGGAGAGCACTAGGTCCCGCCAGCAGCCATAGCTTGGGGCTCAGAGCGGGGAGGCCACCAGGGAGTCCTAGAGTACTGAAATCCCTCAAGACCCCCTCAAAGAGCCTGTGGGCTCCCCACTGGCCACAGAACCAGGTCCTGACTCCTCAGGCCAGCACACACAGGCCCCGCGGCAGTCTCGGTCTCAGGACACGACACTGCCTCTCCCGCTCCTTTCATACCCCAGGCTCCTGTCCAGCTTCACCCCCCAGCCCCCAAGCCCTGGCACGTGACGTCCCTTATTATGTGAAACACAATTCCTCCCTGGGTCACACATGCCTGTCCCTAAACAAGCCCCAGTTAGAAAGTCACTGTATCTGGGAGGCCAATGCCCTCCCTCCACCCTCCACCTATGTCCCTCACCCCCAGGCCCAGAACTGAGCTTCTAGAGCCCTCCAGCCACCTCTGGGCACCCTCCCTCTGGTGAGCCCTGTCTCTGCCCGTGACTCTCCCTGGGGCACCGGGTAAGGAGGCACACGCCAGGCTGGGTCCTCATCCTCACCTCCCCCGCCCCTCATGTACCATTTTAAGGAGAGAAGGGGGAAGCTTTTCCATTCCAGCCTTGGTACAGCTCACCCACTGGCTCCCCTTGTCCCCAGCCAGGAGCTGTGTGGTAGCCTTGCCTCCTGGGGGTCCCAAAGGGGCCACTGCACCAGGTATTATAGGCTTTTTTTTTTTTTTTTCCCGGTACGCGGGCCTCTCACTGCTGTGGCCTCTCCCGTTGCGGAGCACAGGCTCCGGACGCGCAGGCTCAGCGGCCATGGCTCACGGGCCCAGCCGCTTTGCGGCATGTGGGATCTTCCCAGACCGGGGCACGAACCCGTGTCCCCTGCATCGGCAGGCGGACTCCCAACCACTGCGCCACCAGGGAAGCCCTGTGTAGGCTCTTTGAAAGCAAAGTTCTGCCCCACCTGCAGCTCTGTTTCTCTTAGGGTTGGTTTAATTCATTACACCCCTTGGTACAACCAAAGGACAGAGGTCCACCTATATGCCAGAGACCCAACACCACCTCAACAAAAGAGGGCTGCGAGGGCTTCCCTGGTGGCTCAGTGGTTAAGAATCCGCCTGCCAATGCAGGGGACGTGGGCTCGAGCCCTGGTCTGGGAAGATCCCACATGCCGCGGAGCAACTAAGCCCGTGTGCCACAACTACTGAGCCTGCGCTCTAGAGCCCACGAGCCACAACTACTGAGCCCGTGAGCCGCAACTACTGAAGCCTGCGTGCCTAGAGCCCGTGCTCCGCAACAAGAGAAGCCACCGCAATGAGAAGCCCACGCACCAGAACAAAGAGCAGCCCCTGCTCAACACAACTAGAGAAAGCCCACGCGCAGCAACGAAGCCCCAACGGAGCCAAAAATTAATTAATTAATTAATTAAATTAATTTTTTTAAAAAAATTGGGCTGCCAACCCCTGACACTATACACAAACTAAGGAAGTAGGGCTACTGGCTTTCATCAGCATCTTGAGAGGCAGAGAGGAGACCTCTGACAAAAATAAGCTTTAAGACCACTGCCCACTCTGAAGGGTCTCCCTCCAGCCACCATCTCTCACTGAGCCCTCGGCCTGCGGCTCCCCCAGCCCTGCTCCTCCCTTAGGGAGCAGCCCCCCTTGTCAATCTCACCCCCCACAGGTGCCAAGGCACTGACTGTTCACCCCATTCCCTCCCCCTGCAGCCCAGCCAGGCCACCCACCACATCCCGCTTATACAGGCAGGTCCCCATGCCTTCACCTGCGCTATTCCCTGCCCTGAACTCCTCCATCTGTCTCAGGGCATTTGCTTGGAGCGACACTGTCAGCTGGCACTCCCTGAGCCCTTGGCACCCAGCTAAAGAAACACAGGGTGGTCTCAAACATTTGAGGAAGACCAGGAAGGAATGCATCTATTAGGCACCTAGCATGTGCTGGGTGTTTCTGTGCGTCAGCCGTCGTTCAGATGCGAAAACTGGGGCTCAGAGAGGTTAACCAATTTGAAAAGGTCACAGAGCTAGTTGGACTAGGGTTTGAACAAGGTCTGATTTCAACACAGCAAGGAAGGTGCAGGAATGCTAAACACACTTGGAGATGGCAGGGTCCAACACTCGGCATTGGAGCAGCCTCTCAGGCTGAGCCCTGCAGGCCATGGGCACAGGAATTAGCTGGGCTGGTGGCACCAGAACTTGGACTTGAGCTGAAGGTTGCAGGGATCACAGCACACTAGACCACTGACTACTGTCAGCTGAGGCTCCTGGGGCTTGTGCCACCCTGGCCACGGGGCATAGCCCCCTCCCCTTTCCCACCACAGGGAGCTTCAAAGAGGCTACATGTGGGAAGATTTTACAGAAAGGGAGAGGAGAGAGATTTGAAAGAAAATTGCTAAAGGGAAACATGTGAACATGAAAACTCAGACAAAGTGGGAGGAGGAGGGAAGGAAGGAAAAGATGATGTTTAAGGATTGTAAACTGAGTCAGGAAGCCAAGATATGAAGGCCAGTTTCCCTCTGCTACCTTGGGAAGGCCAAGGACCCACTCCCTGCCTTCATCTTCCCTTTCAGCCCAGGTGGAAGGGAGCAGTATGACCTGAGACAGTACCCAGCAAGAGAGAAACAGGGAAGGGTGCCTCGCACTCACTCCTGATGACTGTGGAGCCGTGACCCGCATCTGGTAGAGGAACAACTCAAGGCTCAGAGAGGTTGCTCTACTTTCCCAAGGTGACACAGCTTCTGAGCTGTAAAGCTGGAAACTGAGCCCAGGTCTGCCCAGTATCCAAGCTCATTCCCTTGAACCACATCAGAGTGTTGCTTTATAAATCCTCCCACCACTACAAGGTGGCTCTACGTCCTTCCTCAAAGAAACGGGGCAAATTATGTAAATTCTCTACTGGTTACCTAGTTTCCGTGTTTCATCAAATCCAAGATGTCTTTGATTTTAAGATGCACTGTTATTTCGAGTGTACCAAGAAACGGCACTGTCAATTAAATTATAACATACCAGCAAATGTATGACACATAGCAATTTGAGATGTTAAAATGTGAGGAAGAAGTTATGTCTTAGAATCTATAAAATACAGTGTGACTATTGGTGGGGAACGGGGATTCAGCCAGTTCCTTTGACTGTGTGCGCGTGCGTACACTGAAGGGTGATGACAACTCCGTGCATGCACGTCCACGCACACGCACACACCTGCTGCTGTGAGCTCCTTCTTTGCTAATAACTCTTGCAGATAATCACACAACAATGTGCTGGCCAGACCTGCCTTGTCAACAAGAACCCTCATTTCGCCAGGAGGCCATCAATTCAAGGTTACTCAACCCTGTCAGCCAGAGGCTGTCCTCACCACCACCCACCTGACCAGTCAGCCCGGCCAGCCTCGCCTCAGTGGATCTGCAGACCTCTGAGCAGCCAAGCTAGACAGACAGGCAGGTTTGCTCCTTGGAAAACTACCAAGGGCAGTCACTCGACGTGGCCGGATGGCTGCAGAGCCCACACCTTTCTACCTGGCCCCTCTCCAGATCTCCTGGGGCCTGCAGCCTGCCAGAGCCACAGTGCTTCAATAAGGCAGGGACTGTGTTGGCAGCGGCAGACGGGCAGCCCTGCTCCAAGCTGGCTTTTCCAGCTGAGCACAGGTGGACAGAGGCAGGTCCTGGCTGGAGGCGAAGGACAGCGGGCAGAGGTGCGGACCCACCCTCCTGGGTAGAGGGGCCACGGCCGGCAGAGCAGGCGGCCTCTGGGAGGAAGGACCAGGCACAGTTCCACACCGAGCCCCGGGGAGACGGCCCTCACCTGGGAACGTGCTTTGCATCTCACTCACAGGCTGCCTCTCGGGCAGGCGCCAGTCACTTCACTCAGCCCCAGAGTCTGCATCTGCAAAGGCCAAGTGGGTTTACTTAAAAGCACGGAAGCTGAGGAAGTGGAATCTTGCTCCTCCTGTCCTCGGGTAGCCGAGTTTTTCCCCTGCCACCTTCCTGTTTTGGGACTGACATCTTCCCTGCAAGAAGTTCTGTTAGGAGCTAAGGTTATCAGTCAGAAGAATCAAACTAGCAGAAGCCTGGAGGAACTAAAAATAACAGCTCGCTTGTAAGCCAAGCATTGTCTTAAGTGCTTTTCATACCTTTACATATTTGAGCCACGTGACAACCTTATGAGAGCGGTAACAGCATCACTCCCTTTTCACAGACAAGGAAGCGGAGGCAGAGAGAGGTGAAATGATTTGCCTAAGGTTCCACACAGAGCAACTGGTAGAACCAGGACCCGAACCCAGACAGCCCGACTCCGGAGCCCAGGCTCTCAGGGACCCCGCCATCCTGCTTCTAGCTACCTAACCGTCCACCAGGCCCCAGCCAAGCAAGTGTCAGAACCCGCTCTGGGTATTCTAGGTCACAGCAGCTCATTATACCTGCTTCATCACCCTGCGAGGTGGATACTATTACCACTCTCGTGCCGGGAGTGGGGAAACTGAGGCTCAGGAAGGCGAGGTAGCTTGCCCAAAGTCCCTCAACCAGCAAGCGGCAGGGCCAGGACCTAGACCCAGGTGTTTCCTTGCTCTGACACTTCTTTTCTATTTTAAGAAAACAGGCATTGGGTTACCGAGCACGAGATGAAGGCACCTGTGTTCTGAGGCAGGTGTTTCTCCCAGGAAAACCGGCGTGCAGGAAGGAGAAACTTGCTCCCGTGTCTCTCCTATCCTAAGAGGGAGACTGAAGTCTGGTGCTGAGAGCAGAGCCCTCTCAGCTCTCTTACCCCGGGGTCCACTGCAGACAGCGCTGGCCACGTGACACACGTGAGACCCCCCCCTTTTATGGTAATTAGGCCTGCAGAGCGCAGGAGGGTCGGGGTGACAAAAGATGACTCAAGAGTGAGAGGGTTCCCACCCACTCTCCCACACTCCAGTTCTGTTCAGGCCTTCCTCTTCTGGATCCCTTACAAGAGAAAAGCACCCACGAGCAGAGCCACAGATATTAATAACAACTGCTACGGAGCTTTGTTTTCGTTTGAGTCGTGTTTACATTGCTGGGAAAGAACCCACTTGTCTGGGAAGATGAAGCAGGTTGAATCAATTTAAAAAATGCCCAAGAGTCGGGCAACTTCCCCTTTTCTGAAGGAAGTCAAGAAGCGGGGTAGAAAAGTCGGTATTACTCGTACCGCCTGCCAGACCAAGCTGGGCTGAGGTCACCCGGAGTCCCCGGCCCTGGACCGCCGAGCTGCCTCCTCAGACCTCCACGCGCCC
Organism: Mesoplodon densirostris; assembly: GCF_025265405.1. Lineage (NCBI taxonomy): Eukaryota > Metazoa > Chordata > Mammalia > Artiodactyla > Ziphiidae > Mesoplodon > Mesoplodon densirostris. Next base: position 52,268,517 of record NC_082678.1, on the reverse strand, counting down.
CTCGGAGGATGCACTGATTTGTGGATGCCTATTCTCTCCTTCCACACCACACCACACCCACACACACACACTTGGGGCCCCCAGCTATACAGAGATCAGGTGCGTGAGCACCTCGGCTGGGCTCCTAAGGAGACCGGGGCACAGAAGTGAGCTGCCGCCTGGCCACGAGTAGAGGGAGTGAAGAGGGAGCCCAAGGAGGAGACGCGGAAGCAGAGCCCTGGGGGTGGCTGGCCAGAGCGCGGACCAGTGGGGGCTGCCTGCTACCGCGTGGGTCTTGAGCGCTGCACCTGCTGCACCCCCGTAGCACTGGCCCGTGGGGACGGGGACAGCCCCGACCGTGATCTGCCTGCTTAGACAGCTGTACAGACAGCACCCCGGTGGTTTGGGCTCGTATCGACAGCCTGGCAAGGACGGTTTCCATATCCACTCAGACAGGCTCGTCTGACCCGACCCGCGCTGAGGGCAGGAAGTCCATGCAGCGATGGCCACGTGCAGGCCCCTCTCCCCAGGGAACGCCTTCAGGCCCAAACCCCTCAACAGCAAGGGGCTAAAGAGAACAGGGCACTGAAGTGCATTCTGTGCCCGGGAATTTCTAATCTCAGCTGTGCTACTGTTCTCCTCCTGGGATTCCGGCTGTTGCCTGGCAGCGTCAGGCGCCCCCTGGCCTCTCCGTCCCGTCCCCTGGCTCACTCTCCAATCACAGCGGCCTCCCTGCAGGTCCGTGGATGCACCTCGCCACGGCCCCACCTCAGGGCCTTTGCGGTTGCTGCTTCCCCTGCCTGCGCCTCTTTGGTCAGAGGCCACCTTCTCAGCGAGGACTGCCCTGCCAACTCTGTTTAAAAACACAGCTCCTTGCCCAGCACTCCCCAGGACCCCGCGCTCTCTCCTGCCGTCTCTCACGCTGCAGGTTTTACCTGCTTGCCTGCCCTCTGCTGTCATGTGAGCTCCGTGAAGGCAGGGATTGTTGCCGGTCGGGTTCACTGCTGTGTTTCCAGTGCCCAGCAAAGAATCTAACACGAATTAGATGCTCAAATATTACTGAATGAATGAATTGCCTGTACTGGGCAATGTGCCTGGTGGGGGCTGGGTGAACAGACATGGGGAAGGACCTGTGCCCTGAAAGCCACCTGATGGAGGGGACTGTGTACCACAGCCAGGAGACACGTTCACACATCCAGAAGGATGCCAGGTGGATGTGCCCAGTCCACACGCCTGTCCCATGCCCGTTAACCGTGGGCACATTATCCAGCTGCAGGATTGGGCAGTAGTAAGCCCTGAGCAGTCCTCCTCATTCGAGAGGCCAGTGACTTGATGCCATCAACGCTCAGGTGCTGAGTCAAGACACAGAGGACCACAGCCCAACCCCAGGGATCCTGCACGCCCAGCAAGGCCAGGGCACTGTGCCCACTGCCAACACCGGACAGCAGGCAGATCAGACAGATGCTTCCTCTTCCAAAGGCAATAAGCCTTGCGCCGCGGGACAGGGCCAGGGCACAGGGCCAGAGGGTGGGCTCCCTCTGCCCAGGCTGTCCCTTCCCCGCCTAAGGTCCTGAGTCCCTGAGGTGCCTGCCTTCCAGGACTTGCTCACCTACTATTTACTGGGAGCCTCTCCCCGCTGCTCCCCTGTGCCTCCTCCCTATCCACCCCTAAAATATAAGAAGTGAAGTGAAACCGTGAAGCCCCTTAGAGCAGGATCAGCTGTGAAAACATCCCTTAGCATAACAGGCCACCTCAGAGGAGGGAACGAAGCCCTAGGAAAAGAAGTTTCCAGCCACTCTGATGTGGGGTGGGGAGGGTGCTGGAAGGTGAGAGCTGTGAGGGCCCCCCATAAGCAGCTGAAGAGACAGCCCTGGGTGTGAGGGTAGCTGGACCCACCAGGAGGGGAGGGGGCTAGGAGAGGCCATGAAGGGGCCAGTGTGCTTTGGGGAGGGTCCAAACGCTCTGAAGAGAGGCCAGCAGGGAAGGAGAGTGGGGGCCAGGAGAACACCCACCAGCAAGCTCTCAAGCTGCAGCCCAGTGCCTCCCCAGTGCAGGCTGCTCCAGGCACCCTAATTTCTCCTCCTTCCTGCTCTTGCTAGACTGAAAGTCCTTTCTATGCACAGGCTCCGGATAGTCTCTCGTACTGGTCTTCCTTGGGGCAAAGGTCTCGCCTCCTGCCTGCTCACCTGGCCTGCTTAGTCCTGTCCCTCCCCTGAGCACTGTCTTATCTCCCGCCTGCCTTAGTCATCCACCCCACCCCTCCATCAAAGCCGGAGTCACCAAATTACAAAGCTGTTCCCCAGCAAGCATGTGCCCAAGCATCTGCCTGCTACTCAAGAATCCCGAAGGGGACACACACGCCTAGTCATGGGGACCTCATAGACAACCCAGATCAACTTTGCCTGAGGGCTGGGCAGGGAGTGATTAGACCCAGTTTATCAGTCTCCCACCTTCAAACACCTTGAGGGGAGGGAAGTATCTGCATGTCATAGTCCTTGGGCACATAATCAGCATTTCACGAATGCCAGGCCAGCAGGGTAAGGTTTGGGCCAGTCTATCTGAGTAAGCTGGTGCCAGGTGGGTGGCAAGACCCCAGTCAATGGCAGTGACTCAAGGACTCCACCAAGGCTGGGTTAGACGGTTACAGGGAGGCAGAGAGAGAGAGAGAGAGAGAGAGAACTCTACTGAAGAGGTCTGAGACACACACAGCTGGTACCCTCCCCCCGCCCCCTAGCAATCACTGTAACCACATTGCACCAGGGAAAGGACCTGGGGGTGCCCCTTCCCAGGAGCCCCTGCGATTAGCACCCGCCTCCAGGTAGGGAGGCCAGAGGTTTGGTGGATCCACAGAAACCAGACCAGAGGGCTCCCACCCAAGTCCTATAGGCTGAGTGCAGGAACTCAGCCCCCTTACACTCCTTTGAGGAGGTGGCCTATCAATCAGTTAAGGAACACTGGCATGTCCCTCAGGGCTGAAAGATGTGTCACCTCCAGCCATCTGTGGGAGAGCAGGGCTAGCAAGAAGGGGAAATGTGGAAAGACGAACACTGGAGCATGCAGGGATGAGAATAAATAAAGTCTGGGGCTGGGGAGGGTTCCTGCAGCACACACACGGTTCTCCAGAGGCTGCTCCGCCAAGACCTCAGAGGCGCTTGTCGCCCGCAGAGAAGCGGCTGTGACAACAGCAACTACTACCGGGGCGGACTTGCCGGCTCTTGCGGCCCAGAGAGCTACGAGCTGGGAGCCCGCGCACACCTCCGGCCTCCGCAGCCTCTCGGCTGGGAAGGAGCAGGGCCCTGTCCCCAAACCCCGAACTAGGCTGGTCCTCCCTCTTGCCTGGCAGGGACCCTTGGAAACGAGGGAAGCCCGGGAACGGTGCAGCCTCCAAAAGCTACGGGAAATCTTCGGCCGTGCAGAGCCTGCTTCGGGACTCGGCGGGGCCAAGGGAAGGGAGCTGGGGCAACACCGGTGCCGGAGGGGCAGGCGCGCTGGGAGCCGAGGTGGGACGCGAGGACGCGGGATGTCCCAAGGGAGGCGTCCGGGCAAACGAGCCTCCTTCCCGGCCAACTAGGTCCCCCTAAAAACACTTTCTGAAACGGCGCCGAGGAGAGAATTGGCCTCGTCTCCCCGCGCCCCGGGGCTAATGCTGCCCAACCTCGCACCTGGGCGCCGGCAGAGGGTCGGAGGGGGAGGCGGGGGGGCGACTTCCCCGCTGTGGCCCAGCGAGCCGGGGGCAGGTAACCCGACCTCCCCGGCCAGGGCCGACAGGGCGGACCCTCCCGGGGCGGGCGAAGTTCCGCGCTCCGGCAACTTCCCCGGTGGCGAGGCCGCGGGCCGGGCCAGGTGCGTGTCGCCGGAGCCCCGCGACCCCGAGCCTCCCAGCCGCCGCTTACCTGGCCCCCGGGGACCGGCGGGGTGCGCATCCCCAGTCCGGCCGCGGGTCGGTGTGCTGCCGAAGGGCGAGAAGTGGGCGGGCGCGGTTCAGCGGGGCCGACGGGGATGTGGCCGGCCGAGCGGAGGGCGCAGAAACTGTCCGGTCCGAGCTGCGGCTGCTTGCCCGGTTCGGCCCCAGTTGAAGGCGGCGGCCCCGCCCCCACCCGAGCCCGTTGCCGGGAGACCCGCGTGGGCCGAAGGGCTCTTTGTATCAAAGCTGCCGTGACATCACGAGGCGCCCGGGCTCAGGGTTCGAAGGGGCGGGGCCTCGCGCTGGGGGCGGGGCTAGAGGAGGAGGAAGCGCGGCCTGGGAATCCGAGCCGCGGGGGGCGGGGCCCAGGTAACCCCGCCCCCTAAGGTAGGGGCAGGTGGCTGGGGCGGCGCCGACCATTGGCCACGTGGCCGCGGGGCGGGCCCAGGCCACTGCACCCCTCCCCGGGCCCCAGGGGGCGCCTCCGGAGGTGGAGCTCGCCAGGGCCCTGTCGAGCCCGCGCAGCAAGGTTACTGCCGCAGGGATTTGGGCGGCCGGGGCCTTGGGATTACGGGAGACGAAGTTTGTAAATTCAAACGCTTCTCGGGCGGGCGCTGTGGCCGCCGCTGCCAGTTCCAGGCTACTCTCAGTTTGCTGTCCCCGCTTCCTGGTTCACATTTGCGGACGCGAACGAAGACCTGCCAACAGCCCGCCACCACCAGCAGCCTGAGTCTGGTGACTCCTAAATTGATTCTCATCCTGAATCCCACCCACAACTTTCCCAATCTTTTCGTGTAAAGTCAAAACTGTCTTTATAACCACTACGGGAATACAAAGAACCAAGCGGCAACAAGAACTAAAAAACAAAAGAAGGAACGGACTCCTTCTGTTGGATCCTAGTAAATATAATTTAAGTCCAAAATGTGCCCCCTCATAACTCTTCATTATGCTCCGGATTAAAGGAAGGAAAACTGTAAACCAGCAAATTTTGCAAGTGTGGTTTCCCTCTGACGACGTTGTATTGTGTAACTGGGGGAGGGTGGGGAGCGGATTTATCTTCCTAATTGTCTGGTTCAGGCCCGTATGAAGCCACCTTTGCGGTCCTTGAGTCCTCACTGACCAACAAGGTGGCATTTTGGTATGGGCAGGGCCCTTTGGTACACCAATTCACACACACACACACACACACACACACACACACACACACACACACAGCTTTTCAGCCCCCTTGCCTCTGGCTCTTTGCTCTCAACTTCCTTCTCCCCAGTATCTCCCTTGCAAATAAATTCCCAGCTACCTTTCTGTTTACCAGGGCCTGTCTCTGAGGCAAAGCATCCCACTGGGGTTCCCAGACCTGCTGGGGACTCTCCAAAAGGGACAGCATTAGCCAGAGGGGGGCTTCCTGGCAAGGGCTACATGTGGCGGGGAGGCTGGGGTAGTGTGGGTGAGGTGGAAACTCCATCACAGCTGGCCCTCTCCTCCCTGCTTATGCCCTGCAGTTCAGAGATCTATGTGCGGAGGCCACAGGCTGTTTCTCACCCTAGTTTGTGTCCACCCCCACAGTCCCTAAACATGCAGGAGCACTGTGGCGTACCAGAAAGAGCACTGGCTTTGGAATCGGACAGACCTGGGTTTGAATCCTATTTGCCAGCTGTCAGTGTTAGGATAAGTCATATAACGTCTCAGACTCAGTGTCTTCATCTGTAAAATGGGAATGGCACAGTCTACCTCATGGGTTGTTTTGCACCCTGGCCCAGTGGGTACACTTGATCTTAGGCATTCATCAAAGGTGTGGTGTGTGAATGAGCCCATGCACCCTGGGCCTGCTCTTTCTGCCTTCCCAGCTGCAACCTGAGGCCTTAGCTCAACTGCCTTAGGTGAGGTTTTAGGGTGGGGCTGAATTCAGGGTTTCTATCTCGGCTTCGCCTTTACCCTTCCGCGTCTCATGTTGCCCCTAAGCAGTGTGGGGCTCCAGAAAGCAGGTCACGTGACAGGGTCACGCAGAACTGGGGAAGAGAAGCAGAAACCTAAGGTGATCATTGGCTTTCTCCCAGAGAAGGTCAGTGGAGAGTCAGACCTGGCTTCCCTACCCCCACCAGGGGGGAGCGTGATGGACATGGTCCAGAGCTCCATGGAGAGGGGCTGCTAGTGGTCCCTCTTTATTTTTCCCAAAAACTGGTGGGGTGGGGAGCATCTCCAGGTATTTGTCCTGAAAAGCAGTATGACAGAGAGGAGTGTCACAAGGCATTAGCATAGGACACACTGAGTTGAAGCCTGCCAGTTCTACAATTTGCCATGGGGAAGTCATGTAATGTTTCAGAGCCTCAGTTTTCCAACTTTATAAAATGGAAACAAGACCTTTCCTCTTCCAGTTGTGAGGTGTAAATGGAATGATAAAAGAAGTGCCTAGGGGACTTGCCTGGCGGTCCAGTGGTTAAGACTCCGCGCTGCCAATGTAGCAGGCGTGGGTTCAATCCCTGTTCAGGGAACTAAGATCCACATGCCGTGTAGCCAAAAACAAAACAAAAACAAAAGTAGCTGTTATAATGCCTCCCGCGCTGCAAGCACTCAGTAAATACCAGCTGCTAGTTACTCCCAGTGACATGAATGAGCCCCAGTCTGACCCAGTGATTAGGTGCAAGAGCTCTGGAGCCAGAACTGAGGGTCATTTCTTGGCTTTCCCACATTGTAGCTGGATGACTCCAGACAGGTTTAATTCCCAGTGTCTCAGTTTCCTCATCTGTAAGTGGGAGAAAATAGTGATACATATTTTAGGATTGGTGTGAAGATGAAGATAATCGGGACCCATAAAATACTTAGAACAGGGCCTGGCTCATAGCAGGTGCTCAATAAACAGTAGCCATTATCAATTACCATATGGCAAGAGGCTGGCGAGGAACTAGGGGGAGGATTAGAACCTCAGGAGGATTAGAATTCTCAGGAGAACTGAGGCCATTGACTTTCTGGAGAGGCCCTGTCATCTTCCATAGAGTTCAGGGAAGCAGTGCTAGTTTTGGGGTGGGCGGGAGGGGGTGTGGGGAACTGCTGTTTCTGAAATGGAATGTGGGAGCTAAGGGCTCCAGCCCAGACTAGGGCACATGGAGGACTCAGTGTCATCTGATCAAGTGGGGCCTGAGACACAGTTATTAAGCAATAGAGTTCTGCCTCTGAGACAGCCCCACCTATGAGGCTGGGACAAGGAGGGTCTTGAGTTAGCTACTCTGGTCCCCTAGCATAGCTGTGTTTTAGATGTCATAGACTCTAACCATGTTAAGCTAGGAAGACTCTCTGGGTAAGTATCAAAGGCACTTGTCCCCCATGCTATGGATGGTAAGACAGTGGCTCGGAGAAGGCTGGGAATTTGTCCAAAGCCACACAGTGAGATACCAGATAAGCAGGGACTGAAACTCAGGCTCCTGACTGCCAGTGCCGGACCCTCTCCTTCCTACTGATGGGGTCAGACAGGCTGGGGGTGGGGAGTGGCAGGGAGGTTACTCCCTCACAGCGCTTGCCTGGCGCTGAGTCTCCTAAGGGGTCTGACTTGTCTTTTCAAGAGAAAGAACAGTCTCATTAAAATCAGAAACCCAGGACCTCCCTGGTGGTTCAGCGGATAGGACTCTGCTCTCCCAATGCAGGGGGCCTGGGTTCGATCCCTGGTTGGGGAACTAGATCCCGCATGCCGCAACTAAGACCTGGCACAGCCAAAATAAAGAAATATTTTAAAAATAAATAAAGGCTTTAAAAAAAAATCAGAAACCCATTCCCAGGGAATGTACCCAAGAGTAATTTTTAGACTGCAAGTCACTCCGATTAATTCTTTTTATGTCAGGAAACTGATTCTTCCATTGTTGATACAAGAATACTCCGGTGTTGCTGAATGCCAAAGCCAGAGAAAAGCCAACAGAACACTGACAAGCAGGAGTTAAGGATCCTCCAGAAACTTACGGGGGTGGAAAACACATGGTCATCTGGGTGATCCAGGTGAGGGAAGAGATTAGTAAATTCTCTCTGTACCCCAGCTATCTACCTATGTCTACTTTCCTTCCGCTGTCACCACGCAGGAGTTAGCTCAACATCAGAGGGCGTAAAAAGGCAACGTTTTGTACATGTCTGGGGCCATATGGAAGGCCAGGCTAAGCATAAAGGGCATCACTGTACCAGGAAAGAGCCCTCTGAGCATTACCCAGTGTTAACATTAGCCAAACAGCTGATGCCAACCAACATTAGCCAAATGAACAGACAGAAAACAGCAACACAAATAACCCCAGAGCTGCGGGTGGGGTGGGGGGAAGCATCAAGTCCAGTGGTTCTCAAGCTGGGTTCCTTGGAACCCTCACGGTTCTGTGGAGACCTTGCAGAAGTGGGGTTCGGAGTGTGCTCTAGATAAGCAACAGGAATAGCTCCACTTCTATCTGCTTTACATGCAGACTTCCACATGAAATTTCACATGAACAAAGAGTTCCATGGCTTAAAAGGTGTTTTAAATCACTAGTCTAGTGAAACCACTCATTTACCAAACAGGGAAACAAGCCCAGAGGCGGGAAAGGACTTCTCCCCTCACAGCTGCTCACAATTCGTGGCAGAGCCGGGATCAGAGCTGGGACTCAAGACTCTCTGTCTAGTACTCTCCAAGACAGACATCAGTCATCAACCAGCACTGTCAACATCAGTCACACCTGGTCACACACTGGACCTTATTTCTGTCCAAACACGGTATCACCAGCTGCTGCTTTTTGTGTGGAAAAACCCTCCGCGTAGCCTGCTCAGACTTTGCTGCAAACACTTGTTTTCTCCAACCTCCTCTTCAGAGGTCCCTTGACTCTGGAGTCAGAAAGCATCAGCCCCAGCTGTTAAAAGTCTCAGCTTTCCATCCCAGGAGACAAGTTCAACGTCTGATGACTTAAGCAGTGGCTTCAGAAAGAGAAACAGGTACCGAGGCCGCAGGTGGGATGCTGGGATTAGAGACGCCCCTTAACCTCAACGAGTCCCAGTCGTTCCCAATCTCCCGCTTGCAACAAACAGAGCCCTTGCACTCCAGCAGGGGCCTGTCCAGCGGGTCTGCACTGCGTAGGGAAGAGGAGACATCTGGGACCATCCCTTCCTCTGGAAAGCTGTGGTCTGGACAGCACATTACTTCCCATCCTACAGCTACACGCTCTCCCAGGAGCAGATATTGGACCAGGTGTGAGCCCCAGAAACATGAGCCCCCTTCCACTGGCAAACACCTCGGGGTTGGTGGCCGCCCTTTGGCCAGGATGCCTTCAGCAGTCTGCCCTGGGGGCTGGGGTCCTGCGTGATGTCTGGCTGGACACTGTGCAGACGGGGCAGGACCGGGTCTTACTGACTCTAGACCTGGGCTGAGTGTTCAGAAAGGCTGAGCTCTATTTTTGTCAACCTGTGCAGACGTAAACAATGGGTTTTCTTACTCACACAAACCCAGTAAGAGGGGAAAATGGTGAGAGAACCTCATTTCCTCTGACTCATCCAATCATCTAAGAGGAGATGGTGGCAGGTGAGGAGGAAATGGAACAAGGTCTTCTTTGACTTGCATCGGAGGGAAAACTTCCCTTTCCTGTACTTTCGGTAACATCAGGTGACTGCAGACCCTTGAGAGCATAAACAAGTCTCCTCTGTTTCAAATGCCTCTCCCCACCCTCCCTACCACCTCCCAGACCTGGCAGCCCACATCTCTGATTTTAGGAGTGGACAGTAAAGCCACAGTTCCAAAACTGCACTGCACACTAGCCTCACTTGGGGAGCGTAAAAAAGTCAATGCCCAGGTCACACCAAGAGCAAATGAATCCAAATGGCTGGGGTGGGAGCCAGGCGTTAGCCGTTTTTGTTTTTGTTGTTGTTTTTTGGCCGTGTCACGTGGCATGTGGGATCTTGGTTCCCCGACCAGGGATCGAACGTGCACCCCCTGCAGTGGAAGCGTGGAGTCTTAACCACTGGACCGCCAGGGAAGTTCCCCCCCAACCCCCGTTAGCCGTTTTTAAAGATCCCCAGGTGACTGCAATGCAGCAAAGTTTGGGAACAATTGAATACTTTGCCAAAGGCTTGCTGACTACATCAGGAGTTGGAGCGATCGCAGGGGAAGGCATCGTTCATTAATTCATTCATACCGTCATTCATTCACACATATTTAATCACGATCTTCTATGGGTCAGACCCTGTTCCAGCTGGAGATATAGCTGTAATCAATAGTCTCAGTTCTTGTGGCCCTTGCTTTCTAGTGGGGGAAGTCAGACAATGAACAAATAAATGAATGGACGATGTCCATGACACGTGCTATGAAGGAAACCGAAGCAGGTCAGAAAGACTTTGGGGGCAGGGGATTATTTTCACCCTGGATTTAGGCACCAATTTTTGCTTTGGAAAGAGCAGCTGAGCCCCTGCCTGCTGTCCTGGACTTTACCCTGCTGTCTGGCTAAAACAGCTTTCCCTTGACAATCAGTCCTCAAGGTCCTGCCTTCCACCCCTCACAGGGCACCCTGCTTACCTCTTTCCCTTAAGCTATTTCTTTAGGTGGGGCCTGGCATCCTCAGCGCACAATGGTCTCCACTCCTCCTCCTCCCCCTTTGTCAGCAGTAATATCAGACACAGGGCCTGTGCGAGGCCAGTGATCCATCAAGGATCATTTATGTGCAACCCACAGATGGATTTTAGGCTTATGAGTTGAGTCAGAGTCAGAGGACCTGGATTTGAGGCTTGGCTCTGCCACTTATAGGCAAAGGACAAGTCACTTTAGCTCACCAAGCCTCACTTTCCTCTTCAGTCAAATGGAGAGAGTACAACTAACTTTGTAAGGCTGGGCTGTGCATTAAAAGAATGTCAAAAACTTTTGGAAAGTGTTTTGCAAATATGGGAACTCTTTAGAAATTAATATCATCTAGGCCGATATAGACATGAAATCACAGCACATTAAAGCTGGAAGGGATCCCATTTTACAAATGGAAAACTGATGCCTGGAGAGAAGAAATGCCTTACAGTCACAAAGCTTACTAATGGCAGAAGGGTCCACACTGACCCCAGAAAGGGGTGGTGGTTGAAAGTAGACTGGGGATGCTGTTTGAGTATCAAACATTTTGCCTCCTCTGTCCATTAGGCAAACTCCTATTCATCCTTCAAAACCCCACTCAGGTGTGGACTGCCATGTGAGGTCTTCCCCTCTCCTTCATTGAGAATAAATGACTCCTTGGCTTCATGATATCCATGCCTCAAACATAAATTCTGCTACTGTGAGGAACACAATGTATTGTTGGGATTGGCCTCCTGTCAGGCTCCCTACTGTATTGTATGCAATTCCATATATATCAATGGGATATTACTCAGCCATAAAAAGGAACAAAATTGGGTCGTTTATAGAGACGTGGTTGGACCTAGAGACTGTCATACAGAGTGAAGTAAGTCAGAAAGAGAAAAACAAACATCGTATATTAACTCATATACGTGGAATCTAGAAAAGTGGTACAGATGAACCAGTTTGCAAGGCAGAAATAGAGACACAGATGTAGAGAACAAACGTATGGACACCAAGGGGGGAAAGTGGGGCGGGGGTGGTGGTGGTGGTGGGATGAAGTGGGAGAGTGGGATTGACATGTATACACTAATATGTATAAAATGGATAACTAATAAGAACCTGCTGTATAAAAAATAATAAAATAAAATTTAAAAAAAGAAATATTTATTGCTTCCAAAAATGTATTTTGTGGAGCCACCATCCCACTGTGAAAGCAAAAACGGGCTCTGTGGTCGAATCAGCAGGCGAAACCCTTGGCTCCCCCTTGGAGACATCACAGAGCACATGAGCAGGAGAGAGACCTTCCTCGCTTTGTTTGAACCTGGGGTTTTCTTAAGGCTGTCCAGCTTTGGACAGGATCTCTTCTTCTGACTTAACTTCTAACAACAAAAGGACTCGGTGTTGTAAGGAACACACTTGGGAAAACAATGCACCAGGCTCCCAACATACCCTCACACTCACACACACACAACAACATAATGTTATTATCTTCATTTTAAAGATATGAATAGCAAACACCTACAGAACACTTACTATGCATGAGGTTCTGTTCTAAGTGCTTCACAGGACATTAACTCATTTAACTTTCACAACAAGCCTATGAGGCAGGTATTATCCCCATTTTACAGATGGGGAAACTAAGGCTCAAAGAGATTACTCAAAGACATAAAGCCAACAAGTGGAGAGCCAGGCTTCAGACCCAGGGAGCTGATCCCAGAGACTGATGCACCAAAAAAAGGGAGGCTCAGACTTGTAAAATAACTTCCCCAAAGCAACCACAGTGGAACCAAGGCCATTCATTCATCCATTCACTCGTTTATTCATTTATTCAAACAACATTCACTGAGCAGAAACCACGGGCCAGCCACCTGGAAATATAAGGGGATGCAGAGCGCCACCCTCCCCCCTCCCCCAGCACCACTGGACCCCCAGGGCTGTGCACTAAGAGGGGTGAGGGTGCCCGGCCAGGCACCAGCACATGGGCACACATGTGTGTGCTGGGTGTGTGAGTCATCAGAGAGGCCCCGCCCTTGAGATGCTGGGGCCTAAACACAGCCTCGCCTGCTGTGACAGCTGTGTCCCTGAGCGGCAGTTTCTGTGCACAAAGGCTCAGGGAAGGTTGTGGGATTCTGTACCAGCCCTTTCCACTCCCCACAGGAGTGGGGAGGCTGTTTAAAATGAGCCCCAAACACAAGCCCAGGCTCCTTTCTCGGTTTTACAGCTTGGCAGCCAGGCTGCACTCTCTGTTGGGTCACCGCAACCCTCCCCAGAGCTGATCTGGGCTGCAGCCTGCCCACCGCCTGCCCTCATCTGTTCTCCGGCAGGGTGGGGCCCTGAGGCCCTCTGAGCCCCCCCTCTCCATGGTCACGGCCCCTCTTCACAGTCCTGTGAGCTCTCCCTGCATCCCTGTTCTCAGCCGGCACTTAGGACCTGCACCAGGGATGCTCCAGAGTGGAGGTCATTAATCTCAGGAATTTAGCCAGCTCCTGAGAGGAGAAAAACTTTTAGAAAAGGCTGGGAGTGGATGCACACAACCTTACATTTTTTTTCAGGTCACAAGGACATATCCTGAAGGGCCTGTAATTCCACTTGGAAATCACAGTCCCCCACAATTGTCTCCTACATTATCTGGAGATGAAAAAATACCCCAAACCCACAACGAACAAGCTGCCCCATAAATGACAAAAGTAGGGCTGTGGGCTCTTCACGATGAGAGGCCGTGAGTGAAGGGGGCTGGGGAGGGCCAGGCTGCCCCTGAATAAACTGGCGGGTTGGGCTCATCTGGAGGCTGGAGCTGGCCCCCCTCTCAAGCACACACACCTCGTTTGTGCCTTCCCTCCCGGGGCCCGGGCTCGGCAACGGGAAACCAAAGGCCCTGGCCCCAGGACACTGAGCCAGTGTTTCTCCCACTTAGGGGAAAACCGCAACCCGGCAGGGCTCAGTGGCTGCAGCCAGACGGATTGAAGGAGCCGCTGTGTTCAGGTACAGACACTGGTGAGGCCGAGCCCAGAGGAGGCCAGCGTAGGGGAGGGAGGGGCTGCCCTGAAAAAGAAACCTTTCTTCCAGGCCGGGCCCCCTGCTGTGTCACTGGACCACAAGGCCACATTCATGGCCGGGAAGTGCTCGAGCGAGCCCGGCCAGCCAGGCTCCAGCTCCAGCTCTGCTTCCCATAGCTGGCGTTCAGGTCAATTCCTGCCAGCCTCTGATCACAACATTTTCGTCAACCAATCAATACATAACTTTGTTTTGTGCATGTTTGTTTAAAGACACACTTTATTAGACGTTGAACTCACAGCCGAAAGCATTATAATTCATGCTTAAACAAAGCTTACCTAACACGTATTTTCTCCATAAGGTACATCATAGCCTCCCTGCACTTGGGAGCACTAGACGGTACTTCAATACTACATATGGGAGTCTTTTTTTTTTTTTTTTTTTTGGCGGTACGCGGGCCTCTCACTGTTGTGGCCTCTCCCGTTGCGGAGCACAGGCTCCGGACGCGCAGGCTCAACGGCCATGGCTCACGGGCCTAGCCACTCCGCGGCATGTGGGATCTTCCCGGACCGGGGCACGAACCCATGTCCCCTGCATCGGCAGGCAGACTCTCAACTACTGCGCCACCAGGGAAGCCCTGGGAGTCGTTTTAAACAGCGAAATCCACCCCCCCCAAAAAAACCCCCAAAAATGCAAAAACATGGCATTAAAAAGACTGTTAAAGGGACACTTGTTTACAGAATGAGCTAAAAAGTAGAGTCATATCTTGTTTGACCTCAGTTGGGCGACTCAAATTTTCATCTCTGAGCATGTCTGCAAATGAGCACGAAAACGCTGTGAGTATTAATTTGGGGGTTACAAATACATTTTAGCAAGTAAGCAAATTTGCAAATATGGAATCTGCAAAAAATGAGGATCAACTGTATCTGTGTTACAGGGTGACTGAGGGACAGGGTGGGAGCTGAGTGTTAAATGAAATAACTCGTGAAGAACACTTACAGATGTAGGCCAGTGGCACAGGAGACAATGCATCTGCTTGCGATTCAGAATACTTAGCACCGTGATAGCTCCATACCTATCTGTATTGCTGCTATCTCTATTACCTGCCGACCGGGTAACTGACACCTTTGCCGTTCCTTGTGCTTTCTCCAGCTAGGGAAGCCCAGAGCCCAGGCTTTTTAAGTCAGTTTCCGGCTGGGTTTGAATCACACCTTTGCCGTTGGCTAGCTGGGAGCCCTCAGGCTAAGTCGGTTCTCCTCCTTTCCATCCAGCACTGCTTCCCCACTGCTCACACGCAGCTGACACTGTGCTTAATAGAAGCGACCAGAAGAGACCCGCCTCCTGTCCCCTCCACAGGTCTGCACACCCACCTGTGCAGGTGCCTTAACTGCCTTCTGGCCGCTGCAGTATGTGGTTCACAGATGGACCCTGTTCCTCAGATCCCGGGCCCCGCCCCCTTGAAGGTTCTTTGTCCCTGCGGCCATCTCACGCCCAGCCGCTCTGCATCACCAATGTCCCTTTCTCCACTAGTTCATCTCCATACCAGATTATGTCCTGGCTTTGAAAATCCCTCCCTAAACCCCACAGGGTGGAAATAAATAAACCAAAGCCACGTGGGTCCTCACCTCACCGCAGCACTTGACCCAGTGGACCTGTCCCTTTCACTTTTTCAGCCTGGTTTCTAGGATGCCTGCCCTCCTGGTCTCTTCCCCAAGGAGTGATTTCTCTTTTTCTTAGGGCTCCCAAAGGTTTATGTCCAGCCTGGACCTGTCCCCCGAGGTCCCAACTATTGTATCCAATCGTCCGTGGAGGAAGTTTACCGAGGAGCGAGCTAGGAATCAACCCAGCAAGGGAAGCAGGACGGGGCATGAGGGAGAGGCGAGCAGCAGTGCGGTTGTTAATGAGGTCTCAGACGACCCCACGGGTGCTCTGGCGCTGGGATGGCCCTTCAGAGTTGTCCCCCCAAAAAGGCAAGGGGACAAAACCCTCGCATCCCCACATGGACCAGTCGTGGGATGCAGGATGCCCCCAGGAAGGGTCTGTAATCTTGGGCCTTGGCCGCAGCCTGGGGAGGGCCTACTGCGGCCGGCGCTCCCGGCAGATGGGAGAACGAGGGAGGGGCTCTGACCTAAAGGGGATCTGGATGCGCATCACTGCATGGGAACGTCTTCAACTCCCCCTCCAGTGGGCATCTCGAGTAACATGTCCACAACCAACTGCTGAATTTCCCTCCGAACCCGCTGCCTCCCTCAATCCCCTCCCCGCCCTGCAGCCCAGCTCAGCACAGGGCACCAGCATCCACCCGGGAGCCCAGGCAAGAACCGCAGGCTGGTCCTTCAAGGCTCCTTCCTCTCCCCAGCATCAGCCAAGCTCACTTCTTCTCACCACCCAACCCACCTGCCTGTCAGCGTCCTCGGCCAAGCTGCCACCACCTCTTCCCTGGACGAACGCACAGCCACCTTACTGGCCACCTGATGCCAGCGCTGTCTTGACACCCCCGCCCCCCACCCCCACCACCCCGGGGATCTCTTTAAAACACCAAGTAGGTCTTGTCACTTCCCAAGGGAAAACCTTCACCTGGCCTCCACAACACCCAGGATAAACCCTATACTCCCCCGCCCCGCCCCGCCCCGCCCGGCCCCGTCCTCTCAGGCGTCTCTGCCCCATCCGCCTTCCCGTCTCCCCGTCTCCATCACCGGCCACGGTGGCCTTCTTGCCAGCTCTCAAATCAACCAAGCTCTTTCCTGCCTCAGGACCTTTACACTTCCCTGCTTTCTGCCCCACCCCCAGCTTCACCTGCCTCCATCCCTTACGTCTCTAGTCACCTCTAGAGACGACCCCCCCATCACTCCCTCCCCTTCACTCTCTGTAATTGCTTCAAAGCACTTCTCTCTCTTTTTTAAAAAATATGTATTTATTTAGGCTGTGCCGGGTCCTAGCCACGGCACGTGGGATCCTTGCTGCGGCATGCAGGCTTCCCAGCTGCGGCATGTGAACTCCGTTGTGCCATGCATGTGGGATCTAGTTCCCCGACCAGGGATCGAACCCGGGCCCCCTGCATTGGGAGCGCGAAATCCTACCCACTGGACTGCCAGGGAAGTCCCCTCAAAGCACTTCTCTTTGTCTGCATTTACATTACTGACAATTTTCCTGGGTATGGTCTTGCCTTCTCCCCTTAGAATAAAGCTCTTGGAGGGAGGGACCAGTTGGATCTCCAGTGCCCCCCACACAGCTGTGGAATGAGTGCATGGCTGAGCCTTGCCAGGAAACGGGACCCATCTGGGGTGGGTGGGAGGCCTGGAGGTGGAGACTGTTGGGTGCAGTGCACACAGGGGAGGTGTCAGGCAAGCTCTTGGGATGATTACCAGGACTCAGCCTTCAAAGCCCAGCTTGGTGCAGCCAGTCCCCTGTGCTTGCCCCCCGCCCCTGGGGTACAGCTGGAGCACGCATCACTGTGGTTCTTTACATCCTCGTAGGCTGAGCTCCTCCAGGATGGACTGGGTTGTCTCTCCACCAGCCCGCCCCAGGGCAGCTCTTAGCCAAGGTCTGGGGACTTGACCTCCGGTGAGTGGACTCTTTCCTGCTTTGTAACTCAGCATTTGAGGGCTTAAGCCAAGGAGCCCCACCACCTGGCAGGGCCAACTGCTTTCGGACACAAGTCTGGACCCAGCCAGCAGGGCGCACTGCCTGCCGTCTCAGGTGCCAGGCGAGGGGCCGGTCAGCTGGATGGTAACAGGGTGGCAACTCTCATCTTCACACCTGGCACTGAGAGCTTGGTCGCTGCTTCCATCAACACCACCCTGTCGCCCAGACCTCAGCTCGGCCCATCAGCTCCCCAGCTCCTGTCAGAGCCCGCTCAGGGCAGGACTAGGACACGGCTGCCTCTCTCCTCTCCAACAGACCTGACTGTGGGTCCCAAATCCACCACTTCCCAGCTGGGTGAACTCAGGCAACCTTTAAACCTCCGTTTAACAGCGGAGCCTCAGTCCCATTAGCTGTAAAATGGGAATAAAATTGTATCTGTCTCGTGCGGTAAGGTCTCTAAAGCGCTTGCTTCCCACGACCTCAATATGAGTGCGCTTGTCATTACTACCCTGGCATTGAGTTTCGTGCACAAATATTACAACCCTGGACACTTTTTAAAAAGTCTCGTCTCCCACAGACATACTTTTGTCACACATAATTTTAACACATTTGCTTCAGCTTTTAACGAGGGCTAATAGAAATATGACACGTTTCTGTATTTAAAAACAATAATGTTGGGCTTCCCTGGTGGCGCAGTGGTTGAGAGTCCACCTGCCGATGCAGGGGACACGAGTTCATGCCCCGGTCCGGGAAGATCCCACATGCCACGGAGTGGCTGGGCCCGTGAGCCATGGCCGATGGGCCTGCGCGTCCGGAGCCTGTGCTCCGCAATGGGAGAGGCCAAAACAGTGAGAGGCCCGCGTACTGCAAACAAAACAAAACAAAACAAAAAAACCCCAATAATGTTGGTTACAAAAATAATATTTCCAGACTTCCCTGGTGGCGCAGTGGTTAAGAATTGGCCTGCCAATGCAGGGGACATGGGTTCGAGCCCTGGTCTGGGAAGATCCCACATGCCGCAGAGCAACTAAGCCCATGCACCGCAACTACTGAGCCTGCGCTCTAGAGCCTGTGAGCCACAACTACTGAGCCCACGTGCCACAACTACTGAAGTCCGCACACCTAGAGTCCATGCTCCACAACAAGATAAGCCACTGCAATGAGAAGCCCGCACACCGCAATGAAGAGTAGCCCCTGCTCACTGCAACTAGAGAAAGCCCGTGAGAAGCAATGAAGACCCAACACAGCCAAAAATAAATAAATAAATTTATAAAAAATAAAATAAAATAATATTTCCATAGAAAACTCCATCTACTGTGTGGCCCACTGTCTCCTCAATCATGACCCTCTCCATAAACTCCTGTCAGGTTCAGGGATGAGTCTTTACAAGTTCATCTGACACTCTGTGCCTTAGTGTTCACATCTGAGAAATGGAGATAAAAGTACCTACCCCAAGATTGCTAAGAGGATGTCTCAATAACAGGTTTTCTAGCACCTAGCAGAGCAGGTGGCACATTGTAGGTGCTTAAGGAATGTTGGCCCCATCCTGCCCCGCGCCTGCCTACCTGCTTCCCTCCATTGGATTGTGGGCACTATGTTTCCTATCCCCCCTTCTGCCACGCCTGTCAAGCCCAGGAAGAAGCTTATTCCCCCGCTGTGGTTTTCTGGGCCCAATACTTGGGCTCCTCCTGCTTCCCTACTTGTTTTTTGAACTCTGACCTCTGTCTTATGGTTTGAGTGCATCTTGTACCTCACGCTGTGAGCACCTCCAGCCTCCAAGGTAACAAGTAAAAGAGCATCAATGGCCCCTGCAGGAGTAAGTGCACCAAGTGGGTAGACCAGAAAGCCAGGACAGGGCTGGCGTCTATGGCCATGGGAGCTGGGCCTGCGGAGCTACACTCACGATGCAGGTGCCTGAGGACACCAGGAGCACTTTCCACGTCTGGGAGACTGACTGCTCTTGGAGTCTGACACCCCAGGGAGGTCACAGCCACTTTGGAAGTAGTGGTAGTGTGACCTCTGAGAACGTCTTGAGGTCACACGAGCCTACAAGGGCATCTGTGCATTTGTGTCAGCCACGTGGTGTAGCTGAAAGAGCAGGAAGGCAGTTGGGGGGAGGTTTGAATCCCAGCTCTACCACTGAGTACATACGTCAGCTCAGGTAAGACCACTTCTCCCACCTGGTCTCCATTCGCTCATCTCAGAGTTGTCTAGGCGATCAAACAAGATAACATTTGTTTAGCTTCTAGTTGGACCTGGTCACTGTGCCAGACTGCCTTCATGATGGACATGCAGAAATTAAAGTAACAAGAATTCTTCCCTTCGTTTAATGTATCAAGAAAGGCCTTTCCTTATATCCCAAGTCAAATGATTTCATTTTTCTCTCCCCTAGAGATCACCTAGCCCATCTTCACCTTCTCAGACCATCACCATTCCACTTGGAATTGCACATTTGTGTCATTAACTGATGGCCTGGTTACCCCTCCCAGACTGATAGCGTCAGGAGGGACCATTTGACCCCAGACCTCAACGCAGACCCGGCCCATCGTGTGCACTGACTATTAGGTGAGCTAGTGAACGAACACATCTGCCAGCACCGAGCATGGTGCCGCAAGCATAACACTGTACACACCTAATGTTCACGACAACCCTGACAGGTAATAAGACCAAAAGTTAACACTTACGAGGGGGACTTCCCTGGTGGTCCAGTGGTAAAGAATCCACCTTCCAACGCAGGGAATGTGGGTTTGATCCCTGGTTGGGGAACGAAGATCCCACGTGCCATGGGGCAACTAAGCCTGTGTGCCACAACTACTGAGCTCGTGCACCTCAACGAGAGAGCCTGTGTGCCGCAAACTACAGAGCCCATGCGCCCTGGAGCCCATGTGTCACAACTAGAGAGGGAAAACCCACATGCCACAACTAGACAGAAGCCCACTTGCTGCAATGAAGAGCCCGCACGCCATGGGGCAACTAAGCCTGTGTGCCACAACTACTGAGCTCGTGCACCTCAACGAGGGAGCCTGTGTGCCGCAAACTACAGAGCCCATGCGCCCTGGAGCCCATGTGCCACAACTAGAGAGAGAAAACCCACATGCCACAACTAGACAGAAGCCCACTTGCTGCAATGAAGAGCCCGCACGCCGCAATGAAAGATCCCGCATGCCGCAACTAAGACCCGATGCAGATAAAAATAAATTAATTAATTAAAGAAAAAAAAAACATTTACGAGGGCCTTACTCTGGGCCAGGCACTGTTCTAGGAGTTCCACACATATTAGCTCATTTGATCCTTCATAGTCCTACCAGGTAGCTGTGTACACGTGAAGCTAATGAAACAAACGTCTAGGACACTTATGTGCTCCGGAGGGGCCCTGCCAGTGTGTTCAGATGGTCGTGTGCTTTGTAAAGTGTGCAAAAGGAAGCTACAACAAGATCCTTCACCTTAAGGATGACTCCACACATTGTAAGAGCTTCAGGCCCCACAAAATCTGAATGCTCCAGAGCAGAGGCACTACTCTTCCCATTTCACAGATGAGAAAACTGAGGCTCAAAACAATTAAGTGACCTGCCCAAGGACATTCAGAGCCAGGATTTGGATGCAGGCCTGACTGCCTTCCTCCCAAGCCCTTCCACGCTGCTGCAGGCCTCTCGAGTCTAGGAAACGAAGCCCTGGACAGTGGTGACATGTGTCTGCCCAAGGGCAGCTTCGCAGCTGTGGGTTCTGAGCGGAGGGAGGGAGGGACAGAAGGAAGGAAGGAAACAGAAGCTCTGATCAGAAGGGTCCCAAGTCCAGAGCCCAGAGCCCTGAGCCCCAGCACTTGGCGGCAGAATCCTTGTTAATCCTACCATCTCCTTCTCTACCCACCCCCTTGTGACCCAAATCTACTGTTTGCTTTTGCAACTCCTGAAAGCACTCAGAGCAAACTGCAATAAACCAGCCCAGCTCACCCCAAATAAACCTGCTCTCTGTCCCCTTCCCCTTTCTGGGCCCCTCCACCCACACGGCAGGGCCCAGCCCGTCTCTAATGCCAGGCTAAGGCAAACAAGAGCTGGCACATTCTGCCCTCGAGGGCAGGCCTCCCCTGGCTGTTTTGCAAAGGGCCGGTTTCAGCTGCCCAGGCATTCAGTTACCTTCATTAGAATGGGCCCTGAGAGCTGGCCGGGCACTGACCGCTCAGGGCAGATTCTATCACAGCAAGGATGAAAGAAGAGAAAAAGAGTGGTAATGGAGCTGCCTTTCCCCTGGCCACTGAGAGGGAGGGGGGTGGGTGGTGGAAAGAGGCGGGCCCAGTGCCTGCCAGGCCCGGGGCCAGGCCCTCCAAAGGCTTGAATGGCCTTGCTCAGTTCCTGAGTCCTCAGGGCAACCAGAGAGGTACTGCAGAGCCATTTCTGAAGGTGGGCACCAGCCGGATGCTGCGCCAAACTTCCCAATTCCATCAGAACCGCTCAGTCGAGAACTAAGTCAGAGAAAGACTGAGGGTGGCAGTGGGGAAGGGGAACGCTGGGAGGAAACCACTTTCCAAACACCAGAAGGCTCGAGGCAGAGGTTCTTTTAAGGACTCCTGGACTTTACTTTCTTTCCCAGACAAGGAAGTGGCACAAGGACCAGGAGAGCCAATGTCTGAAAACATTCTCTTAGACCAAAATGCAGAGGTTTTAAGTGCAATTTCTTCCAGAAATTGAAAGTAAGCTCTGAGTACAGATGGGCATTGCCATAACCAAAATTGAGCTTTCGAGATTGAGGGTGGTCTTGTCCCCAGAAGCTTCTGTCCCCGTGAGGGGCTTCTGGGACAAAGGTGGCTCTGTACGGCCACTTGGTTTCCAGAGACTCTGCGTTCCTGGGTAAAGGAATTGATAATCTATCCTAACCCAGAGTGTGTGAGTGAGCAGTTGGAGGCATAGGGAGAGGTCCTTCCTGGCCAATCCGTAATCCACCAGCAGAGCTGCAGTTGGCAGGCAGGGCTGCAAAGGCTGTAGACTCCCAGGCAGGGATTGTGTGGGACAAGGATTGAAGCCCAACCAGTTTTGCTGCTTGGTGGCTGTGTGACCTTAGGACAGTCTCTTAGCCTCTCAGCGTAACTTTCTCAGCCTATACAATGTGCATAATCATAGTGGACATTTCTATAGACCTTACTGTGTGCCAGATACTAACCGAAGCACTTCATTTGTATTAACGCATCGAATCCTCACAACACCTCAGGAAGGAAGCCTTGCTTCCTCAACCTACAGGTGAGGAAACAAAGGCACCAGCTGGTGAAGAAACATGTCGAGGACCCAAAACTAGAAATGGCAGATGCGGGATTCGATCCCAGGCTGCCTGGGTGCAGGGTGCACGTGCTTATCCACGACGGGATCCTGCCTCTGTCCCCTTCACCTGGGACCTACTGTTGTCAGCTGTGCCTCGTAAGTGATGCTTTCAGTGAAAGCAGGTGAGTCAGGGGCTGGGATTTTTTTTTTTTTTTTTTTGCGGTACGCGGGCCTCTCACTGTTGGGGCCTCTCCCGTTGCGGAGCAGACTCCGGACGCGCAAGCTCAGCGGCCACGGCTCACGGGCCCAGCCGCTCCGGAGCATGTGGGATCTTCCCGGACCGGGGCACGAACCCGTGTCCCCTGCATCGGCAGGCGGACTCTCAACCACTGCACCACCAGGGAAGCCCCAGGGGCTGGGATTTTGACGCAGGAGAGGCGCAGAGCACAGGGCTGGGGCTTTCGGCCCCACGGGGAGAGTCCACAGCAATGTTTCCAAACTTTGGTCTGATGAGCTTGCTGAGGATACAGATCCCCGGGTCCACCCCAGCTCCTGAGTCAGGCACCAGGGCCCAGGGATCTGCATTTCACGTGGAAACACTGGCTGAGGGGTGAGGTCTCTGGAGAACTCCCCTTAATTCCTCCCTGGCTGCAGCGGTCATAGGTGGCAGGGGAAAGACCTCAGACCCCAGAGTCAGGAGAACCATGTTCCAGCCTGGCCCCAACTCACCGCTGGGGAAGTCCAGGGCCCTGTGTGGTCTGTTTCCCCATCTGCTGTGAGATGAAAGCATCGCACCAGACAGTCTCCATGGGCTCTGCCCTCTGAAAGGCTGCAGTTCTGAGCCTATGGGGCCCTGGCTGAGAAGATCCAAACTCGCCCACCCGACCCCGTTTCTCTACTCTCCGTAACAAGGCTGCAGCGCTAACGTTTCCTTTTGATTCTGGGCTCCCAGAGGGAGGGATAAAAATAAGATAACCACGACAGGGACAGCTGCTCTGTCCTGAGTGGGCCCACACGGGGGGAAGACTGCCACCAACCGTGGCCAACTTCTGCTGCTTGATGAGGCCAGGAAGCCTAGGGTCTCCCCAAAGCCACCAAACACACACATGGGACAGCAGTTGAGCCCATGTGTCTGGTAGAGGAGGAGAGACGTACGTGTCAGCGGCCCCCGGCCCTGGAGGTTCAGGCTGTGCCTGCTGGGGACCTAGGCTGGTGTTCCGGAGACTCCTGAGGCCGTGCCAGGTGACGCTGAGCCCTCAGTGACCCCGGCTCACCCTGACCCGGTGCCCACACCTGCCAGGCCCAGCCTGCGGCTCCGTCCCCTCCATCCCACTCACCCTGCACACTCCCTGAAGCCGGGGAGCACCCCTGTGCCCACTTTACAGATAAGGGAACAGAGGCGGGAGGCAGCACAGCGGACACGTGGCCGGGCAGGGGCTCCAACTCCGCCCACCTGGAGGCCCTCGCTCTCCACGGAGCTGAGCTGCTTCTCAGTGGGTGTTCAGCACGCAAGGGGAGGAGGCCCCAATGTGCTTACGCCTCCAGCCGTGGTGGGTTTAGCTTGCTTGGCTGGAATCCAGAGCTAGCAACCAGCAAAGTCAGAGCAGGGCAGAGGCAGGCTTACGGATCAAAACCCAGCTGAGGTTTCGGTTCAAGGACCAAGGCGTGGAGGTAGCGCCTCTACATGCCCAGGCATCAGCTGGGAGTCGGCGTCAGGGAACGAAGCGTGGGGTCAGGCTTCGCAACCAGCCGGCTCTGGGGCCTTGGGACAGTGCCTTGCTCCCCTGTGCCTCACTGGGGCGGTTCCAAGGCCTTAAATGCTTCCCTGCACATTTCCAAGCCACTACCCCAGGCCCTCTCTAATGTACACCCATCCACACACCGGCCAGAGCCACCTGAACCTCATGCCCTTCCTCTCACCAAGTCTTACTTACAAACACAAGCAATAAAACAGCTTATGGGTCCAGTGATAAGACGGAGAAGGGTGATTCCCGAACTTCTCTGCACATGAAAAGCACCTGAGGAGCATTTAAAACTCCCCACGTCCAGGCCAAACTTCAGGCCGGTGGAATCTGGACCTGGGCATGGGACCCAGGCACCAGCACATTTTAAAGTCCCCAGGTGATTCTCGCCCGCAGCCGAGCTCGAGCCCCAGTGACCGGCAGGCGCGCATCTCAGACCTCAAAGAGCATGTGAATGAGCCCCTGCCGTCTTGTTAAAATGCAGATTCTGACTCAGCTGGTCTGGGTTCAGCCTCAGAGCCTGTAGTTCTAACAGGCTCCCAGGGGCCATCCCTGGAGCACACTTCCAACAGAAAGGACCTGGAGTGTTGGTGACCCAGTTTGCTCCTGAGGGGAAGACAGGGCTCCCTGGCCAAGTCACATCACCCTCTTTGACAGCCCCGAGGGACAGTCCTACACCCATTTACATCTGATTGGTTGGTTGGCTCACGGCAGTGCCGGGCACCCTGGTGGTGGTTCTTACCAGTGGGTGTCATCAGTGCACCTTAGGGACCGGCTGAGGGCTCTGTGGAGAGGATGGAGGTGCAGACAGTGATCTGAGTCAAAGGCCAGGCCTAGGCTTGTGCGTGTGCAGTGGTCTTTCTGCCTCACGTGCACACCTGCTCCTCTGTGGCAAATGGCCTTAGGGTACTGCTCAGACAGGTGGGGCTGAGGAGCTGGGGATGGTGGGGTGTATGAGGTGGGTGAGGGAGCTGCCGGGGGTTACCCGGGCTGCAGCGGATGGGGGTGCGTGGGTAGGGACCACGGCTGTGTGGGGTCTTGGGTGGGGAGCCATGGGCAGTGAGGGCTCAGCACGTGACCCAGCCGGGTTTACAGCAGAGCTGTTCTTCACGAGTCGTGTGTGAGCCCTCCTGTGAAGTGATAAAAAAAAAAACATACGCGATTTTGCTTCCGTGAAAAAACAGTCCCGGAGAGAAGGCCACTTGCTACTGCCAGTCATGGAAAGCGAGAAAAAATGAAGAGGTCCAAGAAATTCATGGTTCTTTGCCAGAAAATAGAAGTGAAGTAGTAATATTTATAGCCACCAACGTTTCTAGCGCTCTGCTTTCTGTCAGGCTCCACCACATCTTAACTAATGCCACGGGCTTCGACTTGGTCTCCCTGAATCCTCACACTGAGCCTGAAGAAGAAAGCACCAGGCTCGTGCCCATTTCACAGACAAGGAAACTGAGGTCCAGAGACGTGACAGGACATGCCCAAAGTCTCACTAGGAAGGGGTTGAGCCGGGATTCAGACCCAGGTCTTTCTTTTTTTTTTTTTTTGCGCTACACGGGCCTCTCACTGTTGTGGCCTCTCCCGTTGCGGAGCACAGGCTCCGGACGCACAGGCTCAGTGGCCATGGCTCACAGGCCCAGCCGCTCCGCGGCATGTGGGATCTTCCCGGACCGGGGCACGAACCCATGTCCCCTGCATCGGCAGGCGGACTCTCAACCACTGCACCACCAGGGAAGTCCAGACCCAGGTCTTTCTGACCCCAACGTCCACGCTCTCAACGTGAAGCTCCACGCTCCTCCCACGGACAGCAGACACTGACCACTGACCACAGGCCGGGTCCTACATTAAGCATTTTAAATAATTTTTTTTTTTTAAACAACAGAGAGCCCAATAAGCCAAGACACCGAACATGAGTCTCCAATGCGCTTACTCTTCCACCAGACCCAAAGACTACTTTTTCTTTTTCTTTTTCTTTTTTTTGCCCGTGCCGCATGTTGTGCAGGATCTTAGTTCCCCCACCAGGGATCGAACCCGTGTGTCCTGCAGTGGAAGCATGGAGTCCTAACCACCGGGCTGCCAGGGAAGCCCCAAGACTGCTCTGGACCCCAGAGCCGACCTTGAAGTGTTCCACCCCACGCCCCGAGCCTGCATTAGAACACGGGTCTGTCCCAGCCCAGCCTGGGCCTGTTCTGGGAAGGCGGCCGGCAACCACCCTGCCCAGGGTTTCCTCCCTCCTGGGGGAAAAGAGCCCTGAAGCTGCCACCACTTTCCAGTCCACTCTGGGCCCTTCCATCCTGAGCCCTGCTCTGCACCTGGCACCATGCAGGCTCTGGGCACCCCAAGCGGGTGCAGTGAAGTGCCAACCCCTCTTCTGCCTAGAACAGAGGAGCCTGTCTGGGACAGAAGGAACCTTCCCTGCCATGGGGGCGGCGTTGGTGTGGAAGCGGGAGGTTGTTTCCAGTGGGGTTTGGGGGAGAGGGCTGGGAAAGGGTTCAGGTGTGGCAACTGAGCTCCCCCCAAAATGGGCAGTGCTGCAGATAGAGCAGAAGGGAATTCTAGGGGGAAGAACGGCACAGGCAAAGCCCAGGAGTAGGGAGGGCAGGCAGTGTTCCGAGAAATACTGGGCCAATCCATCCAGCATGAGAGGGGGAAGGGCAGAAAGGTTTTGGTCAAAGTGACCGAACATCCACCAGGACCTAGGAGGTGCCAGACGCCAGGGGACAGGGATGAATGACAGACAGCCTTTGGCCTCCTGAAGCTCAGAATCAAATGATAGAGAAAACTATAACCCAAGCATTTTATCCTCATTTTACAAATGGAGACGCTGGCCCCAAAGAGGTTCAGCCCAAGACGATACAGCCCATCCGGCTCAGAGGCAGGACTCCTCTCCCAGGGTCCTGCACAGCCGGAGGGTACTTGTAGACCTCTGGCAGCTGGCTTAGGGGAGAAGGGACTTGGAGGAGGGTAGGACTGGAGAGGTGACACAGAGGAGGGGGGCAGGAGACACCAGAGGTGGTAGACTGGAGACAGGAAGTCAACAGAGAGGCTGCTGCAACAGTCAGACGAGCAGGATGAGGGCCAGGACCAGGAGTGTCACGTTCAGCTGCTCAGGTTGTGCACTGCACAACTCCCAGAGGCGCCATTCCCATGGACTACAGAGAGATCAGTCCTCCTTGGAAGTTGTGTAGCACAGGGACCCTCCTAGTAGACAGAGGGACCAGACGCACACATGATGGTGTATGTTGCCACGAGCCTTTTGGTCCCTGCGTAACAGTTGCTGACCAAACCCACGCTGTTATCACAAGGCCACATCCTGCTTCCTCTGGGGAAGCAGTCAGTGGCAGCTATGCCCCAAACACATTTCAAACACATTTCGCACCACACTCTGGGCTACCCACAGGGCCCAGCAGTTCCGCGTTTCTGTAACAAAGATGCTGGTGCACGAAGGGTTCCCAGAGCAAACAAGGCTGGCAACTGCCTTCACCTCCTGCTGGGGTCCCAGAGGTACACGGGAGCATTCTGAAGGCTCTCGGAAGTCCTGCAGCCAAGGGGGCTTCCCTGGTGGCGCAGTGGTTGAGAATCCACCTGCTAATGCAGGGGACACAGGTTCGAGCCCTGGTCTGGTGGGATCCCACATGCCACAGAGCAACTAGGCCCATGAGCCACAACGACTGAGCCTGCGTGTCTGGAGCCTGTGCTCCGCAACAAGAGAGGCCGCGATAGTGAGAGACCCGCACACCGCGATGAGGAGTGGCCCCCGCTTGCCACAACTAGAGAAAGCCCCTGCACAGAAAAGAAGATCCAACACAGCAAAAATAAATAAATTAATTAATAAACTCCTACCCCCAACATCTTCAAAAAAAAAAAGAAAACCACGGCTTAAAAAAAAAATAAGTCCTGCAGCCAAGAAGCTGCTCATCTTTTCTTGATGAGTTTCCCAGACTCCCTCTCAGAGCAGCCCCCTTTCTTTCTTTCTTTCTTTTTTTAAATTAATTTTTATTGGAGTATGGTTGCTTTACAACGTTGTGTTAGTTTCTGCCATACAGCAAAGTGAATCAGCTATACATATACATATACATATATCCCCTCTTTTTTGGATTTCCTTCCCATTTAGGTCACCACAGAGCACTGAGTAGAGTTCCCTGTGCTATACAGTAGCTTCTCATTGGTTATCTGTTTTACGCATAGCAGTGTATATATGTCAATCCCAATCTCCCAGTTCGTCCCACCACCCCTCCTTCCCTCCTTGGTAACCATAAGTTTGTTCTCTACATCTGTGACTCTATTTCTGCTTTGCAAACAAGTTCATCTGTACCATTTTTCTAGATTCCACATATAAGCGATATTATACAGTATTTGTCTTTCTCTGGAGCACCTTTTAGCAATCCTGGCACAGCCCTGCACAGGGAGGCTGGGTGTGGCCAGCCTCCTTCACCAAGCAAAAGGCTTTAGGACACTCTTTGTGCAGGTCAGAGGCCACGTTCAGGCTCCAAAAGTAGTAGGAATGGGCTGGGGGAATTCTTCTGCCTTCTCTCCTCAGCCCAGGCCTCACCTCAGCTCCTGGAATACTTAGTTTCCTTCCTTTCTGTAAAAGATTGTCCTCCAGCAATGCAGATCCTCCAGATGAGTTGCCTTTGGTTCTAGGCAAACCCCTCAGGGCAAATGAGTCCCTCTGGTCCTTTCTCCCAGGTTGGGGCAGGGGGGATGTGAAGAGAGGCCCGGGAAACTTGAGAAGCCTCAGGAAAAGTGGATGCAGAGCTGCTCTCTGTGGTATCTGGGGTCAGACAGGTGCAGATTAAAGTCCTGGCTCTGCACACTGCAGTCCTGAGACCTTGGGCAAGCGACTTAATTGCTGTCTGAGCCTCAGCTTCCTTACCAGTAAAATGGGTCTAATGGTACCTACTTGGCAGGGTTGGTCTGAATAAACAGGACAGGGGTGTGGTGGTGATGAGAGATTAGACAAGTAAACTGCCTGTGCAGGGCTGACATTCCATCTGTCCATCCCCAGCCCTGTCTTGTGTCTGATTCGTGCTGAGACCTGGGGCCAACTGGAAGGGGCCTCCTGGTGCTGGGACTGGAGATATCAGAGGGCCAGAGAGAGACGGGTTGGAGAGAGAAAGATTGGATAGACAGGGACAGAGAAAGAGAGAACACACAGGCAGAGAGACAGAAAAACAAGTTAAGAGACAAGGGGTCCTGGCCGGGGGCGGGGGCGTGGGGGGTGCTGTGTGTGTTGGGGGGCACGGTGCTGCTCCCTCTGGGTCTGTCTCCCTCCTCCGCCTTCCCACCCTCTCCTCCAACCTGCCCCCTGGAAAGGGGGGTGCGGGAACCTGCAGTGCCGCCCGGAATTGGGCACCCTCTAGAGGAGGGGAAGCAGAGAGGAGGGGCTAGGTACGCCTCAGGGAGGGGGCAGGGGTCATGGCCCGGAGATGGGGTGCGGCCTGCTTGTCCCTGTACCTCCCAGAGAGGCGAGCTCCTGACTCCAGGAAGGCCGTCATTCAGCCAGTCAGCGAACGCTGACCAAGTAACTCACTCAGGCCCAGGACTGGGCTGGGCAGAGCAAGCAGTGAGGCTGGTCCCTGCCCCTGTGAGAGAACAGTCTAGACGGAGGGAAACTTGGAAGCCACTGGGGCCCACCCTGCAGATTCCCATTCTTGAACTGCTGGTCCTGATGACTAACCAGAACAAAATGCTTGCTATCCAAATTTTTTTTTTTTTTTTAAATTTGCGGTTCGCGGGCCTCTCACTGTTGTGGCCTCTCCCGTTGCTCCCGTTGCAGAGCGCAGGTGCCGGACGCGGGCCGCTGGGCTCACGGGCCCAGCCGCTCCGCGGCATGTGGGATCTTCCCGGACCGGGGCACGAACCCGTGTCCCCTGCATCGGCAGGCGGACTCCCAACCACTGCGCCACCAGGGAAGCCCTGCTATCCAAATTTTGATGAAGCTTCCCTTCTTCCCCCAGTTCTGTGAATTCTGCCCACCCCTGCTGAGTCAGCACACGGACCCTTCCCAACAGCCCTCCAAACACAGGCTGGCCTCAGGGTAAACCTTCCCTGATCCACTCCCAATGGCCAAGCCACCCTGTTGCCCCCCTCCCCACACCGGTGTTTATTCCTCCTGCAAAGAAACCCCCCTCTTGCCTCACCCTTCAGATGCTTGGAGATCTTATGGTGAGAGCTTCCTCCCTATTGCCACGGCCCCTCCTCCTATTTCAAGAGTTTCTCCCCTCACCCGCCAGCTTGGAATAATCCTTTCAATTAGTCTCTCCTTATTAAATCCGAACTCCACCCCCCGCCCCACCACCCCGCCACTGAACTCATTTTTTGTTGTTGTTGACATCTGTTAAATTATTTACAATAAAAGACATTCATAGTTGGACTAATAAAATAAAAAATAAGCCCGACAGAAAAAGCAGGTAAATGAGCAAATTGAAAGTTGATTCACCATTTGCTCTAAGTTTTCTAACTACCAAGACAAAAACGGGAAAGCAAGGTTAGTTATACCGCAATTCTTATTATCCGATGAGAGAAGGAAATAATTTAATCAGGAAAGACTTTTTTTTCTGGTGCAAAATCCTAAAAAGAATGTATTAGATCAAAGCGTGCAATATGGCAAATTGGATAAGGTTTCCAGTAGCAGTTTTAAGGAGGCTGAGGAAATATTCTGTTTGGCCTTACACTGAGCCAAGGGAATAAAAACAAAATGTACATCCGTGCAGAGGTTTTTGCAAGAAGGTAAGATGAAACAGTGCTTTCTGACATGGAACTAGATACCAGGAATGGAAAATCTAAAGGAATGGGGGTTAGTGTGTCCTCAGGAATACTTTCTCCCATATCACTCTTCCAAGCTGAGTTTCTGCCTGTAAATTCAGGTGCAGCCCCTTTCCAGGACTCAGCTGATGTTTACTGCAGCAGATAAAGGTCCTAACGAGCCTCTGCCTGGGTGCCGGACCCCTCACCCATCTCAGGGGTCCTTTCAGCCTGGATTAAAAATTTCCTTGAGGAAAGCAAGAATATTCAAAGTCACAGCACAGGAAGAAGCCCAGGCAGGGTGCGGTAAAGGCAGCTGTTCTGAAACGGGTTCTGGATGTAAAGTCTTGGCATCAGTGTTGAGAAGGTGCTCAGCTTCCCAGCCCCCCAGGGTCAAAGGAGCCCTCTCTTTCCATCTAGGTACAGTGAGTATGTACAAAGCAGGGGCTGGGCCAGGCTCTGAGGCAGGGACTTGTGCAGTGTCCCTCCTGCCCATCCGCCCTGTGCTGATCATCAAAGAGGCTTGGGGAGGATCATAAACCTGGGACACTCACAGAGCCCACAGAAAGTTCCCCTCAAGAATCAGACTTCTTGCCGTGTCTCATGTTATTTCCAGTCATTTTTACTGCCCTGGTCAGGAAGGGAACGCAGCAATGATCAGGATGGGAACAGCTGTTTATCCCTCTTATAAAATGTTTGGGCATTTTCCCTCAGGCTCAGTGGGTGTGGTTTTCATGCCCTCAGGCCCTGCCTACCCTGGGAGATGGGTCTGACACAGGAGTGGGCCCAATACTGGGGAATGCCTCAGGGGGTGAACCCCCTAGCTGGGCAGGAGCAGCCAGCGGGCGGTGGGGGTGTGGGATGCAGCTGTAGAAGGAAGCCTGGGACATAGGCATTGCCTGTCAGTCCCTTGTCAGCAGCTCTGGGGCAAAAAGTATTCAAGTCTCACAATCTGTGCCTTGTGGGCTGAGAGATTCCAGCATTTTCTAGGCACTGTACTGAGTGCTTTGCTTGTATTCTCATTTTTCGTTTTTTATAATAACCTTATGCAGAAGACACCAATGATCACCTCTGTTTAGCAAGGGAAGAAAGTGAGGCTCAGAGAGGCTAAGTAACTTGCTCAGGATGGTCCACTAGTAAGCGACACAGTCAGGAGTCAAATCCAGGACCCTCAGACCCCAAAGCCAACGCTCTTCCCAAGTTTCAATCAGCCCTTTGCCTCTGGGGCTGGCTCTGCCCGTAAGTGCCTACCCTCTGAACCAAAGCCTGGGAGCCCCTCAGCTTCCCAGTTCCCAGCCTGGTCAGCTGTCCTGTCCTGCACCGGGGCCGTGAGCCCGGCCTGACTTCCCCCGGACCCCACGCCCCCGAGGAGTCTGCTTAAGGAGCGTGGAGAGAAAACAGAGCCGTGACGGAGCAGGCGGCGGAGCACGATTCCTGGGAGGGAAGGTCTTGTCTGTCACGGTAGCAGACATGTGGAGACGGAAAACCACGAGGGGCTCACCACACGCGGAGGTGACAGCGACCGCTAGAAACAACGCTTCCTGGCAGAGGGTGGGAGGGACAGAGCAACGGGAGCACCCCCAGGCTCTCTCCGCATCTTCCCACGGCCCCGAAGGCGCTCGCAGGAGAGGCAGTCAGGCGACCCCAGACCTACTGGATCGGAGCCCGCCTTGTGTTAAGCCCCCGACTGATTCGTACACACGTTAAGGTTTCAGAGCCCAGGTGCAGAGTCAGAGCAAATAGTCATCCGCCTTTCAGCTCCTTCCTATGCCCTCCCCCCTCCTCCCCACCTAGCACTGAGTGTGGTTTTACCGTCTTTGACCTGAAGGGGGCGCCCCTCAACCGCTCCCAGGCGGGAGGAAACCTAGCCCCTCCTCCCCGGCAGAGCTGACCTTGCACAGCAGAGATGCATGCCTCCAACATGTACCACCGCCAGCTGCTCCGTGCCAGCACTGTGCTTGGCGTGGAGGGCACAGCAGGGAGAGAGGCAGGCACAGCCCTCCACCCACGTGGAGGAGACTGGCAGGACACACGCGGACAGTTAAGAGTGTGGCACACAGTGGCGCAGGCTCTAAAGGAAATGAGCAGGGTGTTATGACAGTGACAGGGGACTGCTGTAGAGGGGTTCCTTGAGATGAGTGGGAAGGGAAGGCTTCCCTGAGGAGGTGACGCTTGTGCTGAAACTTGAATGATGCAAGGGCAGCTGTTCAAAGACTTGAGGACGAGGGTTCTAGGTAGAAGGAATAGCCAGGCAAAGATAAGAAACCAGCTTCGGGGGTTTGAGGAACAGAAAACAGGCCAGTGTGGCTGGAACAGCGAGGATCATGGGGAAGATGGGATGGGACCAGGTCAAAGGTTCAGGCAAAAGTGAAAGCTGGTAGATCACAGTGAGAAGTTGGGGTTTAGGATTTTACCCTAAGAGGACAAGTGATTAGAACATCTTAAGTGGGGGAGTTCTAGGACCTGGTTTAAGAGTTTGAAAGGACACTCTGGCTCTTGTAAGGAGGAAGGGAAGAGAGAGAGAGGGCGACCAGGTAGGGGGATGGTGTGAAGCTCTGACGGGGTGTAACGTGGAGGTGGGTGAAGGGGACACCTCGGGACGGATCCTGCAGATAAAACCAACAGGCCTTGCGGACGGGTTGGCTATGGGAGGAAGGAGAGACATTAAGCACAACTCAGTTCTTGGTCCGAGCGGACAGGTGGGTGGCGGTACCAGCTCCTGAGATGGGGAGACTTTTCGAGGGCTAGGAGGATGGGGCGGCACTGGAGGGATTTGTGCCAGACAGGTGTGAAACGCCACCAGGTGTTAGTGCAGTTAGTGCAGAGGGCTCTGTGGCTCCGCACGAGAGTCTGAAGCCAAAGGCAAAATCAGTGCGGAGACAACCTCTTGGGGCCTCAGGTGGTGGTGCACACAGAGCAAAAGGTGCATAAACTATTCCCGATTAACGGAGACTAAAGAGACATGACAACTAAATGTAATGTGTCCTCCTGGATTGGATCCGAGATCAGACAGAAAAGCTATAAAAATATTGGGAAAACCTGAATATGGAGTTTATATCAGATAATACATTGCTATATCAGCCACACGTGATAAGCGTGTTGCGGTCATCTAGGAGGATATCCTTGCTCCTAGGAAGGGCCAAGTATTTAAGGATGAAGTGTCATAATGTCTGCAATTAACTTTCAAATGGTCCAGCCCCCCTCCCCCGCAAAGAAGTGTGTATACAGAGACGCACACAAATGCAGAGAAAGCAAAGTG
The DNA here is from genome assembly GCF_025265405.1 of Mesoplodon densirostris. Lineage (NCBI taxonomy): Eukaryota > Metazoa > Chordata > Mammalia > Artiodactyla > Ziphiidae > Mesoplodon > Mesoplodon densirostris. Next base: position 52,234,544 of record NC_082678.1, on the reverse strand, counting down.
CCAACATGTTAACAACTGGAGAATCTCGGGCGGCAGATCTATGGGTACTCGTTGTACTGCCCTCACAACTTTCCTGCAGGTTGGAGGAAAAGTACATTTGGTGGGTCTTTGTGAAGTCAGTGTGATCTACTCTCCGTTCTTGCACCTTTTGCAGGGCAGCCTGAGCTCTCAGAAATTTTCAAAACTGGGTGGCAGACGAGGAACTCTCTAAATGAGATTCCTGTTCAGGCTCTGACACATGGAGCCCCCACCCTGCTGACCCAGAGTCCCCGTGGGCCCTTGCAGGCCTTCCTCTGGGAAAGCAGTCATGGCTCACTGGCCACCAAGAATGCTCCCTGCCCGGGCCTGAGAATGCAGGGCGGCCCAGTTCTAGGGGGAACGGACACCTCCAGCCAGGGCCCTGGGGTCTTGAGCCACTCTCCCCAGAGGGTACTTCCGGGGCCATGTGCCAAGGGCAGCCGACATTTGAACACACACGCTGTGCCAGGCATTGGCCATTTTCAAGGTATAAGACTCTTCTCCCCCACCCCCAGCCTCTGCGTTCCATCCTCAGGGAAAGAAGTGTTGATGTAAACTGACCAGAATCCAGGACGTTGTACAGGTCATGGCTTCATGGAATCCCGTGAGGAGCTTTAAAAAGTGCTGATGCCTGGGTCCCACCCCTAGAGGTTCCGGGTTCATTGGTCTGAGGGACAGCTGGGCATCCAGAATCTTAAAAGCTCCCAGAGAATTCTAATATGCTGCAAAGTCTGAGCATTCCTAGCTTAGATCCTTCGTTTTCAACGTTGGGTGTACATTCAAGTTACTCGGGGAGCTTTTAAAAATAGATGAGTGGACCCCTCCCCCAGACAAACTGAATTAGAATCTCTGGGAGAAGGGACCAAGGCATCAGTATGTTCTGAAAGCAGCCTGCATAACTCGAGTGTGAAGCCAGGGTTAAGAACAGCTTGTTAGACTCTGCTGTTTTTGAGAACTAGCATCCATCCTGATATCACTGTATGTGTGACTAACATCTGTCCTTATGTGATTGTGTATATTTGTGTTTTCCCACAGGTACCTGTGACAAGAATTAACTCATCAGTGAGGGAACCAGCAGGTTGGGATAGCTGCTTCACAGGAGAACAGGAGAGATCAAAGTACGTATAGTCAATGAAAGAAGATGGTAAAGTTAGGTACAAAATTGATTAATAGGGCTTCCCTGGTGGTGCCGTGGTTGAGAGTCTGCCTGCCAAGGCAGGGGACACGGGTTCGTGCCCCGGTCCGGGAAGATCCCACATGCTGCGGAGCGGCTGGGCCCGTGAGCCGTGGCCGCTGAGCCTGCGCGTCCGGAGCCTGTGCTCCGCAACGGGAGAGGCCACAACAGTGAGAGGCCCGCGTACCGCAAAAAAAAAAAAAAAAAAGAGTGTCCTGGAAGTTGGTCTCAGTGGGCCAGGTAAACCCAGCCTTCCTAGGGTCGGGATGGTCCGGGGCAGACGATGGGGGACAGATGGTCCAGGACAGACCAAGGTGACCATCAGCATTGGCTCTGCTCGTGTCCCAGCCACCTTAGGTTTAATGAGAATTTAATTACTTCTCAAAGATAATGACTTAAGGACCTTTTTATTCTTACAGAAACTCTCGGGCTTCAGATAAGTAAATTATTCTTTCCTTTGGAAGGAAGAAGGTGTTCGAACAGAAAAAAAAACCCAAAAAACTGGGGCCATATATAAGAGGAAAGGATCAAGTAAGGCCCCTCCCTGAGCTAGGAAACCCCCTCCCCCTTCCCCTCACCAGCATAAGCATGGCGCCACCACCTACACGTTCACCAGCACAGCTGAATCAGAGGCTGTCAGGAAAAGTATTTTTAGAATTTAAAAGTATCATTGTTGCAAGTGGTTTTAGAAATGCTTGCTTCAAAATGGATGAAATTAAGCAATGGTGGACTAGGACCTTCAGGCCCTACATACCCCCAGGCCAGCTCTGGAGAGAAGCTCAGGGCAGAATTTTAAAAACTGTTCTGGCAAGACTGGAGGTTGACCAAGCTCCTTCTGCTTATGAGCAGAAGAGCCAGTCTGGGCTCAGGCTGACGTCCTCATTCCCAGCAAACCCCGGTTTGTTTTGGCCTCCGGGGACCCCTTAAGCATAACCTTGTCAAGAGCTTCGGGTTCCCGGGAGGTGAGTTGGGCAGGAGGGAGGGTAAGAGGGGCTGAGGGAAAAAAGGAAAACTGGATCCTTATCTCACCACAGACATCAAAATCCACTCTGTGGATCAAAGCTTTAAACATAAAAACTAAATACATAAAATAAAAATAAAACAGAATATAGTGTCACAGCCGTGGGTAGGAAAGCTTTCTAAGCATTACACCAAAGGCAGAAGCCACAACGGAAAAGATTGAGTTGGCTATAAAAACCTTTTAGATTTGCTGTTATAAACAAAGTTAAAAATAAATGACAAGCTGAAAAAATATTTGTGAGGTATGTCCAAAAGTTAATATTTCTACTTCTTTTACATCAGTGGGAATGAATACATCTATGGAAATGAGGCTGAAGGATGTAGGCAGGCAATTAATGAAGAAACAACTCCTGGTGACCAATGAAGGCAATTTAAGAAGTTCAACCATATTATAATTCAAAAGAGCAATCCTAATTTTAGCCTCTCAATGAGAAAGCTTTGAGAAAGCACAACAGCCAGTAAACAAAGGGTAGGAGGAATCTGACACAATCCTGATGAAAGATTAATTGAGACAACTTTTCTGGAAAGGAATTTGACAGATGTATTAGAAATTTTAAGATTTGTATCCTTTTGATAAAACGGTTTCCACCTATCAGAATTTATCTTAAAGGTTGGCAAAACTTTTCCGTAAAGGGCAGATAGTAAATAGTTTAGGCTCTGTGGCAGCCACTCAAGTCTGCCATTGTGATGGGAAAGCAGACACACAAGAGTGAGCAGATGGGCGTGGCCATGTTCCAATAAAACTTTATTTACAAAAACAAGCTGCTAGATTTGGCCCATGGGAACTGTCATTTGCCAACCTCTGGCTTGCTCTAAAACAATAAGTGCTTCTGTGGGGAACAATTTAGCTACAAGAGTGTTTATAACACTGCTTTTGTTAATCCCCCAAAGTAGGTTTAAATATATATATATATATATATATATATATATATATATATATATATATATATATATGACCAATAATAAGGAACTGGTAAATAAATGTGGTTGTCTTCTTGCAATGAAATATTATGCAGCTATTTAAATTTATGCAGAAAAAAAGAATATGGCTGCATTGTTATATAGATTAAGCAGGCTGGAAAATAGTTTGTAAATGAACTATTAGAACTAATAAGGGAGTTTAGTAAGGTCGTCATGACAAGATCAACACCAAAAATCAAAACGTCTCCTAGACACTTAACCATAACCAATTAGAAAATATCATGGCAAAAAGATCCTACATGTAACAGCAACAGAAATTCTAAAATAGAGTCACCCTATGAAGAAATGTGCAAAACCTATTTGAGAAAATCATAACACTTTCCTGAAGGGCATAAAAGAAGGCCAGAAAAGATGAAGAGGTATACTCTGTTCTCAGATGAGAGAATTCAATACTGTAAAAAAGCCAGTTCCCTTACACTGATGTACAAATTTCAAACAAAATCTCTAGCAGGATTTTAAATGAATTTTGACAAAAAAGAGTATTCTAGAAGAGAAAATATGTAAGGATAACAAAAAAAATTTTTTTAAATAAAGAATGATGAGGGAGGCTTTCTCTATCAGATATCACACTGTAAAGCAAGGGTAACTGAAACTGGCTTAGAAATAGGTAGACAAATAGATCAATACAACAGACCAGAGTCCAGAAAGAGACCCACGTTATACGGCAATTTAGCTCATGATAAAGGGGTGAGATTTCAAATAAGTGGAGAAAGAGGGACTATTCCACAGTAGGAATGTGAACAGCTGGCAACATCTGGAACATAAAAATGCCAGGTATTATCCTCACCAAAACCAAAAATAAGCTCCTGGTGGATCAAAGAGCTAAACATAAGCACTTTTTGTCTAAAAGTATTTGAAAAACATATATAGGAGAATAGTAATGTTTATAACCTTGAGGTAAAGAAGGCACCACATAATACACAAAATGTAAATGGCATAAAAGGACTGATAATGATGACATCCAAACTTTAAAATTCTATGAAATAAAAGACACCAAAACCAAAATTAAAATATAAGCAAAATGCATAGACTGACAGAACATATATAGATTTTGGGTATATAGATTTCATATAAATCAATAAGGAAAAGACAACCCAGGGACTTCCCTGGCGGTCCAGTGGTTAGGGCTCTGCGCTTCCACTGCAGGGGTCACAGGTTAGATCCCTGGTTGAGGAACTAAGATCCGACATGCTATGTGGCACGGCCCCCGCCAAAAAAAAGAAAAGAAAAGGAAAAAAAAAAAAAAAGACAACCCAACAGAAAATGAGCAAAGACTATAAAAAGGCAATTAACAAAAGAAGAAATCCAAAGTCCCGGTGAACAGAAGGAACCATGGTCTCCTTCACCATAAACGGCGACACAGATGCAAGCGAGAGTGAGTTTTCCTCCATCAGATTGGTGAGCGGGAGAAGGGAGGGGAGAGGAGTGGAAGGGAGGCCTGTAGGTAGATGGAGCACCTCCAGGACTGGCAAAGGGCTGAGGATCCGGGCACTCTCTCACCTACTGTTGGATGATACAATCGGTACCGTCTGTTTGGAAGAAAAATTTGGCCCCATCGATTAAAGAATAAAATCTGCATACCCTTCGATAGAGCAATTCCATTTCTAGATTTCAAATCCTAGAAATACTCAGAGAAACGCTCTGTGGTACGTGGATAAGGATGTTCGCTATGGGCACTGTGCTGGGTGTGAAGGAGATGAACTCACCTCGAGCTCTGCCACCACCAGGTGAAAATGGTGTCGCCGTGTGGGGAACACGGAGCTGTCCTGGAGGGTGGGGTTAAGGCAGGGATGACAGAGGGCACAGGGCCCCAGGGAAGCTCGGCACAGGTCCCAGTCCAGGCTGGGGCCAGAGGGAACTAGGGAAGGCTTCCTGGAGGAGGAGGTACCTACTTATGTCTTAAACGATGAGTAGAAGTTATCCCAGGGACAGTGGGTGGGGGGCCATCCCAGGAGAAAGAACTTGTGCAAAGTCTGGGAGGCAAGAGAGAACAGGGTCTTTTCAGTAAATAAGGAGCAAGTGGGTGTCACCAATTTCGGGGTGTGAGAAGTGCGGCAGTGAGAGGTGAGGCTGGAGAAGTGGTGGATTGTATCCCACTGGTGATGAAGGGGCCACTGAAGGGGGGTGGTGACACAATCAGGGCGGCTCCTTAGGAAGATCCTGAGGCGACTGTGGGATGCGGGTCTGGAGAGAGAAAGGCTGGGGGTGATGAGGGGCCAGGAGGCAGCAGAGGCAGAGGGACGAGGGGTGAGTGGGGACCAGAGGACTCAGGCTGGCTGGATGTGGGGCGTCAAGGATGACTTTCTGGCTTAGGGGCTGGATGATGGTGACACCATTCACTGGGATGGTGGTTACACAGGAGGAGCACCAGGTGGCCTGACACCCTATTCATTTTATGGGGTTCCCTATGAACCAGCCCACATGGGAGGACGACCCAGGATCTCACATGAGGGCTTATGAGTCAGATTTCATCCCACCGCCCCTTTAAGGCCCGAGGGTGGGGCTCTCTGTGACTGCCCATGTCCCTACCCTACAGAGACCCCTACACCATAAGGTCTGGGAGCTGCACAAAGGGAGCGCAGTAGCAGCCCGCTAAGCGGGCCAGCCTTACGACGGACTCCCAGGGCGTTTCCTGAAACCTCAGCCTCAGGATGCCAACCCACGGACCCCTAGGACACCCAGCACCCCCTCTGACCAAACTCAAATCCACCTGCATCAGAAAACTTGCCAACAGTTGGGTTTACCAAGCCCTTTTTGCACCAGGGCGCTGCAGGCTCTAAGGACACAGGCAGGGTGACATCCAGTGAGTTCAAGAGCTGGTGAGACGAAAAGATGCTCATCACTGCTAAGTATTCGAGAAACGCAAATCAGAACTACAGTGAGGGCTTCCCTGGTGGCACAGTGGATGAGAGTCTGCCTGCCGATGCAAGGGACACGGGTTCGTGCCCCGGTCCGGGAAGAGACCACATGCCGCAGAGCAGCTGGGCCCGTGAGCCACAACTACTGAGCCTGCGCGTATGGAGCCTGTGCTCCGCAACGAGAGGCCGCGATAGTGAGAGGCCCGCGCACCGTGATGAAGAGTGGCCCCCACTCGCCGCAACTAGAGAAAGGCCTCACACAGAAACGAAGACCCAACACAGCCAAAAATAAATAAACAAACAAACAAACAAATAAATAAAACTATAGTGAGGTACCACCTCACACTAGTCAGAATGGCCATCATTAAAAAGTCTACAAATGATAAATGCTGGAGAGGGTGTGGAGAAAAGGGAACCCTCCTACACTGTTGGTGGGACTGTAAATCAGTACAGCCACTATGGAGAACAGTATGGAGGTTCCTCAAAAAACTAAACATAGAGTTCCCATATGATCCAGCAATCCCACTTCTGGGCATATACCCAGACAAAACTATAATTCGAAAAGATACATGCACCCCTATGTTCACAGCAGCACTATTTACAATAGCCAAGACATGAAAACAACCTAAATATCCATCAACAGATAAATGGATAAAGTAGATGTGGTATATATAAACAATGGAATACTACTTAGCCAGAAAAAGAATGAAATAATGCCATTTGCAGCAACACAGATGGACCTAGAGATTATCATACTAAGTGAAGGAAGTCAGAAAGAGAAAGACAAATGTTATATGACATCACTTATATGTGGAATCTAAAATACGACACAAATGAACCTAGCTATGAAACAGTAACAAACTCACAGACATAGAGAACAGATTTCCGGTTGCCAAGGGGGAGGTGAGGCGGGGGAGGGATGGACTGGGACTTTGGGGTTAGTAGATGCAAACTATTACATATAGGATGGATAAACAACAAGGTCCTACTGTAGAGCACAGGGAACTATATGCAATATCCTGTGATAAACCATAATGGAAAAGAATATGAAAAAGAATGTATATATGTGTATATGTATAACTGAATCACTTTGCTGTACAGCAGGAAACACAACATTGTAAATCAACCATATTTCAATTAAAAAAAAAAAAAAGAGCTGGTGGGATGCAGGTCCACCTACCCAGACGGACTTGCATTGTCTGGAGAGCAGGCCCAGAGCGCCTGCGGTGATAGCTGGTTTGGGTGGGTTGGGTTCCAGGGGCCTGGAAGAGGGGTGAATGGGGCGGGTGCCCTCAGGCTGCCGGGTTTGCATCTGTTTACCAACCAGCACCCCAGAGTGTTTCACTACTTCACTACTTTAACTATGACCCTCTCGTCAAGTGTTGACGTCCGAGGTCCCTGCCCGCCCCCGGGGTGGGGGGAGGCACGCTCCTGTGGTCCCATCCGACGTCATCCGACGTCATCCTCGCTTGGTCCCAAACCACTCCTCCCCTAGCAGCACCTGGGAAGCCCAAGTAATGATCCAGGCTCCCTCTGCTTGGTTGGTCTCAAGCTGACCCCTAGGGGACAGCTGGGACACAGCAGGGCCCTGAGGGCTGAGCCTGCAGGATGAGGACGTGCCCCAGGCAGGCCCCCTCAGCTCCCCCCAACCTGAGGAGCTATGGTCTCGCCCCTCGTGGCCTTTAGCCAAATGGAACCCAGAGCTGCCCAGAGCTGCCCAGACGGTGCAGGAGCCTGAGCAGGGAGGGATTCCTTCGCAGGAATTCCCTGGGCAGCTTTGCTTCTGATGAGTAAGCCTTGGGTGGGTAGGGCTGCAGGGAGGCAGAGGCCCCAAGTCTCCAAGAGACCAGCTGATCATTCACAACACGGGGCCTCCAGGCCTTTTCAGCCCCTCACTGTGGGAGCCCACGGGTCCAGCAGGCTGGCTTTGCGCTTTGCCCCCTCACCCCTCCCAGCACCGAGGAGCCCGTCTCGAGGAACAGAGCCCTGGCCCCCCACGCTGCCCACCGGGCGCTCATGGACAAGGCTGCCCAGCGTGTCCAGGGATCAACAGCCACCTCGCTGGGCTCCGACCACCCGAGCCACCTGTAAGAGCCAGACAGGTCGGGGGCAGAAAAGAGTTCTCAAGGAGAGGCTCACACCTAAAGTCCCGAGAGAGGAGATGAGGCGGGCACTGGGGTTGCTGGGATTCAACCGACCTGATCTTTCTGCTTTTCTGTAACCTCCAGATTTTGTATTGTGGAGAAAACAATATTGCTTTAAAAAGAGCACTCTCAGGACTTCCCTGGTGGCGCAGTGGTTAAGAATCTGCCTGCCAATGCAGGGGACACAGGTTCGAACCCTGGTCCGGGAAGATCCCACATGCCACGGAGCAACTAAGCCCGTGCGCCACAGCTACTGAGCCTGCGTTCTACAGCCCGCAAGCCACAACTACTGAGCCCGTGTGCCACAACTACTGAGCCTGTGTGCCTAGAGCCCGTGCTCCGCAACAAGAGAAGCCACCACAATGAGAAGCCCGTGCACCGCAACGAAGAGTAGCCCCCACTCGCCGCAACTAGAGAAAGCCCACGCGCAGCAACGAAGACCAAACGCAGCCAAAAATGATAAATAAATAAACAAAAAGAAGAGCGCTCTCTCAGAGGCCAACTCCTCCACGCCTATCTCTCCCCTTTTCTCCACTTGCCAGTGTGGCCGGCCTAGTGTGGAGGCCATGAAAGCAGCCCACAGCTGCAGGAACGGGACCCGGCCCTGGTACCGCTGGCTGGTGCGGAAGCCCGGCTAGGGCTCCACTCTGACCTCCAGCTCCTCACATGCAGGCCTTTATTTTGACGTGATTTTGAAACACCGGTAGCCAAGGGTGAAAGATGCAGACTTCAGCACCATTTCTCACACGAATCTCTAAGACACGGCACTGGGAGGAAGGGGATGCTCACATATTAGCAGCCTGTTTTCTCACTGAATTTTCACAAGACGGGTATGGCGAGCCCTGTTTTACAGGCTCTGAGGAGTTGAGAGTAACGTGCCTGGGTTTGCAGGGCTCATCAGTGGCCAAAGCGGGGTATGGACCCAGTTCTGAATGGTCCCACAGCCCACTTCGTTACCCCACTTCCTGTTCAATCCACGAGGGCCCCGCTCCAAGACTCCCAGGACACTCAGGGTTTGTCCTGCATTGGGGTCCTCTGCTCTGGTCCTGGTCTCCACCAGTCAGGCCCAAAGGCATCTTCACCCCACATCTGCTGCCCCTTGAGGCAGGCCTGGAGCCCTCACTGCTGGCCTCTGCACCTCTTGGAGCCCAGCTCTCTTCACTCATCCCTGAGGGCACAGCACCCTGGGGTCCAACCACCTGAGACCTATCTTGGAGGCCCTGGTACCCGGCTTGGGTCTCTGCCACCTTTGAGCCTTGGCCTTCTGTAACACCATTTTGCTGGGCAGCTCTGGGCATTATGGCCCTGTCGAGCGGGAAAAAAAAAAAAAAAAAGCACAACCTAGAAGTCAAGAATTACGTTTTTTTTTTGGCTGGGCGATGGCGCGGCATGTGGGATCTTAGTTCCAAGACCAGGGATCAAACCTGCGCTCCCTGCAGTGGAAGCATGGAGTCTTAACCACTGGACCTCCAGGGAAGTCCCAAGAATTATGTTTTATCTGGCAGACTTACTGAGGACTTAAGCCCAGGCAGATAGCTCTGAGGGACGGTTCCTAAGAGGTAAGGAAGGAGCCAGGACATACAGGAGTTTTGCAAAAAAACCAGGTAGTCAAAACATCAAAAGATTACTATTAATTTAAGAAAACCAGACATCTCAAGTTAATGAATTTAGCACTTTTCTATGTACGGGAAGATGCAAGAGTCTGGATTCATTGAAATCATTCCTTTATGCACCTTAGCTCTCTAGGGCCAGTACCCTAGAGAGGGTAGTTCACTAGAATAACTCACAGAACTCAGGAAAACACTCTGTTTATGATTATTGCTGTATTATAAGGGATACAATTCAGGAAAGACACACGGGGCAAGGTATGTGGCCGGGAGGCGGGGGCACTCTCCAGGGGCACCACGTCCCTGCACGGCAGTGTGTCACCAACCCAGAAGCTCCAGGTCTCATTGCTCTAGAGTTTGTAGGACCCCATCTGCAGCCCTCTCACCTCCTGCAGGTGGGTGTGGGTGGGGCTTAAAGTTCCCAACTTCAAATCACCGGTTTGGTCTTTGTTTTCTCCACTCTGAATCCCCTCAGGGGGCACCATTTGAGGGGCCAGCAGCAGCTGCAGTGGCTGATGGCTTGATGGCCACAACATCCTTTGTTACTGATATGGCAACCTACACTCTTTGTCCACAGCCCTCTGTAGGGACCCCCTCCCCCAGTCCCAGCCCTGAGCCCCCCACCCAGCTGGATCCCAAGAAGTATGCCATTGGCCAAAGTGACCTCTGGGGTCCTGGGCCTCCTTCAGCTATAGAAAAGACTCATATTTTGGGGTCCAGATGAGGCACCAACCAGAGGGTGGAGAAGAGGTTTTGGAGCTAGCCTGGGTGACAAACCAAGAAGATCCTCTTCCAGCCCTGGGGTGTCTCCGCCAGAAGGGACCCTAAGAGACTGTCAGTACAGGCATCGTGAACTGTATTCGTCTGTAAGACGACTCTGCAGGTGTTTGGGAAAACGATGAAAGTTTCATAATAAACAAGCCATTAGGTGATGACAGTAAGACAGAGCCGTGGGGACTGTGGTCCTTGTCCCGCTTCCTGGAACAGAGCTCCTAAAACCCTTGGAACTTCCTGAGAGATTGGAGTGATTTTATTATTCATAAGGGGTCCCTTTCAACCCTACCTGAGTTCATGCTAATGAGGTCACTCAGGTGGGATCCCCAGAGAGCCTCAGGATGGGGCTGGTCACCACAAAGACCAAACTGGTGATTTGAAGTTGGGAACTTTAAGCCCCACCCATGCCCACCTGCAGGAGGTGAGAGGGCTGCAGATGGGGTCCTACAAACTCTAGAGCAATGAGACCCGGAGCTTCCGGGTTGGTGACACACTGCTGTGCAGGGACGTGGCGCCCCTGGAGAGTGCCCCCGCCTCCTGGCCACATACCTTGCCCCGTGCGTCTTTCCTGAATTGTATCCCTTATAATAAAGCAATAATCATAAACAAGAGTGTTTTCTTGAGTTGTTCTAGTGAACTACGGAACCTGAGGGGGGTTGCAAGAACCCCACATTTGTAGCTGGCCCCAGCAGAAGTGCAGGTAGCCTGGGTGCCCCGTCTGTGGCTGCTCCCAAGCGGGGCTGAGGCTCTGGCCCTGGGGCCGGCACCACCTCTGGGCAGTTAGTGGCAGGAGTGGACTGGATTGCTGGACATCCAGCTGGTGTCGGAGAAAAGAGAAAAACTGTCACCCTGCCTGCTGTTGACCTCGAGCCTGCCACTTTCCCTCTGGAGCTCAGCTTCTCCTTGGGACCTCAGGGTGGGGGGAAGGTGCCCTGTGAGGACTCCCAGCCCCTACACCCTCTGCTGTGGCTTCCCAAGGGTCTGCACTTCTCCGGTTCCAAAATCTCTTTCTTGACTTTGAAGCCAAAGGGCCCTCAGAGGGGGCTCTGGGGGTCTCCCTGACACCAAAAAGGTGAAGCAGAGGCAAGAAGATGGAAGACCAAGCAGGGTAAGGCGGGAGGCTGGAGGCTCCCCATCCCTTCCGCGGTGGCCGCCCCTCTCACCTGCACCACGCAGTCTGGGATCTCCAGCGCGCAGGGCAGTGTCCCAGCGCTCTCCACGGCCAGCACATCCTTCAGCAGCTCCTCACAGCCTGTGGATGGACAGACAGACAGTGGAGGGTCAGAGCCTCAGCCCAGCCCGGCAGCTTTGCTTCTTCTTCTTTTTTTTTTTTTTGCAGGATCTTAGTTCCCTGACCAGGGATCGAACTTGGGCCCTTGGCAGTGAAAGCACAGAGTCTTAACCACTGGACTGCCAGGGAATTCCCTGGGCAGCTTTGCTTCTGATGAGTAAGCCTTGGGTGGGTAGGGCTGCAGGGAGGCAGAGGCCCCAAGTCTCCAAGAGACCAGCTGATCATTCAGAGGTGGAGATGGGGCACCCAGTCTGCAGAGGAGCCAGTCCAGGGCTGGGCAGAGGGAGCCGAGACAGGTCCTTGCCCTCCAGATGTTCTTCCACTGGGACTAACACCATCAGGGAACACACAGAAGACAGACTCCCAGTTGCGGAGGGGAGTCTGGGGCAAAGAGAATCCAGGAGGCCTTCCTGGAGGAGGGGATATAAGAACATACTCCCTGCCTGGCTCACAGGGACTCCAAACACACACAGTCCGGGGCTGCGAGGCTGAGGCCCTCTGCAACCCTGCAAACTCCAGAACACAGAAAGCCACCTTCAGGATGGTGCTACTTGCTGCTGACTCATTACACAGCTGGCCTCCCTCCCCTGAACAAATGGCCCCAAATCATAACGGACAAAGGAGGTGTGATATTGTGATTTATAAGAAAATACATATTTGGCCTTCATTCACAGTTTCTAACTCACAGCTCCCAAAACCCTCAGAATTTCCTAAGTGTTGAGAGTGACAAAGGTATCTTTTTATGTTAATGAGGTGACTTGTGGACCCACCTAAGGATGGGGGCTGGCTGCCAAGAGAACCAACCAGGTGATTAGGGGGCTGGACCTTTCAGTCCCAACCTCTGACCTCTGACCTCCAGGAGGCGGCGAGGGCCTGGAGGTTGGATCAATCGCCAATGTCCAGTGATTTAATTGATCACGACTATGATGAAGGCTCCACAGAAAGCCAAAAGGACCAGGTTCAGAGAGCTTCCGGGTTGGTGAACACGTGGAGGTTTGGGGAGAGTGGTGCCCTCCAAGACAGCATGGATGATCTGCACCTTTCCCTATACCTTGCCCCACGCACCCCTTCCATCTGGATGTTCCTGAGTCATATCCTTTTGCAATAAGCCGGTAATCTAGTAAGTAAAATGTTTCTCTGAGTTCTGTGAGCTGCTCCAGCACATTAATCCAACCCAAGGAGGGGGTCGTGGGAACCTCTGATTTACAGCCAGTTGGTCAGAAGCATAGGTAACAGCCTGGGCTTGTGGCTGGCGTCTGAAATGGGGGTGCGGAGACAGGCTTATAGGACTGAGCCCTTAACCTGTGGAATCTGACGCTACCTCCAGGTAGATGGTGTCAGAATTGAGCTGAATTCTCCTCGGACACCCTGCTGGTGTGAGAGAACTGTTTGTTGGCATGGGAGGAACCCCTCACCTCCACACGTTGGAACTGGTCTCAGAACAGCAAGCAGGAGGTCAGACCTGCAAAGCGCCAGCGCAGGGCCATGCAGGGCACAGTTAGTGGCGGCCCTACTGAGTCAACCCCATTCAGAAACCCTTCCTGGGGCTGCCATGCACAGTCCCCCCAACCTCTCTGCTCACTTCCTTTCGCTCCTCACTTCTATGCAAGGAATTCCTGCTTCCTTCCCACCCTCCCAGACTCTGAGGGACCCCACAGGGAAGGCTTCGTGCTGCTCTGAGCCACACAGACAGGGAAACATGGCGTCCTCCACAGATAACAGCAAGGCCCTGGGGCTTCCAGACGTAAACTGCGGACCACTCTCTCCGGATGAACAGCTCAGTACTGAGTGGCCACACTCTGATTCCTGCAGGTGTCTCATAACTGCCTTTGAGTGGGGGAAAACGAGAGGGATTCTTATATTCCCCCCTAAAGGGAAGAAAGGAAGGAATTTGGAGGAGTTAGGAGGAGGGAGTGGGGAGGAAACAAATGAAGGAAACTCAGAACAGAGGCAGCGAGATGAGGGGACCAGCTCTGTCCAGGTTTGCCTAGAACTGTCCTGGTTTAAAACTGAAGTCCTGCGTTTTGGGAAACTCCTCAGGAGTCTGACCATCCTTGAGGGAGATGACTTCCCTCAGGAGATGGAGGGGGAGAGAGGAGAGGAGGGGAGAGGAGAGGAGAGGAGGGGAGAGGAGAGGAGAGGAGAGGAGGGGAGGGGAGGGGAGGGGAGGGGAGGGGAGGGGAGGGGAGGGGAGGAGGGAAGGGAAGGGAGCCATTCTCGGGAACGGGACAGACAACGGGAAGGGTAGAAATGCCTGGCTGCAGGTGTGGGACCGCATGGCAGAGGTTCAGTGACACCCACAGCCCCTCACCAGCGGGCATAGCTGTGGGAGCCCAAGACCCTTCCCCTTGGCCCCCCTGGGGGAGTCAAGGGCAGAGCCTACTTCTGGAACCCATCCTGGGCTCCTGGGAACCCCGTAGGGGGGAATCTGAGCTGAAACCCAAGCCATGTCATCCTCCCCAGCCAGACAGGATCCTGGGAGCCCCTAGGACCCCCCTCCCCGCAGAAGACCTCACCTTTCATGGCGAACACCCCTCGGCAAAAGTCCTTGAAGTTGATTCTCCCCAGGTCGTTGGGATCCAAGTACTTCACAAGTTTTTCCACCTGTGGAAAGGAAGGAGGGACTGGTGTGAGGTTCCCAGAAATGCCCCAGAGAGTTCACAGAGCTGGCGTGAGGCTGGCCAGGGAGGCCGGGAGGGAGGGTTTGTCACTTGAACCAAGGGGACGCCAGCAGTCCCCTTCCTAGCCCTGTCCCCCTAGGCGGGGTCAGCGCCAGCCCCAGACAGCGGTGGGGCCACTTTATTCTGAGGTCGACAGACAGCACAGTGAGGAAAATCAAATCCATCACCGCAGTGCTCAGAACCCGGGTTTGTTTGGCCTGAGCTTCTGTCTCCAAGTTATTTCTCAAAGACTGGCACGTGGAAAACAAACACTGATTTTTAACTTAGCAGTTTCTTTCATACAAAAATAATACAAATTCACTGCAGAAACTCTAGAAAAGACAATGTATCAAAACCCTCCCCTTGGGCTTCCCTGGTGGCGCAGTGGTTAAGAATCGGCCTGCCAGTGCAGGGGGACACGGGTTGGAGCCCTGGTCCGGGAAGATCCCACATGCTGCAGAGCAACAAAGCCCGTGCACCACAACTACTGAGCCTGTGCTCTAGAGTCCGCGAGCCACAACTACTGAAGCCCACGCACCTAGAGCCCGTGCTCTGCAGCAAGAGAAGCCACGACAATGAGAAGCCCGCGTACCACAATGAAGAGTAGCCCCCGCTCACAGCAACTAGAGAAAGCCCGCACACAGGAACGAAGACCCAATGCAGCCAAAAAAAAACACAAATAAATTAATGAATTGAAAACAAAAACGAAAACCCTCCCCTTTCCCCCCTTTTCTTTAAAACACATAGTTCTAACCACTTTTTTTTTTCTAGTTCTGAGACACCCTTGGTCTACAGGGAGGAAATAATTATGTGACACACGTATCCATTATTTAAAAATTACAAATTACAAATCAAGATTTAAGGCAAAGCCAATTATGGTCAAGATAGCAGCTACATCTGCAGAACTGTGCGGGAGGAAGACACCAGGGTCGTCTGTCTGTCTTGATCTAGGGTCTGGCTACACAGTGAAAACTCACTGAGCTGTCTACTTGTGGCCAGTGCTTTTCTGTCCTATTTGTACCTTATACTTCAATAAAAAGTGTTAAAAAAATAAATTTGTAAATAGGTGTAGCCCAAAGGAATCTGCCATTCCTGATGTTGGGAAGTTTCTCCCCTACTTAACAGTACATCAGAAACACCGCCCCTCCCTGCCCACTGGGTACCACTCACATTTTTAGTGGTTATAAATATTCTGCCCAGTAGATATACCATAATGTACTTATTAACCACCCATAATAGCTGGGCATTTTGGTTATTTGCAACTTTTTGCTGTTACAACTCATCTTTGGGGGGTTCTACAGCTGTGCGAATGACCAATGGACTCCCTGGCCTTTTAGAACCTTGACTTCCTGTTGTTCCATTATCCCACCTCAGCCACCCAGGCCCCTTGGCCACAGTGAGGACCCAGGCATCACCGTTGCTTGCCCCTCCTCCAACATCACTCACTCAAATGTCCTACTCCCTGACTGCATCCTTCCTCCCTTCCCACCAAACTCCTCAACATGGCCTACAACACCGTATATTTTCTGGCCCCTCCAGCCAAATCTCCTCCCACTGTTTCTTTCACTCACTGCATTCTAGCCACACTGGCCTTCAGTCAGCTCCTCAAGCAAGCCAAGCTCTTTTCTGCCTCAGGGCCTTTGCACATACTGTTCTCTATATCTCAAATGCTTGTGCTCCCCATTCATCATCTGGCAATGTCTGTTTATCCCACAGGTCTCCATTTGTACCTGTATGAAATGTTTCTCCTGGACAAGCCTGTCCTGCTCATCTAATTAGGGCCTACCCCACTGTTACCCTGCCTTGTAGCACCCTATACTTTTCTTTCAGAGCCATTTGTTGCAATATGTAATTATATGTTTATGTGATAATTTTATTTATTTGTAGCTTCCCCCCTACCCCTCTAGAAAGTAAGCTCCTTGAGATCAAGGATGCTGTTTATTTTGATCACCACTGTATACCTTGTAGCTCCCACCATTACTTGCATGTAACAGAAGCTTCATAAATATTTGTTGAATAAATGGTTCTACAAGACATCTAAGTTTTTAAGCCTTTTGATAACAGTTGCCAAATTGTTCTCTGTAAGGATGTCTCAATTTAGTCTTTGATCAGAGCATCTGACTTCAAACTTGTGAGCTCTGGGTATTTTTTCCTAGTTTTTGTCAATGGCCGATTTTGTCAGAACCTGTTTTTTCCCCCTGAAAGTTCCAATACCTGAAATGCAGCCTCTTGATATTTCTTCCAGAAGCCCACTTCTAAATCACCCTGTAATTTAGTGGCAGCCCCTCTACAGCACACCTGCAAGCATTCATTTACTTATTTATTCAATAAGGATGACTGGGTACTGCCTATAAGCCGGGCACTCTGCTGGGGGGTGATGGTAATTGCTGGCCCCTCTGGCTAATCACACACGGTCACGTGGACACACACGTGCACGCACTCTCACATGCTGGTGGCCAGGCACCTTGCCCCTCCCCCCCGTAATCATCATCAGTGTCTAAAGCACAGTCGGGCAAGGATGAGCTCTTTCCCAGACTCCTTTGGGGCTGGATTGCAGGTGGAGGGTATGAAAGCATTTTGGAAACTGTAGACATAGCATGTAGGGAAAGGATTACCGTCACTGTTGTTATTGTTAATGCTGTCATGGCAGACACCCTCCAGCCCACCGTACTGCCCACCACATTCTCCGAAGCCCAAGCCATCCTGGGGGATTCACCTATCCACAAGGACCACGTTTCTTGCATGCCCACAGGACACTTTTCTAGTGCGGCAGTTGCAGCAGGGGTCTGAAGCCCACTCCAATTATGGGGACACACCCAGTGGGGTCTGGAAGATGAGTGAGCAAGGGAAGACCCATACAAGCATCCCTCCTCCCTCCCTGCCCTTGGTGGCCCTGAGCTTGTACCTCTGTCCCAGCTGACCCTGCTTTTCCACTCGAGTGTGACTCTGGGGGTGAGGGGTGGGCAGAGGCTGTGCATCGTCTCTCTGTGACCCCCCTGAACCTGGCACCTAGCAGGCCCTTGGGAAAGGCTGGAAGAATTCCAGAGAAGGAGGAAGGTGGCTTTCTGCCAGCTCCTGCCCTGGCCGGCGCCTCCTCAGCATTGCAGCTGTCCCCACCCTCCCAGCCAGGCAGCCTCTGACACTGCCAGGCAATGATGTGGCTTCTGAGAATAGAACTGCCCAGGTGCCACCTTCAGGGCCGCGGGGAACCCACCCACCCTCCCAGCTGGTGCCCCGCCTCCTCTCCTCCTGCCCTCTCGTCAGTGGCATTCTAGGGGGTCTATGAATGCAGGGCTGGGCTGGGGCTCCCGGTGTTCACCCCTACAATCCTCTCCAAGGTTGGGGTTATGCTTTAATTATCTCTGATGTGAGGCAAGGGCGGAGTCGTCACCGAGTGTTGAATGGCTGATGAGGAGGCCCAACCTCAGACCCACGTAATGGGCAGCAGGCTGTGGATTCAGATTCAGATTCTGTAATCCATGGAGTCCGTAGCTCCCCAGGGCTGGGAGACACCGGTGGGGCCAGGCTATCTGTCCCCGTGCCTCCAGGGAAAGCCAGCCTGGAGCAGACGTGCCAGGGTGCTCGATGACAGGCAGATAGATGGGGTCCTGGGGACCACTGCAAAGTCCCTGGAACACCCCTGAGCGGTGGGTCCAGGACTCCCACAGGGCTCTTCAAAGAGCGAAGGTCCCAGAAAGCGGTGGGTATGAAGGTGCCACATCAACCATTATACGGCCCTTTAGAAAACAGGCAGGGTTCACCGAGGGCTTGCCATGAACTTTGGCTGGACTAGCCTCATTTTATTTTTTTTTTTTTTTTGGTCCGCGCTGGGCAGCTTGCAGGATCTCAGTTCCCCAACCAGGGACTGAACCTGGGCCCTCAGCAATGAAAGTGCGGAGTCCTAACACTGGACCGCCAGGGAAGTCCCTGGACTCATCTCATCAGATCCTCACACCAACCTTAATAGCAGCTACTATTTTACAGTTGAGGAAACTGAGGCTCAGACATTTAGAGAGGTTACGAAACTTAGAGCAGTGGTCCCCCACCTTTTTGGCACCAGGGAGCGGTTTCGTGGACGACAATTTTTCCTACGGACGGGGCTGGGGGAGGGGTATACGGCTCAGGCGGTAATGTGACCGATGGGGAGCGACGGGGAGCGGCAGATGAAGCTTCGCTCGCTGGCCTCCTGCTGCGCGGTCTGGTACTGGTCCACGGACCGGGGGTTGGGGACCCCTGACTCAGAGAATACCTGTAGTGGTAACTCTTCCTTGACCCCAAGCCCTGCTGACCCGAGTATCAGCCTCTGCACCCTACTGCCTTCCACAGAGGCAGGCTCTTGCCAGGTTGCACCAAAGTATGTTTCAATCCCCACCCCCACCCCCCATCCCCTCCCTGCCCGTCCTCTTGTATATCGAGGAGCATTACCCGCTAGGGCTGGAGCCCCTCACCTTGGTCACCAGGAGCGTCAACCTTCCTGGACACTAGATAAACTTTTGCTGGTACCCTCGAGGGCAGGGGTGCGCTCAGCTGACCCAGCCCTTGATTCGGCAGACGGGGAAGCCAAGTCAGCCAAGTCGAGGGGAGGGGGAGGGGCTTGCTCAAGGTCACACGGTGAGAACAGCAAATAACCACCCACAGGTGGTCTTCGTGGTGAACCGGGGGCCCAGATGCTGGGGGCCTGCCCGCGGGCTGGGGGAGCGGGGCGCACACACCACGCAGGGCTGCGCTGCGCTGGGGGCGCGCCGGGCTCCCAGGCGGGAGGGCTGGGTGCACTGGGCCTGCCAGGGGCGGCGGGAGCAGCTGTTGTTGCTGCAGCTCACACAGCTGGGCCGCTGACCTGGCTGCCAGGGAAACCGGTTGTTTCCCTGGCAGTAAAATATTGATCCTCCTTTTTCAGGCCACACAGTTAGCAGGCTTCCCCTTCTATTTCGGTTGCCTTTCTCTTCAGGCTGATTTTTTTCCCCCACTCATTCCCCCGAGGTCACACCCTTCTAGCTCAGACAAGACGATGTTCAGAGCTTCACGGCCACTGCCCTCTGATTGATCACCAGCCAGATCCTCCCTGAGTGTGGGCCCCGCCACCCACGCCTCTCCAATGTTTTTTTTGTAATTTTTATTTATTTATTTTTGGCTGCGTTGGGTCTTCGTTCCGGCCTTTCTCTAGTTGCGGTGAGCGGGGGCTACTCTTCCTTGCGGTGCGCGGGCTTCTCATTGCGGTGGCGTCTCTTGTTGCGGAGCACGGGCTCTAGGCGTGTGGGCTTCAGTAGTTGTGGCACACCGGCTTAGTTGCTCTGTGGCATGTGGGATCTTCCCGGACCAGGGCTCGAACCTGTGTCCCCTGCACTGGCAGGTGGATTTTTAACCACTGCGCCACTAGGGAAGTCTCCACCTCCCCAATTTTGACATGTGCAAGCCGGACGGACTCAAGCGAGCTATTATCTGAACAAGGGAGATAAGCTGGCTCAGTCTGCAGGTCTAATAAATGTTAGCCATTAAATTATTAATCAAACAAATGCTTAGTAACTCCTCTTTGATGCCAGGCCTGCTCTAAGCACTGTATACATACAAACTCAACGATGCCTCACAACCACCTCAGAGGAAGATACTATTATTATTCCCATTGTACAGGTGAGGACACTGATGCTCAGGAAGGCTAAGTCATTCAGGGCCAAGGTCACACAGCTAGTAAGAGGCAGGGCTGGGATTTGAACACAGGCCGCCTGGCTCCAGAGTTTGTGCTCTTAGCCAATAACTACTATTATTTCTACTAATATAATGATAATCACTATTATCATCACAAGTTTGGGGCTTGCTCTGACCAGAGAAAGGATAAATTTGTATTCTGCTCTCTCTCTGTTTTTCTGCTTGTGCCACCTGGCGTATGGGATCTTAGTTCCCCAACCAGGGATCAAACCCAGGCCCACAGTAGTGAAAGTGCAGAGCCTTAACCAGGAAATTCCCAATTCTGCTGTCTTTTCACCTAGAAAAACTGAGTCCAAAGAGCCTTTGTTTAAGAATTTGAATATTTAGGGAATTCAGGGGTTAGGCAATCCAGGGGTTAGGACTCCACGCTTTCACTGCCGTGGGCCCGGGTTCAATCCTTGGTTCGGGAACTAGGAACCCAGAAGCCATGCAGCGCAGCCAAAAAAAAAAAAAAAAAGTTTTTTTAGCACTGTGGCAAAAAAATTTGAATGGTTAAAGGAAAAAGTGTAATTTCAAATGCTGTATTGCTAAAGCACAAGTCTCCAACTAGCATCCCAAATGAGGCTTGTAGACAGACTTAAATATTTAAAATGAACTGCCAAGATCCAAAAAGCTTCTGGTGCAGGTTAAGATGGAGTCAGTAACACTACACTCTGTCTCTTTCACTGATTACAACTAAAAACTCTGGACAGAATACATAAAGCAACTATACAAGGACTCTGCAAAGTAAATCACAGCAGGCAAACTGGGAGAAAAATTAAAACTTGAAGTAAACAACAACAACAAAAACCAAAAACAAACCAAAAAACTTGAAGTAAGATGAATACGGTGGTAAGTCCCCTGATTTATTTTTTCTCACATATTTTCGAGCCTAGACTCAGGTAGCTCAAACCACAGAACCGCGCAGCAGATAGGAACAGAAAAAGCTCCAAAAGAAACCCTCTCTTTTAGTTTTTTTGTTTTTTGGCCTCACTGCCCAACATGCGGGATCTTAGTTTCCTGACTGGGGATCGAACCCATGCCCCCTGCAGTGGAAATGCGGAGTCCTGACCACTGGACCGCTAGGGAATTCCACGAAACTCTATTTTTGAATAGAGGTCAGGGAAGGGGTGGGGGCCCTTTTGGGACAGAGAGAGTGGGAGAAATGCCGTTTTTGTTTCTGTTTTTGTTTTTAGTTCCCTTTTCCAGCCCTACCCCAAGCTGCAGTCTCAGAAGTGGGTGGCAGCAGCAGCTACAGCAGCCAGGCAGGCACCTAAAACTTGGAGAGGAGGAAAATCTTTCTCTGTGGAATGACAAACTTGGAAAAACGGTCCCTGTGGTCAAAATGGGGGGGGGGAATTCCTGTTACACGTTTCTCTCTTTTTCCTCTCACCAATGCATCCTGCAGGTAGACCAGTCATGGAAGGTGTGAAACAGCAAAGGGTGGCCAAGACCTCAGATTTCTAACCAAAGGACCAGGAAGAGCGGCTCCTGGGAGCTTGCGGGGGTCGAGGATCACAGAGAAGAGAGAGTTTGAGATTAAGATCCGATAAGTTGTACTTGAAGTCCTGGGCCCACTCCTGAGCTGCATATACATGGAACTAACCCAAAATAGTATGCCAAAGGCTTTGAGAACTGAACTACAGAGTAGACAGTGAACAGACTGGCCCCAGGAGAGTGCACACTTGTGGATCCAAATAGCACTTCAAAGGCTTTGAGAACTAAACTGACTTCAGAAGGCAGGTTGGGATCTGTGGTTTCAACCTAACTGGGTTGATTTCCTGATTAAAAGCAAACAAACAAAAATTAATATTCTACAGAGTATTTTTAACAGGACCCAGAGCCTCATAATATAATATTCAGAATGTCCAGGACACAATCCAAAATTACTCGACATGCAAAGAGACAGGAAAACCTCAGCAATGCACAAGAGAAAAGATAATAAATACCAACACCAAGACGACCCAGATGTTATCATTAGTAGATGGAGACTTTAAAGCAATTATAACCATATTCCATGAAGGAAGGGTGAACACTCTTAAAACAAATGGAAATATAGAAATTCTCAGCAGAAAAATAGAAGCTATGAAAAAGAACTGAATTGAAGTTTTGGAATGCAAAAATACAATAACCGAAATATTTAAAATTCACTAGATGGGATCAGTAGCAGAATGGAGATGACAGAAAAAACAGTTGGTGAACTTGAAAACAGTGCAGTAGAAATGATCTAATCTGAGCAAGGAAAATTACCAAAGATTAAGAGGAACATTATATAAGAGGGTCAACTCACTAAGAAGATATAACAATCCTAAATGTGCATGTACCTAAAAACAGAGCTTCAAAACACATGAAGCAACAACTAACAGAACTGAAAAGAGAAACACACAAATTGACAATTATCATTGGAGACTTTAGCACTTCTCTTCAGTAATCAATAAAACTAGTTAGATTGAAAATCAACAAGGATATAAAAGAACTGAACAATACCATTAACCAGTTTAACCTAATTGACATTTATAGAACTCTCAGTTAATAACAGCAGAATACATATTATTTTCATGTGCGCATGGAACATTCACCAAGATAGATCATATCCTGGGGCCATTAAACAAAACTTAACAAATTTAAAAGAACTGAAATCACATAAAGTATGTGCTCTGACCATATTGAGCACATACTCAATATGTGAATTGAGCATCTTTATGACTATTACCTTGAACTCTTTATCAGGTAGATTGCTTATCTCCACTTCACTTGGTTCTTCTAGGGTTTTATCTTGTTCCTTCATTTGGAATATATTCCTCAGTTGCCTTATTTTGCCTAATTCTCTTTTTATTTCTATGTATTAGGTAGGTCAGTTACATTTCCTGACCTTGGAGAACTAGCCTTATGTAGGAGATGTCTTATGGGGCCCAGCAGTGCACTCCCCTCTGGTCACCACAGCTGTATACTCTAGGGGTGCCCCCTGTGTGGGCTGCACAGTCCCTTCTATTGTGGTGGGCTGACTACTGTGTACACACTGGTGGGTATGGCTGGCTTCCACCCCAATTGGTTGCCAGGCCCTACCTAGTGTGGAGGCTGCTGGCCACTGATGGGCATGGCTGGATGCAGGGCACAGGGTTATGGGCTAGTACCAGCCCACTGGTGGGTGGAGCCAGGTCCTGGGGTCATTGGTGGGGGGGCCAGGAGTCCTGGAGCTGGTATCAGTCTGCTGGTGGGCAGGGCTGGGTCTCTACAACTAGCTTTGGGGTCCTGGAGGTCCTAGGGCTACTGCTAGCCTACTGGTGGGGAGGGCCAGGTCCCAGGGTGCCTGGGAGGCTCAGGGTGCCTACAGCAGCTAGCCTGCTGGGGGGTAGGGCTGTGTCCCCGCCCAGCTACCTGCTTAGCCTAGGGTGTTCCCAGGACTGGTGCTGACCAGCTGGTGGGTGTGGCCAGGTCTCAGGGCTAACAAGCTAGAGGGAGGACTCCAGCATGGCACCTGTCAGCACCAGTGTCCTCATGGTAGAATGAGCTCCCAAAGATGGCTGCTGCCAGTGTCTGTGTCCCCAGGGTGAGTCCCAGTTGCCTCCTGCCTCTCTGGGAGGTCCCCAAGATCAGCAAGTGGGTCTGACCCAGTCTCCTTTCAAATTACTGCTTCCGTCTGGGGTCTTGGAGTGTGAGATTTTGTGTGCGCCCTTAAGGGCGGAGTCTCTATTTCCTACAGCCGTCTGGCTCTCCTATAAGCAAGCCCTGCTAGCCTTCAGAGCCAAACATTCTGGGGGCTCCTCTTTCAGATGGAGGACCCACAGGCTGGGGAGCCCAATGTGGGGCTCAGACCCCTCGATCCTTGGGCAGAACCTCTGCAATTATGATTATCCTCCTGTTTGTGGGCCACCTACATGGGAGTGTGGGCTTTGACTCTACTGCGTCTCCACACCTCCTATCCATCTTGCTGTGGCTCCTTCTTTATGTCTTCAGTTGTAGATCTTTTCTGCTAGTTTTCAGGTCATTCTTATTGATAGTTGCTCTGTAAGTAGTTGTGATTTTGCTGTGCCCATGGGAGGAGGTGGGCTCAGGGTCTTCCTACTCCGCCAGCTTGGCCCAAACCTCTCCGTCTTACAGATTTTAAAATTAATAGGTTAATAAGTACAGAGGATTTTTAGGGGAGTGAAAATACTCTGTATGATATTATAGTTGACCCTTGAACAACATGGGTTTGAACAGCATGGGTCCACTTATATGTGGATTTTTTTTCAATAAATTACATACAGTACTGTATGATCTGTGGTTAGTTGAATCTGTGGATGGAGAACCACAAATACAGAGGGAACACGGATACAGAGGGCCAACTGTGGGACGTGAGCATCTGAGGATTTTGGTATCCACGCGGGTCCTAGAACCAATCCCCCACAGATACTGAGGGACCACTGTTTAATGATGGACATATGTCATTGCACATTTGTGCAAACCCGCAGAATATACAATATATATTTGTGTATTATTTCTATATATAAGTACATTTATTTAAATATGAATGATACAACACAGCCACAACCAAGTGGGGTTTATCCCCCAAGGCTGGTTCAACATTTGAACATCAACCAATGGAACTGATAGATGACTAAAGAAAAAAACCATACGATCATTTCAATCGATGCAGGCAAAGCAACTGACAAGTGTGACATCCATTCATGGTAAAAACTCTCAGCCAACTCAGAATAGAAGGAAACTTCCTTATTCCAGAGGAATGAAAACTGATGTTCACACACAAAAAACTATACACGAATGTCTATAACAGCATTATACACAATCGCCAAAACCTGGAAATATCTCAAATGTCCTCCGACAGTGAATGGATAAGCAAATTGTTCTGTAATAAAAAGGAACAACGGATAACGGATGGATGAATCTCAAACGCATTATGCTGGGCAAAAGACGCCAGTCTCAAAAGGTTACAAATGACGATTCCACTGACATAGAAAGGCAAGACTATAAAGACAGAGAACAGGTCAGTGGCTGCCAAGGGCAAGAAGGAGGGGAGAGTTTGAATACAAAGGGGCGGCACCAGAGAATCTGGGGGGTGATCTGTTCTGCACCCTGATTGTGGTGGTGGTTACAGGAGTCTATGCAAATCTTAAAACTCATGGAATCATATGTCCCCTCCCCCAACAAAAAGTGAAATTTACTATTTGTAAAGCTAAAATGTTTAAAATTTATTTTTTTATTTTTTGGCTGCACCGCACGGCACGTGGGATCTTAGTTCCCCGACCAGGGATCGAAACTGCACCCCTTCACTGGAAGGCAAAGTCTTAACCACTGGACCGCCAGGGATGTCCTAAAATATATACATATTTTTTAATAAATTTATTTATTTTTGGCTGCATTGGGTCTTCGTTGCTGCGCGCGGGCTTTCTCTAGTTGCAGCAAGCGGGGGCTACTCTTCGTTGCGGTGCACGGGCTTCTCATTGCAGTGGCTTCTCTTGTTGCGGAGCAAGGGGTCTAGGTGCGTGGGCTTCAGTAGCTGTGGCTCGCGGGCTCAGTAGTTGTGGCTCGCGGGCTCTAGAGCACAGGCTCAGTAGCTGTGGTACACGGGCATAGTTGCTCTGCGGCATGTGGGATCTTCCCGGACCAGGGCTCAAACCCGTGTCCCCTGAATTGGCAGGCAGATTCTTAACCACTGCACCACCAGGGAAGTCCTAAAATATATGTATATTTTTTAATCAAGGAAACTGCACACACAAAGTGGGGTGTCTGGCTTTTCTTGAAGAAAAGCAACACACAGCAACAATGGGCCACGTCTGTGTGAGAGCATACTCTTCAGACAGGCCTCTGCTCTCCTCCCCAGTCTGCCACAGTGACCCCCAAACCCCAAGTTCCCACCCCTAGTCCCCCCCACCCCCCAGGCTGCTTCCCTTCCTGGGCCCGTGGGCATCCTGGGAGGTCCTGCTGCCCTAGGGGGACCCCCAGCTAGGCTAAGCCCCTGAAGTTTTCTGCACCAGCAAAAGGAGTTCCAGGGATGGGCTTGGGGGAGGGCAGAGTTGATACTCCCCAGCATAAAAAAGCAGCCGCAAAGGAAGGCAGGCAGGTAAAGAGGGGAGGCGCAGGCCCCTGGAGGGTCAGGGCTCCTTGAGACTCCCTGGGCCAGGCCAGGAGGTGCTTTCAGTTCTGGCAGGAGCCCCCGACCACCACTGGGAGTCCTGTGTCCCACGCAGAGCTTAGACTGCCTTCAAAGTGCTTCTGGGGAGGAGGCCCCCTGGAGGGGCTGAGGCAGCTGGTGGAGCTGAGACCCGCTGGGGTAAGGAACAGGGACAGGGGCATCCTGAATCCCGGGATTAGCTGGACAGTATTCCGCTGGGAGGGGGCTGGTGGGGAAGGACGTGGCCGGCTGCAAAGGAAGCAGAGTGGAGAGAGGGGTTCCGGGCAAAGCAAGAGTTCTGGCGCGTGGGAGGCAAGGCGGGGTGAGCATATGGGAAGCGGGGTGTCATCAAGAATGAGGCCAGGGAGAGAGGGAACAGGGTCTGAAGGAGAAGGGCTTGGAAGCCGCGCCCAGGAGGCTGCACTTGATGCCCAAGGTCTGGAGGCACAGACACAGCAGTGACAGTCCCAAGTACGCAGCTCCCAGCTGAAGAGCGCTTCCTAGGTGTCAGGCGTCCGGATACAAAGAGCTGGGTCACTTCCATCTTTTTCCCACCACCCCAGGGGTTCCTGTCCTCCCCTCCGGCCTCACAGCCACGCGCTCAGGGCTGCTTGTTTATCCACTTTCCCAGGCAGCCCAGCTGCCTGACGTCAGGGCACACAATGGGGCCCTGTATTCTGGAGCCCCTACCCCCATCCCCAAGGGACAAAGGGCACATGGGGAGCGGAGGCAGCCACCCGCCCTCTCCATTAATTCTCAGGAGGTGGGGAGGGAGGGGAGGGAAGTCAGGTCAGAGTTTCAGCAAAACCAGCTGGAGACAAGGACAGGGAGGGCTTCCCAAGTGGTCCTGCCAGGCCCTGCTTCTCTGGACCCAGCTGCAGACCACCCCCAGCCTCCAGAAGCCCACTCTCCCCCCGGGAAAGGCTGTCCCACGGAACCCGCCAGACTTGTGCTGACTGGGCCACAGGTGGGTGGGGCAAAGCGCCTTGTAGGAAGCATCCTGAGGAGTCAGGAGCTGGGGGCTTAGGGTCAGCTCTGTAATTCGTGGGGCCAGTGCAAAGGGAAACACCAGGCCCCTCATTCAAAATTCATCTGCAGTTTCAAGATGGTGACCGCAGGGCATTCAACCCTGTGTGACTGCACAGGTCACCTGCCAGTAAAGCCGGCTCCGCTGGGGCTTCAGTACGTCCCCATGGTGGGACCTTGAGGCCTCAGCTTCCACGTCTACAGAGCACTCCTGACCAGCTCACAGGACTATTGTGAGGCTCGAATGAGACTGTGGCTCAGAAAAGGACCCAACAGAGTGTAGAGCGCCGTGGAAGTGTCCCGTGCAGAGGGGCGTAAAGCGGGACGTGGTGGTGAGCCTCCACCCTGGCAGCAGCAGGTAGAGGGCAGCCAGCCAGCAGGGCGGCTGAGGGGTGGCCTTGCAGTGAGGGTTAAGGAGGTAAAGTAGGGCGGCTCCAAGCCCCTTTGTGAGTCTCAGGGATGCTGTGCTTCCCTGGCCCTCAGTCCCGGACTAGCCCTGCCATCAATGGCCTCACAGAGTGGTCTTGGAGAGACACCTCCCTCTCTGGGCCTCAGTTTCCCCATGTGGAAAATGAGGGCATTGGAGCCATTAATATTGAAGGTCTCTTCCGCTCTGAAGTCTGTAGGATTGTAATGTTTTCCCAGGGAAGTCTGGGGGTGGGCAAGGGGTTAGGCGGATAAAGAGAAGAAAATCAGAGAAATAGATGAAGTAAAGGGCTGGGAGCAAATGTCTCCAATGCGGCTTCACGAGGGACCCAGTAAATAAATGGCGTGGGAACCCTGGAGTGTGCCCCTGGGGGATTACTCAACTGCTCTGAGCCTTTTACTTCCCCCCGTCTATCAAGTCAAGAAATTATGACAAGGGGCTTCCCTGGAGGCACAGTGGTTAAGAATCCGCCTGCCAGTGCAGGGGACAAGGGTTCGAGCTCTGGTCTGGGAAGATCCCACATGCCACAGAGCAACTAAGCCCGTGCGCCACAACTACTGAGCCTGCGCTCTAGAGCCTGCGAGCCACAACTACTGAGCCCGTGTGCCACAACTACTGAAGCCTGCGCGCCTAGAGCCCGTGCTCTGCAACAAAAGCCACCACAATGAGAAGCCTGCGCACCGCAATGAAGAGTAGGCCCCGCTCGCGGCAACTAGAGAAAGTCCACGTGCAGCAACAAAGACCCAACACAGCCAAAAATAAAATAAAAATAAAATAAAATAATTTAAAAAAAAAAAAGAAATTATGACAAGGACTGAAGCGGATCTTGTTGGTCACCTCTATGCTGCCCCTCCTCTTCTCCCTCCCCTTTGGGCAGCCCTGATGTGGCTGAGATGAACAGTTGCCTTGGGGCACCCCAACCCCAGGGCACAAGTCCTGATTGGACCAAGCCAGTCAGGTGGGCTCAGCCCCCTTGCCAGTGATTGGTTTAGGCAAAAGCATGTTGTACATTTCTGGCCAATGAGACATGAGGAAACATCTGCAGGAGGCTTCTGGGAGAGGTTTTCTTTGATGATGGGAAAAAGAAAAGACAACTCACAGCAAGTGCTCCCTGCCCTTCCTGACCTCTTGGAGAGGAGACACCACCCTGGGCCTCCCTGTGGGAGCCGATGGAACGGGGCTGGGTCCTGGATGATGCCTCTGAGGCCCTGAAGGAACCAGCCCTGGAGCTGCCCTAACACTGGGCCCAAGTGTTAGGACAAAGAATACATTTTCTCAGCATATAAGCCATTTTGCATTGGTTCCTGGTTCTTAAAGCGGTGGGCTCGGGGGGATGCTGACAGATGAAGGACCCCTCGTTTAGGAGCAGCAGGGGTTAAAGGCGGTGGTGGGAGGGTGGCTGCGTGAGCGAAGCGCTCAGCGCACAACGGAGAGGGGCCACGGGGTTGCGGTGCCTCTGGCCAGGTGGCCAGGAGGGCCAGTCACATGGTACCCAGGCCACCACCTCCAGGGCTGAAAATGCTCCCCTTTATGAGACTCCCAGTGTCACCATGTGGCCCTTTATTCACAGCCTGGCTTCTGCTGACCAGAATCCCTTAGGCCACCCAAGAGGGCTTTGTTTGGTGTCTGAATAGGAATGAAAGGGTTAGAAGCCCAGGTGGTCTCTGGGGTAAACCGGCCTGTGCACCCATCTGTCCCGCTGTCCATTCCTTCAGCAAATGCCTCCGCGGCTCCCCAGCCCGCCGGCCCTGTGGGGAGACAGACCAGCTCCCAGGAGGCTCCTAGGAAAGGGACAGCTGTCCTGATATATTTTTGAGTGAAATAAAAATAGCCTAGGGAACAGCACAAAAGTGTGCAGATGACTGTTAACACTGCCACAAGCCCAGGGGCAGTCTAATGTCACCTCCTCCATTTACCAGCTGTGTGACCAAGGGTGACTGACTCAACCTCTCTGAGCAATAGCGTCTGCCTCACGGGATGTTAGGATTTAAAGGGGAAAACCTCGAGACTTAGCCTGGAACCTGGCACAGAGCAAACTCTAGACAAATGGGTGTGTTCCAGGCACACTGTGCCCGGAGGCTGGTCACGAAGCTGTAAACACAGGTTACCTCCTTCCGCTGGGATGGCAGTCCTTTCACCTCTTCTTTCCACATTCTTTAATTGGTTGAATATTTTAAATGAATTGGGGACTTCCCTGGTGGCGCAGTGGTTAAGAATCCACCTGCCAATGCAGGGGACACGGGTTCGTGCCCCGGTCCGGGAAGATCCCACATGCCGCGGAGTGGCTGGGCCCGTGAGCCATGGCCACTGAGCCTGTGCGTCCGGAGCCTGTGCTCCACAACGGGAGAGGCCACAACAGTACGAGGCCCGTGTACCGCAAAAAAAAAAAAAAAAGAATCCACCTGCCAATGCAGGGGACACGGGTTCGAGCCCTGGCCTGGGAAGATCCCACACGCCCTTCTGGAGAAGCTGGCCGGCCCTCCTGGAGCCCCGACCCTGAGGCGGGGCATAATGGCAATCCCAGGGGGCTGCCCCATCTCAGGCTTACTCGCCTCCATTTCCTCTCTGCTGTAACCGTCCCTCTTGCAGCCACCCCCATGCAAAGCCCCCGGGGAAATTTCCTCGGGGCCAGCAGGGCCAAACGGTGGTGCAGGGCAGGGTGGGGTGGGGTAGCTTCGAGTCCATTTATCTCAGGGAGCTCTTTGCAGAGGCAAAGTTCTCTTCCCATCAGCACAGCAGTAAAAAAAAGGGAGGCAAGAGGCCTCACACACAATTTACGCCCTAATTTATAATTTATACCTCTCCCCCCAGAGAAAGTGGGTTGGAGGCCTGGGACGGAGGCAGGAGGACCAAGGTGACAGGGCCCCTGGTACCATCCTGCGAAGGCCCTGCAGCACCAGAGGGACTGGGGCTGTAGCACCTGCCCACTCTCACCACGTGGACCTTCACGCCCGCCCTCGAAGGGAGGGTCCCCGGATTCATTTACGAGACCAGGAAAACAAGGTTCAGGAGAGTCAGGGGCTTGTAGGGGGTCTCCCAGTGAGTCCCGGCGAGGAGGGAGGCCAGCCAGGTGTGAGCCTGGCCTTCCGACCTGGAGCCTGTGCGGCCCCCAGGCAGAGGGACGAGGGAGAGTCCCCACCCCGTCACCCCAACACAGCTCTGCTGGGTCTGGTAGCCGGGGTGGAGTCTGCATTCTCTAAGGCCTCCCCCTGGAGAGTCTGAGGCCGGGCAGGAGATCCGAGGTGAACGGCTGGTGGACCTCACACAGGCAGAGACAGTGGGCCGGTCCTCACCCAGGGCCCTGGGGGCTTGGGGCTTTGAGCCCGGCATGTGCCCTCTGAGGCTGGCAAGAGGGCAGTTAGGTGGCTTGGGGGGGGGGATATTCTTGCAGCAGCAGCAGCAGCGAAAACAGAGGGGCTTTGCCATCACCTCCTCCCGGGCAGACTCAGCCCACAAGGGTCACAACCTCTCCAGGCGTGTGGTGGGTCCCCGTCGGCCCCCTCGCTGGGCTGAAAGCTCCTTGGAGTAGTAGCAATAATAATGGTGGTGACAATGATACAATCATCGGGAGCGCTTAGGAGCAGTTACTCGGAGGCAGGCATGATTCTAAGAGCTGTTCGTGTATTAATCCACCTACACTCCACAAGCCTAGGAAGTAGCTTCTATCACCCATCCCCACTTTACAGATGAGGAAACTGAGGCACAGAGAGGTTAAGGACTTTCTAGGAAGTGACGAGCCAGAATTCAAACTTCAAGAGCCTGCACTTTTTTCTGCTCTGCGATACCACCTTTTCAACTTACTCTTGTACCTGCAGTGGCGCCTGTCACAGAGCAGGGGCTCACAGGTTCCTCCATCACCACCATCATCATCATCATCATCCACCTGGGGTCACACGGGTGGTAGCAGCAGGCACACCAGCAGCGGGCTGTACCCAGTGCCATGCTTCCTCTTCTAAGTGTCCCTCAAGCTACAGAGGGTCCATAAAACTAACCTCCCTGTATAAAGGGCTTAGGACGCGGCAGGCACTCAGAGCTCTACCTCATGCCTTCACTCTCTGCTCACGATACCCCTAGGAGGACAGCGTCACTGCACCCCCATTTCCCAGATGAGGCTAAAAAGCTCAGAGACCTATCCCAGGTCATAGAGCCAGCAAGTCGGAAAGCTGGGAGCTGACCTCTGGCCTATCCAGCCCAGAACCTGAGTCCTTGACCACAAAATCCTCCTGCACCCCAAACCCTCATCAGGCAGCCTTGCTTCCAAGTCACACGATTTCAGGGAGGAGCTCAGGAGGAGCTGGAGCTCCTGGGCACTGGGCCGGCCCCCTTCCCTTGCACTTCCTTTATTCACTCCCTCAGTCGTTCAGGTAACACTCACTGTGCCCTTGTTACGGGCCACATGCTGGGCTGGGTGCTGTGAACAGAGCAGTGCAGGAACCCAGCTCTGGTCCTCACATTCTGTCTCCCAAGAGAACCACAGAAACAAACGCTCCTCACGTGCGGCCCCACTACCTGCTGTTTCTCTCTGCCCAACGGCAAGTTTGCAGGTGCACCCTGGTTTCCTTTGGGGAACTATCCCTCCCCATTCCAGGGAGCTTGGGTGGCCTGCCTCTGGGGATGGGCACCTGACCAGGCCTGGCCTGTCAGCGATTCCCCGCTTCCAAGCATAATTCTTTGCCTCAACTGGGAAAAGAGCAAACATCATTAAAACATTTAATAGATGTTGGCAAGACATGTGGTACAATGTACCATCTGGTCTTGGATAACATTCTAACAAAAGGAGAATGGGGCAAGGAGGGGGTGGTCTTTATTAACGCGCTAAAGATGATAGACCTAAACCCAGGTACCAACGTTACACTCAATGGTAGTAAGCAACAGTCACTCCATTTAAAAACCTAATAAGAAAGGGATGATGGGGGTCTGCTTCTGCCACCAACCCTTATACCTACTGGCTCCACCAACTAGTCCAGGACCAGAGCAGAGGGCAGGGAACAACCTCAGCCCTCCAGCCACTTCTGGCTGCCCGACACCAGCTCTGCAGTCATCTGTGCCCAGCAAGTTTCAGTCTGTCCATCCCCCTGCTGTGCTGCTGCTGTCTTGTCTCCCTGCCTTTGGAGGCTGGCGTCCTCCCCTGACCCTCAGTCAAGATGCACGACTACCTCTTGCCAGCCTCTTCCCTCTGCATTAGACCCCCTCCCGCAGCAACACCGGCCTCGGCAGCACTGCCTTTGGGACACTGTCTGTGAGAGCGCCCAGGGCAGCTGCAGCTCAGGCACCTACCCTGGCCTGTTTTCCTTAACTTGCAACTCAGCCATCTGGCCAGCATCCCAGCATGCCTCACTCCCGAGCCCCTCTAAGGCAGGGCCATGTCTCCAGTACCCACCCAGGTTCCAACTAGTTTTATTTAAAAAATTCTTTTTCACATTATACAGTTTCCTTTTTAAAAATTTTTATTGAAATATGGTTGATTTACAACCAACTAGTTTTAGGTACTTCCCTGGTGGTCTAGTGGTTAAGACTCTGAGCTTCCACTGCAGGGGACGTGGGTTTGATCCCTGGTCAGGAAACTAAGATGCCACATGCCACGTGGTGAGGCAAAAATAAATAAATAAATAAATAAATAAAATTAAAAAATAAAAATAAAATAACAAAACAACCAACTAGTTTTAGAAATGCGTGTGAGTTCCATCTCAGGAGGAAAAGTTGGGACTTCCCTGGTGGCGCAGTGGCTAAGAATCTGCCTGCCAATGCAGGGGACATGGGTTTGAGCCCTGGTCCGGGAAGATCCTACATGCCGCAGAGCAGCTAAACCCGTGCACCACAACTACTGAGCCTGCGCTCTAGAGCCCGTGTGCCGCAACTACTGAGCTTACGCACTGCAACTACTGAAGCCCATGTGCCTAGAGGCCGTGCTCTGCAACAAGAGAAGCCACTGCAATGAGAAGCTCGCACACCGCAACGAGGAGTAGCCCCCACTCGCCACAACTAGAGAAAGCCCCCGTGCAGCAATGAAGACCCAACTCAGCCAAAAATAAATAAATTAATAAAAAAGGAAGTCATTAGACTCATAAATATAAGAAAAGAAGACATAATGAAATTATTACTTTTTGAATAGGACATGATTGCTTACCTAGAAAATCTCAAGAAATCAACCAGAAAAATTACAAGTAATAAATGAGTTCATACCAGTGGAGAGATATGTGATAAATTTACAAAAATCA
Source organism: Mesoplodon densirostris (assembly GCF_025265405.1). Classification (NCBI taxonomy): domain Eukaryota; kingdom Metazoa; phylum Chordata; class Mammalia; order Artiodactyla; family Ziphiidae; genus Mesoplodon; species Mesoplodon densirostris. The sequence continues at coordinate 52,200,549 of NC_082678.1, read as the reverse complement.
ATTGCATTCCTATATGCTAGTGACATGCAGCTAGAAAAAAAAAATCAGGGGAAAAAAAAGTTTCATTCTCAGTAGTAACCAAACACATTAAATACTAAACACTAGTTTAGCCTAATTGTAAGACATTTATTTTTTTTATTTTATTTTTTTTTGCTGTACGCGGGCCTCTCACTGCTGTGGCCTCTCCCCCGTTGCGGAGCACAGGCTCCGGACACACAGGCTCCGCGGCCATGGCTCGCGGGCCCAGCCGCTCCGCGGCATGTGGGATCTTCCGGGATCGGGGCACGAACCCGTGTCCCCTGCATCGGCAGGCGGACTCTCAACCACTGCGCCACCAGGGAAGCCCAAGACATTTATTTTTAATGTTAATATTTTGTTCCTACTGGGAGAACTAAATATATAATAAAGATGGTAATACTCCGTAATTTAATAAGTTTAATGCAATACCAATTAAAGAACTTGAAAATGTGTTTACATACTTAAAAATCCATAAACGGTGAAGAATCAGAGAGCTTTGTTTTTTTAAAGGTAATGATGGCTGACTTTTTTCAATTTTAAAATATACCAAGTAATAATGATCAAAATTTATAATGTTGCATTAAAAACAAGACAAAAAACATCTTAGAGGGCTTCCCTGGTGGCACAGTGGTTGAGAGTCCACCTGCCGATGCAGGGGACACGGGTTCATGCCCCGGTCCGAGAGGATCCCACATGCCGCGGAGTGGCTGGGCCTGTGAGCCATGGCCGCTGAGCCTGTGCGTCTGGAGCCTGTGCTCCACAATCGGAGAGGCCACAGCAGTGAGAGGCCCGCATACCGCAAACAAAACAAAACAAAAAAACCCATCTTAGAGCATCAAAAAGGAACAACGATGGTAATGGATTATAACACATGGGAAAGAAAAGAATGCACGAGTCCATAGCGACACTCAGGAAAGGTGGTGAAGAAAGGATCTTCTATACAGAACAACCTGTATCTCTAGAAGGAATGAAAGAAAAATCACCATTTTGCAACCACCAGTGTAATTTATGCAGGCAAGGAGCATCAAGGGATGCTAAAACCATTGTGTGAGAAGCTATTTGAGAACCAAATATTTACACTGTCTAAGGTACCATCCCACAGACTACTTATTAATTATAAAGGGGAAAAAGTACCATTATACTGACGAGATCAAGCAGACGCGGGTTTAACCAACTGATCAAACTCAGCATCACCAATAATGGGACAAACCGATATCATGTGACTCCTTATGTGATGCTCTGAGGAGTACACACCATCACCTCTCCTTGCCAAAAGTGCGAGGAAACAATCAGACATATCCAGGCGATGGGACAGCCTATAGGACAACTGGCCCAGGCTTGGCAGAAAATGTCAGTGTTGGTTACAGAAGCAAAGAAAATCAGATAGTTCTAACTTCGAGGAGATGAAACAGGAAAATGACAAACTAGATGCCATATGTGATCCTCGACTGGATCCTAGATCAAAACAAAAAGAAGCTAGGAAGGACATTTTGAGGACAACTGGGGGAATTTGAACATGGACTGAATATTAGATGACTGTTGAATTAACATTAAGTCTTAGGTGTGATGGTGGCACTTGTTTAGACAGGAGACTCTCTTTGTCCCTACACTCTGAAGTGTTCATGGGGAAAATGTCAAGATGTCTTCATTTACTTAAAATGCTTCTGCAAAGCAACATTAAAGGAGACATGATAGATTATCAGTGACAAAATGAAAGAAAGAAAAAGCAATTGTGACAAAGTGTAACAGTGAATCTAGGTGAAGAGTATCTGGGTATTCATCACATCCTTCTTTCAACTTTTCTGTTCGAACATTTTCAAAATAAAGCATGAGAAAAAAATAGAAAAAAAGAATCAGTGTAATTCAGTTCTAGTTTAGAAATAAATTCAAACTACGAATAGAACCAAATATTGGATGAACCTCACAATAAATTCCAAATGGGTAAAAGTCGAATATTTTTACAAATTGGGGTTTTAACAAAATAGCTTATTTATTCTTGCTAGAGATGGGAAATAAGTTCTTAACTACTAAAAAGTGATAAATATAATTAGAAATAATGCAGATATGATATAACTGGAAAAAAGAAATATTCAAATGTAGAATTTTTGAGTAATAAAATGTAATCCAGGACTTCCCTGGTGGCGCAGTGGTTAAGAATCCGCCTGCCAACGCAGGGGACACGGGTTTCAGCCCTGGTCCAGGAAGATCCCACAGCCGGCGAACCAACGAGGCCCGTGTGCCACAACTGCTGAGCCTGCGCTCTAGAGCCCGCGAGCCACAACTACTGAAGCCCACGCGCTAGAGCCCGAGCTCCGCAACGGGAGAGGCGACTGCAATGAGAAGCCCGTGCACCACAACAAAGAGCAGCCCCCGCTCGCCACAACTGGAGAAAGCCCACACGCAGCAATGAAGACCCAAAGCAGACGAAAATAAATAAATACATTTATAAATAAATTTATAAAAAAATAAAAATAAAAATAAAATTATAAAGATCAAAATAAAAATTCCCCTTGATAAGCACTCAACAGAGATGGACATAACAGTTTATGCAGAAGGAAATACCGAGAATAAACAGCAACATGGAAAAAATGCGGTCTCGTTAGCAACTAAAAATGAAAATGTAAACAAGTTTGAAATACTATTATACACTCATTAAACTGGAGAAACAATCTGAAATAATACTCAGTGTAGATGGGAGAAACGGGCATCCTCATGCTTCGGGCAAGGTCAGATATTCAGCCAAACAGGAGGCAGGAGAGAGAAAGGGGAGGAGACTGAAGGAGAAACAAAGACCATCCGGGCCCCAGAAGGCGTGGCCAGAAGCCCAAAATGGCTGTGGCCAGATGAGTGGGCAAACAGGCTCTCGATGCCATCCACTCAGTGTCTAGAACATGGGAGCAGGTGCCTGCCCCCTGGCAGTGCCCACTCGGGGTCAGGGGTTTTGAGAAACCCACACCAGAGGCCAGTCCTCTGGCTGGCAGCCAAGCACTGGGCTGGGAAGAGCCCAAGCAGGCTGGGACCCAGGGGATGGTCGGTGGTAATGAGGGAGGTCCAGCCCAGTGTGCAGTGCAGGCTTGGGGGTGCCCAGGATCCTTCCCTCCTCACCCGCCACGTCCACTCTTTGGAAGCACTGCTCTCTTTGGGCTCCACCCCGCCCGCACCAGCTCAGGGGCTGGGCCCCGCAGAGGCTGCTGGAGAGCCAGGGGTTGACGGGCCCGCCCAGGTTCCCCTCCAGGTGTACCCGGCAGAATGGAACGCAGTGGAGACATTAATAGTGACTGATGGGATGGTCAAGCCTGGACCAGGTTTAAGCAGAGAGGTGACATGGCTCTGTCTGGGACTCCGACACAGGAAATATCATTAGGCGGAAAGGGGCCAAAAGAGCTCATATACACTGGTCGTGACCGCATGTGGGTGACCACTAAGGACAGGACATAGATTTTGAGGTCTAAAAATACAGCTTAACACTAGTTAGCTTTCTTGTCCTCTAGAGTTGTTTATAAAATGACAACAATATTTGGAACTTTTTTGTTTTAAAAATAAAGAGCAGGGCTTCCCTGGTGGCGCAGTGGTTGAGAGTCCGCCTGCCGATGCAGGGGGCACGGGTTCGTGCCCCGGTCCGGGAAGATCCCACATGCTGCGGAGCAGCTGGGCCCGTGAGCTATGGAGGCTGAGCCTATGCGTCCGGAGCCTGTGCTCCACAAGGGGAGAGGCCACAACAGTGAGAGGCCCTCGTACGGGGGGGGGGGGGGGGAAAGAGCAGCTGCCCTCGGGAGGATTCCTGAGAGTGAGGGCAGGCCGCGGAGCCCCAGGTGCTGCCCAGGTGTGTGAGCGTCCTCGAGCTGGCAGGTACCTGCACCTGGGCTCGGGCCCCATCACCCAGTGACCTAGGTGGGGTCACAAAGGACTCATGAAAGGATGCTCTGGCCTGTTTGTCCCAGCTCCGTGATGTGAGGTCCTGCAGACGGCCCGGCAGCAGCCCTCCGACCCCCCCCTTCTCTCCAGCAGCTCAAACGCCCCTCTCCTCGTCCCTGGACCAGAGCAGAGGCCTCCCAGCTCGGCCTGCTTCCCCCCGCCCCACATGATTCCAGATGGGCTTGTCTGAAACACAACAGAGCCATGTCACTCTCAGCCTCAACCTTCGGGATAAAATCCACCCTGTCCTATCCATTGTGCCTCCACCTGCCTGGTCAGCCCCTCCCCTCTCTCACCTGTCTGCCTCCTGCCAGGTATGTTTCTCCTCTGGCACAGCCATCCTTCCCTTCTGCCCTGGTGGACCCTGGTGTTCAAGACTCAGGGCCAGCATCACCTCTGGGAAGGCTTTTCCACCTCCAGGCAGAGCGAATCTGCTGTCTTCACACCCCACTACACCTAAACAGGCCTCCAGCCCTGCCCTTCTCACAGGTGGACCAAGGTTTCTATCTTAGAGCCCCCTCCCGCGCAGAAGCGAGCTCCCTCAGGGAAGGAGTCCTAACCTCTCCATCTGTGCATCCTCTCACACTGTAACTGAGCAGGACCCTGTGGGGCCTTCCCAGGACAGACCATGCCCATGTCCTCATCTGCCTCTTACTTGTAGAAAAACTTGAGCCTCCGAGGCTCTCCCCGAGTTCCAAAGAGCACACTTATCAGAGAAGTGAGAAAAGGCAGAAACAAAGGAAAACAGTCAAGCAAGACAAAAATAACAATAATTTAGCCACTAAACAAAGTCAAGGACCTTTAGTTCCTCCTCAAGGGCTATAGATAATATTCTGAGCCATAGCCTTGACCTAGTTTGCAGATACTGAAACCCCACCAAGTGGAAGAAGTTAAGTGCATGCTGACCACGAGCGTGTAGACCCCAGACCAGTTGGACCCAGAAGGTTGATGATGTTGACTCCTGATGACCTCGCCACCAACCAGTCAGAAAAATGTCCACGAGCTGATCTTGTCCCCTGCAACTCCCTACCTCACTCTGTCTTTAAAAACCCTTCCCTGGGGCTTCCCTGGTGGGGCAGTGGTTGAGAGTCCGCCTGCCGATGCAGGGGACATGGGTTCGTGCCCCGGTCCACGAAGATCCCACATGCCGCGGAGCCTTCGCGGAGCGGCTGGGCCCATGAGCCATGGCCGCTGAGCCTGCGCGTCCGGAGCCTGTGCTCCGCAACGGGAGAGGCCACAACAGTGAGAGGCCTGCGTACCGCAAAAAAAAAAAAAAAACCTTTCCCTGAAAACCATTGGGGAGTTCAGGCCTTTTGAGCATTAGCTGCCTGGACCCCATCCTTGGTGCCTGCAATAAATGCTGCACTTTCCTTCACCACAACCCGGTGTCAGTAGATTGGCTTTACTGAGATTGGGCGAGTGGACCCACGTTTGGTTTGACAGCACCAAACTTGACACAGAGCAGGTGCTCAAAAAGATCTGTAAAAGAATGGAAATGGATAGCGACCCAGAAAACCTAGAGTTAGTGGTGGTTAACAGTCACATTAGCAAACACACGATGCTAACATTATCCCCACTTTATAGATGAGGAGACTGAGGCACAGAGAGGTTAAGTAACTTCTCAGGGTCACGCAGCTAGAAAGTGGCAGAGCCGGGTCTCAAACCAGGTGAGCCTGATGCCAGGGCCCCGGCTCCCAAGCTCTTCTCTGTAGCACAGAGAGAAAGTTAAAGCTGACCTGGCCTGAACAGAGACACTGGAGGGAGGTGGAGGCGATGGGGAGCAAGAGGGGTCAAGGCCAGCTGGGGCCACAGGGCCTCTGTGGCTGGGAGCAGGCAGCAGCGCCAGCCTAGAAGATGGAGGAGCCCGGAGAACGTGGACTGGGTGCTGGTGGGGTGTCCGGATGGAGAGTCCGGGCCCTGCCCCTGCTACACGCCCATCTGGGACTGCAGAGGATTGCGGAAGGGCGCCAGGCAGGAAACCGGAGCAGCCAGAGAAATGCTGGCCTCCCCGGGCTCTTTAATCACCATTTGCACAGGAAGTGGTGGCGATGCATAATTCAGGGCGTGGTTGCAGGCAGCCTCTCTCTGCTCTGAAAAGGCAGCTCCTGCTGCCGCCTGCCACCTTCCACAACATCTTCCGGGTGGCACACTGCCCGCAGCCCCACCTACACGCAGTGCCTGCCCACCCTGCAGATTACAAATCTACTTCTACTTACAGCCCCTGCCTGGCGCTGCTCCACCCCTGGAAGCCAGACCACCCCCGATTTAGAAAATCAGAGGAAGCCTCGGATTGGAAGTTTCTATGTCAAATTTCTGAAACTCAGATCTGATCACCTTCCCCCTCCCCTGACACTGGAACCTGGAACCCGCCAACGGCAGGCAGCTAAGGAGGCAGCTTTAGAATCAGACAGACCTGGGTTCACATCCCAGCTCCTCCAGTTACTGTGGGACCCTGGGCAACTCCCATCACCTCTCAGATTCTCAGGGCTATTGCGAGGATGAAGGGAATAAGGAACACGAAGGCAGTCAGCACCAATCCTTTCCTCACCTCCTCTGTCCTCAGAGTCACCAGTGGCCGCAGGAGAAATTCTGGCCCTTGAACAAGGGAGGTCAGGCCTGGAAAAGTACCAGGTGGAGGAAAGGGGCCAGAGGTGCACTCCTGGGGCTGAGAGCAGCAGGGGTGGCAACAGGGGTCATGGAGTAGGTGGGCTGCAGAGACCATGCCAACAGGCGTCATGGTCGGCCTTAATGTATTATCTCCTTTCCTCAAAACAGTCCCACAAATAGGGGTTCTGACCACCATTTTACAGAGAAGGAAACTGAGGTCCATCCATCATAATAAGCACCTTTTAAATAACCTGGGCTTACTCTTTTTTCAGAAAGGCTTCAGTCCTTGTCAGACCCAATGGCCTATGTGGGAAGTGAGAAATCATAAAAACAGCTAACTCCAGTGAGGGTAGGCAGGTGCTGGGGGATTGCTGCCTGTCCATCCAGAACTCATCTGAGCCAGCCACACAGCCCCAGCCCCTGAGCCCTCCCTAAGGTCACCATCTGACCCCTTGCTCCAGCCTGAGCTCTCACCCCCTTGCCCTTCCTGTGCCTGCACCATGCGGAGCCACTTGTCACTCCCTGAAAATGCCAGTCCCCATCCCTGCATCTGGGCTTAGGCTTTGCGCATGTAGATATTCAATAAATGTTCGGTGGTGGATGGACAGATGGGGAGGCTGGGAAGCCTGGTGGAAGGGTGGGTGAACAGATGGATGGATGGGTAATGAATGGATAAGTAGATGGGTTGATGGCTGGGTTGATGGATGGATGGGCAGGTAGATAGATGGCTGGGTAGATGGCTGGATGGCTGGATGGCTGGATGGCTGGATGGATGAGCAGGTAGATGGTTGGATGGAGGGGATGATGAATGTGTAGACAGATGGGTAAGTCAATGTATAAATGGATGCATTATTGAATGGGCAGGTAGGTAGTTGGATGGATGGGTAGAGGGAATGAAGAGCCGCAGTTCTAGGAGAGAGACCTCAGTTCACTGTACGAAAGAGAACTCAGCCAGAGCCTTGTCAAGATGGAATGGCCTTGCCTCGGCAGGCAGTGAGTCCCCACCTCTTGGCAGGGCTGTTCTAGAGCAACACAAGCACTGAATTGACCTCTATTCCCCTTTCGGTTTTTGTTTTCGTGTAAATCAACCCTCTGTCTACCCCGTGCAGGTACTAGCCTCAGACTTGGGATCTCTCCTGGGGACAGTGCCCACTAGAGGCCTACGTGCAATCAACAAATACTTTTGGAGGAAGCTGGCGATCTTCTCTGAGTTTTGTGCCATAGCAAGTGAGGTGTGGGTTAGACTCAAGGTCTTAGATCTAAAGGGAACTTAGAGATCCTTACAGCTATAGTTTGGGCTGTGGTGACCAAGAGGCCCACTCTCCTCCTGATCACAGTGGTATACACACTTCTGGATTCTGAGCTGCTTTGCTCTCCCTGTCCCCAAGAGCGTGTAACTATGGACAATGGGTCCCTCAGCAGTGACCCCAGGAGTGGTAATCTGCAAAGAACTGGTGGCCCTAAGCTATGGCTCCTGGGGGGCCTCCAAGAATCAGAAGATGCTGGGAATGCAGGAGACAGTGAGGGGCAAAAGGGTGCAAAGAGCCCACGTCTAGTTGGGGGGTGGCTGCAACGGAGCCACTGGAGGGGGCCGGCGGTCACGCCAGCAGCACGCTCAAGCAGTGAATTGCTGCTCTAGCCAGCTCTTACTCTGTGCAAGGAGGAGGCAAGGGCACTGAGAAGCTGGGTAGACGGGCAGTCAGCATCCCAAGATGGGTAGCATCTTGCCTAGAAGATGCCTTCTGGCCTGGAAGATGAGATGCCCCAAGCCAGTCCAGCTGAGTCCTTGGACCCCCAAACTCGAGCCTGGCTTTTAAAGGGGGCTGAATCACACCTTATCAGGTTCTGTGTTCTTCCCTCATTTCTCTGTTGTGGGCAGGGAGACCTAAGGGCCAGGGTGGAAGGAGGCAAGGGTCTGCCAGGAGGAGCAGGGCTGGGGCGCATTCCACTGCCGGCTCCACAGCCCCACTGGGACGCCAGGTGCATCTCAGGTTTCACGGGCCAGCGGGGAACTCCTTGACTCCTTGCCCAACCTGCCTCCTGCCTCAGCCTTCCCCATCCAGCAAATGGCAGCCTCTGAATTCTCCAAATTCTCTCCTTTCACACCCACTTCCAATGGACTCTAGTGATCCAAAGCCAGCCGCGTCTCCGCAGCTGCACCCCTGCTCTGTGCCTCCGGCAAGTCTCACCTGCATGGAGTGACGGCCTCCCCACTGGTCCTCCTGCCCCGCCCCTGCCCTCTCCCTTAAGTCCTCTTGCGTACCTCTGACCCCCAGCCCCCCTCCTGCCTCTGCCCGGATCAGTTGCCCCCAGATCTCTGCAAGGCGCAGCCCCCCACTTCATTCCAGGCCCTACTTAAACGTTCATCTATGACAGAGAGGCCATCCGTGGTCATTCTAAGGGCAAAAATCTTTTTGTCTCAGTATTTTCTGTTTTTTCCTAGTCCTGTACCTTCCTCCACCCAACAGTAATTGTCGTTCCTTTGTCAGTTTCTTTTCCAGCCCCTCCCCCATGGAAGCTCCGGGCCACTCCTGATTCCCAGAGCCTGCAAGAGTTTTGGCATAGAGTAGGTATGCAAGATATTAATCGAAAAAAAAACCTTTTTAAATCCTGGAAACATGTATTAAGACAACCACCAACCACCAGTGCAAAAGGTATTTCCATTAAGGCTACTCTGTAAAAATGTCAGGGCATTCACCCCATCGTGTGAGGTCGGAGAGGACAGCAGTTCACCCAGGCACGACACTCACTGTTTCCAGGCCACTGGGCACTTCCCCTCCATCCCACCCCAGACCTGGCTCACCCAGCTCTAACTGTCCACCGCAGCCAGCTGTCAGCCTCGCCTTCTGTGCTCCACCTGCGGGGACTGCTCTAGGTCCGGGCTGGGGACGGCCGCGGGGTGGGCCAAAGGGGCCGCTGCAGCTCGAGGCAAAGGAGCAGCTCCTCTCCGCCCCACGAGCCCCGACTCACACACACACACAGCCCAGGGCTGGGGCAGGGCCCCCCTCCCAAAGCCCTACCAATGGGCCCGTGACCACGGGTGCTCGGGGTGGGGCACCTGGGTGGGACCCGCCAGGCACTTGGTGGCCGCAGCAGCCCCCGGTCCGCACTGCCCCCTCAGGCTGTGGCAGTGGAGCCCTGGCCCACGGAAGGAGGAGCGGGTCCTCAGCCATCCGTCCACCAGCCAGCAGGGTCCTGGGTTCCCCGTGCGCGGGGAGGTGTGTGCCTCCGGGCTCGGCCGCCCCAGCCGTCAGCCACAGGGGAGGCACTCCTGCCTCGGCCCCACTCCCACACCTCCCCATCCCCCTTCTTCTCTCTGCTTCTCTTCCAGGCGCAGGGGAAAGCTCCCGGGCCTCAGAGTCAAGGCCGGATCTGACAGCCGCTCCGCCTGCCCAGCCTGGTGACCCTTCACCATCCCCCTGGGAAAAGGGGTAAATTCTTCACAGGGTGGATGGCCGATACCCATGCTGGGGCTTGTCTGGGCTTTGAGAGTCTCCATCCACTGCAGCCGGTCCGAGGGCGTGTCCTGCTATTTGGAAGGCCTGATTCTACCCCACTTCTCCATTCGGATCTCAACAAGGGAGGCACGGGCCACACCGCCCTCCACCAAGCCCTCCACGACCTGGAGCTTCTTCCTGCTCTAGATCCCGGTATCTCGGGAATGAAGCTATAGCCCAGAGAGGTTTTGCCGTATGGATTCAGGCTGTGTCAAGACTGCCTGACAAGATGGACCAGTCCCCCTGGACGCTCTTCTCACGCCCCTCCTCCCAGCACAGCCAAAGTGGGGTGCAGGCAGCCAGAGGCCTAAGAGCACTGGGCATCCTATCTGGGGCTCGGCCCCTCCCAGCCCGCCCCAGGAGCCTGGTGCCTCGCGCTCACTCCCTAGGCCTCCCGAGGGACCGCAGCCTCAGCCTGGCTTCCACGGTGACCTCCAAGCTCAGGGGCACCCGCTGCACCCCGGTAAGCCACAAACACAGGAAGGAGAAGGTCTTTCTGGGCCTCACTCCTGTCCTGCTCCCCACTCACGGGTCACAGACACCCCGACCTTTCCTTCGAGGCTCGGAGAACCTGGGCCTTCCTTCTGTTTTGCCAGCTCTGTCATCCCTACCAAGTCCCCATTAGGGTGGGGCACTTAGAGGGGGCCTGTTCTCCAAAAGAGCCCTAAATTCTTCCCTCCAGTAGTGGCGTGTTGGGCTTTGCAGGCCTTCTGGACCCCCGTTGGTTCTGCACCCGCTGCCACTGCCCAAGTCAGGACCCTCTTCCTCTCGGACCAACTGTCACATTCCCCTCCTGGATCCAGCCTCTGTTCTCAAGCACACATCTGACCCTGCTGCCTGGACCTTTCTACCATCCATAGGGAACGGCTGAGGCTTTCCTGATCTGGCCCCGCCCTCCCCTCTAGCCCCTCCTCCTATCACCTCCTACCTCCAGCCATAGATATAGGGATACAGCTGCTTCTTCCCCAGCATCCTGTCCCCTCCTCTCCTGAGCAGACCCAGCTTTACTTCAGGGCTCTCCCTCCCCTGGCAGCCCCAGGACTGTCTCCTGATAAGTCTCGGCCCACCCTAGAAACCCAACCCCTTTGCCGGTTCAGACACCCAGGCTGAAGCCAGCACCAGCATCTCCCTTGCGGCAGTCCTTCGTCCAGAGGGGCCTTGGGGACTAAGGGAGCCCAGTCTGAACCCTTATTTCATCTCCTGTTCAATATGAACAAGGAGGCACCATGCCCCAGTTGCTTCTGGCACCTGCAAAGAGGGGAAATTTTAGACTAGTCCCAGGTGGGCTAAAGCTGAGTCACTGCCCCCAAATAATTAACACCACCCTTCCCAGCAGGAAGGACTGGCCACTGCTCAGAGGAGATGGTACTGGGTTAACAAATGGCAGAGACACCACTCAACTACTTTTGAGTCCATTCTTCTAGCAAGAAGGATGGTTTTCAAACTGGAAAAGGGAGAAGAATATATTTACCAGGGATGTGGCCCAAGATATCTCTGGCCGCTCCCAATGCCTTCCACTCACAGATGCAGGAGGGCTAGAAGCTCAGAGCTGACAAGGAGGGTGGGCCGAGAACACCAGGGACTGTTCGCAGATCTGGACCTCAACCCCCAAGAACCCCCCAGCCTAGAACTGCCTCTCAAAGATGCTTGCAAGTGTTTACCAAAAACACCAATAGTAAGAGCAGCAGCAATTCTGATAGCGGGCCTACTCCATCCCGATACTGAACACTTTACGTGTATTAACGTGTTCAAGCCCCACAATAACGCTATGGAATGAGAACTGTTATCACCCCCATTTTATGGATGAGTAAACAAAGCCCTAGAGAGGTCAGAAACAAAAGCAAGCTATGAGAAGTCAACACGGGTTCAGGGCACTGGGCCATCATTTCTCGTCCTTGTCACAGTGGTCTTGCGCCTACTTATTACAGACTTTCAGGGCTGGGACAGTGCCCTCACATTCTTTGAAACGTCAACCTATGTTCTCACACACGACTCATGTTCTCATCAAATTTCCTTGTCTTCTCTTTTCTACTATGATTCCCAAGTCAATAAATTAGGGGAATATCAGAGGCCAACCTGATACATAATATTACTATTAACTAAAGTCTGTACTTTATTCAGTCTTCCTTAGTTTTTGCCTAATGTCCTCTTCTTGTTCCAGGACCCCACCCAGGACACCACATTACATTTAGTTGTCATGTCTCCTTAGGCTTCACTTGGCTATAGGACAGTTTCTCAGACTTCCCTTGGTTTTGATGACCTGGACAAATGTGACGCGCACTAAGCAGGTGTTTTGTAGAATAATGTCCCTCTGTTGAGATTTTTGTGATGTTTTCTCATGACTAGACTGGGGTGATGGGTTTGGGTGGGGGATCACAGTGGTAAGGTGCCTCTCCCATCATATCGTATGAAGGGGACATACTACCTACGTGACTTATCACTGCTGATGTTGATCTTGGTGACCCGGCTGAGGCAGTGTGTGTCAGGCTTCTCCACTGTAAAGCTGCCCTTTCCCCCCTTTCCATACTGTCCTCTTTAGAAGGCAGTCATTATGCATACCTGACGCTTACAGGGTGGGGGGTTATGCTCCACCTCCTTGATAGGGAATTATCTACATAAATTATTTTAATTTGTTCTGTATGGGAGACCCTCCTAGTATTTATTTATTAATATTAAATCATTTATTGATATTAGTATGGCCTCATGGATATTTGTTTTACACTTTGCAACCTAGTATATTTTGATTTTTACAAAGCATTTGATTCTGGTGTCCCTGGCATTCTGGGTGTAGTTGATAAAATATGGATAATCAGCTCTGATAAATTCACTGAATTCCATATCTAATGAATGATAGTTATCCACCCTAGAGCACTGGCAGGGGGTAGGGGGTGGGAAATCAAGGTCTCTATATGATTTTTAAACAAATGAAATAGAAACTGCCAGAAAACATAGCATTTTGAAGGGGAAATAACATCCCTATTCTGTAGTGCATGTGTGAATTTGGTGTGCAGTGAGCAGGGCTGCAAAACGTATTTCTGTGGGTCTTGGTCAATAACACAGTGTGAGCAGGGCTGCAAAACGTATTTCTGTGGGTCTCGGTCAATAACACAGTGTGAGCAGAACCACCCCTACGAGGCTCTGTCCGTGGTCCTGCCCTGGGTTTACACCAGCCTGGCAGATTGAGACATAAAGCACCCACTTCTCCAGCCTGTAGGCAGCACAGCACGGGAGTGACAAAGGTAGGATTGTAAATTCTCTCTATTGTCTGTTACAATGGGAAGAAATGAACAAGATGAAATTCAACAGGAATAAGGTCCAAGTTACAGGTTTAGATTTAAGAAAGTACTGACACAGACAACAGGCCTGAGCTCTTCAACAAGTCAGGGTTATTCAAATTAAAAAAAAAAAAGAATTGCATTAAAGTAAGAGATCAGAATAACCGGATGCATTGCACAGTTCTGGTGAGAAAACTGGCTTGAACAAAACAGCAAAGATTGACGTTTTGGGGCCAAATAGGAAAATCTGAATAAGGTGTGCATATTAAATGAGATGAGAATTTATTGAAGCGGAAAAGTGCTGATCATTTACTGGAAAAAAATCAGGTTACAAGACAGTATGCACAGCATGACCTCATTTTATGGAGAAAATCTACATATAAGCATAGAAACAGCTCTGGAAGGATGTGACCAAGGTGTCACAGCTAGGCTCCCTGGGAGATGGGAACATATTTTATTTTTGCTTGTCCATATTTCTAACTTCCCACAGAGCATATAAACTGATTCTGTAATGATATAAGATTATGCTTTAAAAAGAAAAATCACTGACCCTCCTCCAGGATGGACGGGAATCTTGGCTTGGCAGAGGCTGCTAAGAAAGATCCCTGGGGGTTTCAGTGGCCAGAAACTTAACATGAGTGCACCACTCAAAAGGCACCCTCGCCCTGAGCCACCTGTGTGTGTGAGAGGTGTTGGGGCCAGAACAGTCCTGGAGTCTCCTGGTCCAGCCCCTCCATGTCATTACTAGGAGAACTCTGTCACACAATTAGTCGACGGTGGCTTCAGGGCTGGAAGCCAGAGGTTTGGTCCCTGCCAGATCATATGGAAATGGTCTGGGGCTTCAAGAACAGGGGATATTTGGCCTGGAGAAGGGAGGATGGTAGGAAGTGAGTGGGAAGGGGACAGGAGTGCTGTTTTCAAATATTTAAAGGCTGCCATGTAGAAGAGAGACCCACATGGGTCCCCGTCGATGACTAAGTGACAAGCAGGTTTGGCTCCAGAGTGTATGAGGAAGAAGCTCTAACTAGAGGAGCTGTCCAGATCAGGGATAAGGTGGGGCTTGTTGGGGGCTCACCACTGAGCCCATGTGGCCTCCTGCCAGAGCCTGCTGGGAAGCTCTTCCCACCACTGAGACTGTGGTTCTGGAACTCCACTTCCAGCCAGAGCCAGACTTCTCCCCTGCAGCCTGTGTCCTGAGAGGAAGGACTGGGGCTCTCCCCATGCCTGGGGTCTGCTCAGCCTGCCTCGATGAGGGGAGGGGCTTGACCAGCCTTCGGGAAGGAGAAGGATCGGGTGACTGCAGGAAATGGTCCTGAACAAATCCCAGCAGAGGGACAGGGTGGGCTCCAAAGAGGCTGTAGCAGTGAGCCTCCCGGGATGGGGTACCTGAGTTCTCGAACTTGACACTTGCCTCACCCTCTTTCACTTACTGGTCTCAGGGACTCCCAGGTCCCAGCCATGCCCAACAGCCATGCAGAGATGATTATCTATCATCTCCCCCTTGCCAGGTGACAGGGAGGCATGGATCCAACCCAGGCATGCCCTGGCTTCTCCTATGTTCTGGAATGCTAGGCCCCAGCTGTCCCCAGAACAGAATGCCAGCCAGTGCCCATGCAGAGCCTGAGGCTTCAGGTGGCCTTGGAAACTCACTACTCAGGGCTTCGTCTCCTGACCATTTCAGAGTGGGCAGTAGCAGAAGGGTGGGGCTGCTCTCCTGCCAGGTGGGTGCCTTGCCGTCCCCCCTCCCCCAGACATAGCCACCTGTCCCTGTGCCCATGGCATGAGAGTACACCTGTCTCTGCCCACCGCACTGGCAGCACCGACCCTCCGATTCCAGCCCTGCTAACAACCAACACCGTTCCTACTTTCCCCAAATCGACGCGGCCCCCCCGCCGCTGCAAACACTGCTCAGCTGCCGCTCCCCAGCTTGGCTCTGGGAGGTCTGCCGCAGCCGACACAGCCAGCTGCCAGCCAGGCCTGCCCAGGGGAGCCCGCATGGGGGGTCATCAGGCGCTGGGCCGAGAATCCAGGAAGGTCGCAAGCAGACACCTCCCGCTGTGTTCTAGGTCGGCTGGGTGCAGTCAAGGAGCCGAGACAGCAGAGCGCCCCTACTTGTCCTCTCGCTCCCTCGGCCAGGCTCAGTGGGGCGCATGCCTCCCCCCACCGCCGCACCGTGTCCTGGGATTCCCGCACACGGACCTCTGCGTCTCGGTCTCCGCAGGGTAGGAAGGGGCTGGGGGTCCCGGGACCAGAATCTGACGGCTCCTTCCCCCCACCCCCCAAACCCTGAGCGGGCTGCAGAGCGGTCAGAGGGGCCCGCAAGGGCCCGGGGCAGGGAAGATGGGCAGAGAAGCCCCCACCCCGGGCGTGATGCGTGACTCTCGCAGCGCCGGCGCTAATGGTGGAAAGCGAGGGTCCGACAGGGCGGGGATGCCCGGGGGCTCGGCCGGGAGCGGGCTGGTGAAACGGTGGAAAAGCCGGGGGTGGAGGATTGGGGCGCGGACGCCCCCGCCGCGGGCCCTTACCTCCTCGCCTTGGCCGAAGCGCAGTCCGAGCGCCGCGACGCGCTCCACGCGCAGGAAGCCGTCGGGGTCGCGGCCGCACACCTCGAACACCTCGCGCAGGCGGCGCACCGAGCGCAGCAGAGCCGCGGGGGCGCCTGCCCAGCCCGCGCCGCCCGCCATCCGGGCCGGCCCCGCAGCTAGCCCGAACCCCGCGCCCGCCGCGGCCGCCCGCCCCGTGCCGCCGCCGCCGCCGCCGCCATCGCCGCGCGCCCTCCGCCCGGCGCTGCGACGCGCAGCCTCCGCCCGGTGGCGGCGGCGGCCGAGCCGTGTCAGCAGCGGCGCCGCAGCCCCGCGGCTCGGGGCGGGCGGGGGAGGGGGAGGCTGCAGACAAAAGAGGCCGCGCGCCCCCGAGGGCGGCCGCCCGCGCGGCCCCGCCGCCTCCCCCAGACTCGGTGTCCCTCGGCGGCTCCGAGCTCGTCCCGTCCCCTGGGAAACCGGGAGGATGGGTGTGAGACAGGTTCCCGGAAACCCAGGGCTGCCCGAAGGCCCCGCCCCTGCTTGGAGGAGTCGGAGAGGAGGCCCGAGTCCCCGGACCAGCCGCGCCGGGGTCCAACAGCCTCGCATCCAACCTCAGACCCCCAACCCCAAGGCCAGCCCCTCTCCGTTCACCGCGTCCTGTGTGCGTACCCAGCAGTGTTGAGAGCTCAGTATGTCCCAGGGGTTTCCTACATTAGCGCGTTGGATTGTTACACTCATCTCCGAGGAAGCTGAGACTCAGAGAGGTTGAACTACTTACCCTAGGTCACACAGCCTCTGGGAGCCCGGGTCAGGATTCCTAGCCAGTCTGGAGCTGGATGGAGCTAGACTCCCTATTCTTACCCTTCTCTGTGCTGCCTCTTAAAGAACAGTTTCCAGGCTTAGGTCCACACAGGCCTCCCCAACAGAACTCTGGGCCATCTCTGGGCTAGGAAAGGGTGCAGAGAGGGGGAGCAGGGACCCTGGGACAGGAGGGGGAAAGAGGAGACCAGAGCAGGCAGGAGGAAGGAAAAGCAAGAGCCACCCACCAGGCCTGCCTGTTGCAGGGCCGGGGGGCCACCCAGCCCCTTGGGGAAGTTCCCTCCCTTCCCCTGGGTTCCCACTCTCAGCCCTTGCAGCCCTGGACCTCAAGCGGAGAGCCCAGGACAAGAGTCTTGGCCCTGGGAGCTGGTGGCAGCCTCCAGGCTTGGACCTTAGCCTCCTCCCAGTCGTGCTCAGCTGAGCCTCCACCCCAGCTCCTCTGACGCCCAGCCTCGCCCGGGGCTCTGCAGAACCTGGCCTGGCTCTCCTCTCCTCCTTCCTTGTTGCTCAGCATGCCAGGCCCTTGTGGCACCAGTTGCACCCAACCCAAATACAGGTCTTGGCTGAGCCCACCCCCACGTCTGCTTCCCAGCTCAGTTCAGAGGTTTCCTCCTCTAGGAAGCCTTCCCTGATGGCACTCCATCTTGCCTGTTAGTCTGATTTCTGGTCCCTTCCTCCAGATGCCTACTTAGTTCTACAATTCTCTGGTGGGCTGCCCATCTCCCCCAGCATGGTGGGAAACCCTCCAGGGCAGGATGTATCTCAGTCACTTCTTGTCCCTGACCTCCATTCAAGGGTGGGTCCAGAGGAAGCCCCTGCCTAGAGGAGATGGGGTCCTGCCCCATCATCAGCGGGAGCCAAGAGCAGTGTAGGGACCCAGACAGAGAGGCTGGGGTGGGGCCCAGTTCTGCACATGAGCTATGTGGCTTCTCTTCCCTGGACCTCAGTTTTCCCCTCTGTGGTCTTCCTGCTCAACTGTGAATATATCCTGCTTAGGGGCTGCCCTGTGGCTTCTCTGATTCTCCCACCCAAGAGGCTCAGGACAAAAGGGAGATGGGCAGGGCTGAGTTATCCCCTTTGGGGAGCTGTAGAAATGGCTCTCAGAGCTCTCCCTGCATCAAATCCCCCAAAAGAAGAGACCAGGGAAGCTGAAAGACCTCAGCTGGCAGAGGTGGGGGCCTCAGACCTGAGCATGAACAAATCCCAGATGAACCAAGCTCGAAGCCCACACCAGATTAGTGGGCCTTCTCCCAAAAGACAGGAGCCCTCCCAGACCCCTGTCTCTCCTCACCCATATCTAGGAGCATCTCAGCTCCCTCCTGCCTCCCTCTTCCTGGGGCACCTCCTCACTTCTACCCTCTCCCCATCCCACTTTCTCTGGTCAACTCCCATCCTTCCAGATTCCATGGAAGTGGTACCTCCTGCAGGAAGCCTTCCCTGACCACACCCTCGCTCACCTTGACTGCCTCTCCCCTGTGCTCCTGTAGCATTCTGTGCAGGGAGGTGACAAGTATACACTGTGGAGCCACCCTACAGCTGGGGATAAGGCCATGAGGGTCAAGTGATTTAATATGTGTAAATGTCAGAGGAGTGTTGCAGGTAGTAAGTGCCAGCTATTGTGTCCTGATGTCTCTCACTCCTGTTATCACCAGAACATCTGGGAAGTAGGTTTCAAAGTTCACACAGTGACCATGAGGTCCGTGAGGGCAGGGACTGTGTCATTTCTCTTTTGATTTTCTAGCTCCAGGCTCTTAGCACAATGACCAATACACACAATTAAGGTCTATGAAGGAATAAATTAGGGAAGGAATGGGCACACATACGGTGTGGTAAACTGAAACATGGCCTCTCAAAAGATACCCACATGCTAATCCCTGGGAGCTGTAAAATTGCCTTATTGGAAAAAGATTCTTTGCAGGTGTGATGAAGCTAAGGCTCTGGAGATGGGGAGAGTCTCCTGGGGTAGCCAGATGGGTTCTAAGTGCAATCACAGTATCCTCATAAGAGGGAGGCAGAGGCAGATTTAACACAAACAGAAGAGAAGGCGATGTGGCCACAGCAGGCAGAGATCGGAGGGATTTGGCCATAAGCCAAGAATGCCAGCAGCCACCAGAAGCTGGAAGAGGTGAGGATGTGAATCATTCCTAGAGCCTCTGGAGGGAGCATGGCCCTGCCCACGCCTTGATCTTGGGCTTCTGGCCTCCAGAGCTGTGACACAATGAATTTCTGTTGTTTTAATTCTCCAAGTTGGTGGTACTTTGTTATAGCAGCCACAGGAAACCAATATATATGGTATAAATATCATGGGGAAGTTGTTACAGATTAAGAGCCAGGCTTTGCAATCCAAAACAGCTGAGCCAGGCACCAAGGTCTGCTACTTATTTAGCCCTTTGACTCTGGACGAGTTAACTTCTCTAAACCTCAGTGTCCCTATCTGTAAAGTGAGGATAGTAGTTCCTACCTACAGAAGTCCTGCAGGTTTCACATGAGAAAATGAATGTAAGGTGGCTGGCACAGTGCCTGGCATGTACCTGGCCCGTGGTGATTATGATGTGTGTCGGCATGGAGAGGTTGAGAACCAGTCTGAACGGGGGAAGCATTTCTGATTTTCACCTCCAGGCCTTGAATTCAGCGTCCATGTTGTGTGGAAATGGGACAGGATTCACAGTTTCTTGCTGCTCACAACCTGCTGGGTTTTTTTTTAACCATGAATAAATATCGCTCTGGCGGAGAGGACGGGTGTGGGAACGCCTGGGCCTTTTTCACCTGTCCTCCAGCATGCGGGGTCCACAGAGGCAGAAGCAGCAGCACTGCCTGGGGGGCCGAGGACGCTGGCAGGACTGGGGTGAGTCTGGGGTGAGCAGGGTGTCTCAAGACCCTGTCCTTCCTTGTCGGAAGGGGTGCCCGGGCTGGGGTTTCACTCACCCTGGGTGCCCACCCACAAGTTTCTCTGACCCTCAGAAGGGAGTAGGTCCATCTGATTGCTAGCGTTCCTTCCAGGATTCTAAGAAGAATGACAAAACCGTACTTATTCTACCCAGCTAGGCTCCACATCCTTTCATCAGCCTCAGAAATGGCTCCTAGAAGTGACTTGTGGCTGGGGCGCCTCGCGGTTTAGGAAGCGGCCTCCTGCCCGCGTCTCACCTACCGGAAGTCCTCCAGGCTCACCTACGGGAAGTCCTCTCGGATCAGCACGTCCCCTGCTCCCCGCCTTCTCTGCTGCCCCTTCTGCCGGAAAGAAATGCGGGAGTCCTCAGTTACAGACTGCATGGAGTAAAGGGGAGAGTGGGAAGATTGGGGTGGGGTAGGGGCCATTTTTTACAGAAAGGTAACCGGCCTCACCCTGACTGATACAGGAGGAGGGATCCTGGTGTCCACGGAAGGCCTGACATTCAGAGAGCCAAAGACTGTCAGGATGGGAGACACCTTCCTCCCAACCCCCCACTCCTCCAAGATCACAAAGCTTTTTGGTGGCAGAATTGGAACCACGGCCTAAGTGGCCTCCTGACCCCCATCAATGCTCCTTTCTGCACAGAAGCTTTGAAGCAGAAGGTCCTGGAGTAGAATCGCTGGACTAAAGCCCCAGCTACCTATTCTGCCATCCCCACCTGAAAAGTTTAAAAACGAAAGAAAACAGAAATCCGGGGCGTCCAGTCCTGCTGAATATACATCTGGGAGGGAGCAGGGGCTGGGGGCTTTGGTGCCGGCTGGGCCGAACAAGCCAGGATCACTGAGATTTAGCAGTGCAGAGGCCAAGGTCTTCCTCCTGGGGACCTCTCCAACAAGGACAACGCACGGGTGCACGGATTGGTGACCTTGGGGTGAAGCCCTCCACAGGATTCTCAGAAACACACCGAGGTGCAGTGTTTAGAGGGGTCTCCAGCAGGACGCCAGCCCGAGGAAGCAAAGCAGCAGAGAGGGAGGGCTCCGCGACTCTGTCGATCCTCCTCCCCCGGGACAGGCCCGGTTCTCCCGCGCCCCCTGCTGTTCAAGGGAGGTTTTAAAATTTAAGATCACTCCTTAGAAGCATTTCTTTCCTAGACTCATTCTCTTGACAAATAGGTATTGAGCGTCTACTACATGCCAAGCCCTGTTCTAGGCTCTGGGGATACATCAGTGAACAAGATGGAAAACTCCTCTCCCTTCACCGAGCTCATTTTCTTGTGGGTTCTGGGGAATTCCCAAGGAAATTCTAGGCCTCTTCCGAGCACCATCCTGGATGTAAATGGTAGAGTTTTTTTTTTTTTCTGGCACATAATGTTTAGACAGGAGTTATTAACTAATGCCACCTGGATTTGAAGACTCCATAAGAGCCAGGCCCAGGGCAAGGCACCAGGGACATAAGTTGTCACACAGACTCCCCCAGGAGTCTAGGGACCTGGGGTGAGATTAATAAGGAGGTAGCCAACAACCCGCTCAATCCCCCAGGACAGATGTAAGCTGCCGAGGGAGCAGGGAGAATGGCCCAACAAGAAAGTCTTGCTGGAGATGGTCTTTCGGGGCGGGGGGAAGGGGGGTGTCTCTTGGAAGACAAGGTAGGCTCCCCTGGGAGGAAATGATGTCTGCATAGGCCCCCCACACAAGAGCATCGCAAGATCCAAGGAAGCAAAACAACCCATTCTCAGGACTCGTGTTGAGGGGAGAAGCTGGCAAATCTGAATCATCATGAGAAAAGCCACCGCACATGCGCAGAGGCCAATAAAGAAGAAATCCCTCCCACCAGGCAGTGATGGGCCCTGAAGGTGCCATGTCTCTAGGAGGATTTGTAAGGTGCTGACTGTGGGTTGAAAACCCCCTCTGTACCTCCTTGTAAAGCCTTCAGTAAAGTTTTGTGCAAGTGGATTCTTCAGTGGGTAGGAGATGCCAGGCCATGTTTCAGGGTGAGTTTGGGTTGAAAACAAGAGCAGAGGAAGGAGGGGACCGGTGATATTTAGGTTACATGTGTAACGGTCTGTCATCTCAGTGCTTGCTCTCCCAGCTGAGGAGCTTGGAATGGCTGGAGCTAGAGTGGGTTGGAGCAGGAGATGGGCTTGAAAAGACAGGTAGGGGTCAAATGATGGCCTTGCGTATCCTGGTGAGGACTTTGGACTTTGTTGGTGGTGAGAAGGAAGCCTTTGAAGTATGTCCTGGCTGCACTTATGATGGGTTAGAATGTGGTACACCGGGGACAGTGGGTCATGCTAGAGACCCTTGTAAACAGGCCAACGAGCTGGGCCCCTGAATGGGCAAGGAGGTAATGGGTATGGTGAAGGAATTTCAGAAGGCACAATCAGTATAATCTGGTGACCATCCAGTGTGGTGGTGGGGATGGGTGGTGAGTGGGGAGGAATTAAGGATAATTCCCAGTGTTCTAGCTCAGGTGCCTTGTTGGGGATGGTGGTGCCATTGGCCAAGGCAGGGGCCCAGGAGGAAGTGCACTGGAAATCCTGTGCAGAGGTGAAGAGCTGCCATTAGGTGGTTGGCTATCCAGGTCTGGAGGGGAGGAAGGAGGTGAAGTGGTGACGATTAATTAGAATCACTTCACACAGTGTTAATAGATGAGAAAGTTCAGGAAAACACTTGCAGGGTAGAGAGCTGAGGGTGAAGAGGCAGGTGGAGGAAGTGCTGTCAGAGCAGTGGGAGGAGAATGGAGACAGGGAGCCAGTGCCTGGAAGCCCTAAGAGCTGAGGAAAATGACCGGACTGTAGTCAGTGTGCACAACCTTCACGATGCAGTGCACACAACTATGCAAATTTATAGGCCCCTTAATAGCCCGAGAGCTTCATGAGGTCCGGGGCCATTTCCAATCAGCCTTGTTAACTGTGAAAGATTGTAAGCTGTGAGCAGAAGTAATAAGGTCATAGTGAAGGGCTGGTGGTGGCCAGTGTGCTCTCTTGGGGTCCATGGAGTCAGCAGGTGTGTCCCCAGAACTGCTCTAAACCAGGTTCAGAAATATGCCCCTGGAGAAAGAAAACAAACCCAGCTCCCTGGAATCTGAATTAGTTAAAAGCTACCTTTTGATAAAAGGAAAAAGACTAAGGTAAAAAGCATCGAAGGGATGGTAGTTGTTAATTTAATGCCTGAATAAGTTCCATTATTACGAATACCTTTTCAGTAGAACTGAAAGTCAGCATCATCTTCGCCTCTTAAAAACAACTTTTGTTTTTAAATAATGCTCAATGTAAAAAGGTAATAAAATATAAACAAAAATTAACGATACATATTCATCTTTTTCCTATGTATAACTATAGTCTCCTATGTGTAAAATACATAGATATTTTACATGATTGGGGATCTACCCTCATATACAGTTTTTTTGGTTTTTTTTTGCGGTATGCGGGCCTCTCACTGTTGTGGCCTCTCCTGTTGCGGAGCACAGGCTCCGGATGCGTAGGCTCAGCGGCTGTGGCTCACGGGCCTAGCCGCTCCGTGGCATGTGGGATCTTCCCGGACCGGGGCACGAACCCGTGTCCCCTGCATCGGCAGGCGGACTCTCAACCACTGCGCCACCAGGGAAGCCCTCATATACAGTTCTTAATCCCTTGATTCTATTGGCAGTTTCCTCCCCAATTTACATATTATTCTTTAAACCCATTTTTAAAGGGTGCATAAGGAAGCCCTGTTAGCTTCCAGAAAGTGCTGGATGAATATAGATGATTTAGCCAAAAAATCATCCAGGTGTTGTCTCCAGATGTTTTGGTTGTCTCCAGGTGTTTTGATATTATAAATAATGCTTTGATGAAAGTCTTAGCTCTCTGATCACTTATTTCTCTAGACTAGATCCCTGCACATAATATTATTGGGGCAAATGGTGTGGACATGTTTAAGGCTAATGATACAGAAGGATGAGGTCAAGTTCAGGAGCAAGTCCATCACACCACACTCTGGACCAGCACCGAGTACTAAATACATCTTTGCTAATTTTACAGATGAAGATGGTATTTCACTGTTTCAAGTTTGCTTTGTTGTTGTTGTTGTTTACTACTGAGCGTGATGACCTTTTCCATCATATAGTAATTAGCAAGTGGTACAATATTTCATTTCTGTGGATTAGCCGTTCATGTCCTTTGCCCATTTTTCTTTTCTACTTGGGTCTTTTCTTAAAATCGATTCTTATGAATCCTATAATTAGAACAATCTCCCTGTTATTTGGCCTTTAAATTTGGGTGTGATTTTTTTTTTTGGACATGGGGATATTTTATGGATTAGGTACCAAGTGTAATCTTTAGGATTTCTTCCACTGCTTTTAGGTGTACAAAGTCCTTCCCTGTTGTGGGAGTAAATGTTCTTGGCCAACATTTCCAGCTCTCCTCCTTCTGGAAGAGGATAGCTCTTTCTGACCCTTGTGATTCTGTGAAGCTGTGTGACAAGTTCTGGCTGTGACTGTGAGAAGTGACTGCACATCTGCTCTCCGGCCTCTAACTGCTAATCTGAGACCCTCCAGATTCTGGGCTGCTCCATCTGGTAGCCACTAGCTGCCTGTAACTATTTACCTCTAATTTAAAATTTACAGGTCAGCTCCTCAGTCTCAGCGCTCACATTTCAAGGGTCTGACAGCCCGATGTGGCTGTGGCCATGTAGACCGTTCAGCTATGGAACGTCTCCATCCCTCCAGGGGCAACTGGGTGGCGCTGTCTCAGCTCTCCTTCCCTCTGTCATTTGCTATGGTGGCTGATCAGTCTCTGGAGCCCGAGAAACTGCGGTGAGCGGAGTCCCCCTGCCAACCACTGATGGACATGTAGTGGGGTGAGAAAGCTTTTGTGGCTTTTAAGCCAATGAAATTTGGGGGCTACTGGTGCTCTTTTTTTTTTTAACACCATAACATAATCCGGAACTTTTTGTCTTTTCCATTCTATTTACCTAGTCTAATTACCATCATCACAGTTTTAAATATTTTTAAATGTCTATGTTTTATCATCTAGTAAGGAAAGTTCCTCTGTATGCTTTTATTTTTTTTCTTAGCCATGCTTTCTTGTCTATTTTGTAAGGTAAACCCTAGGATCTCTTTGTTTGGATACACACTCTCTTCTTGTAGGGGTCTTGATTGGAATTGTGTGGACTCAGTGATGAGTTTGGGAGCAACTGGCACTCTGCTTCTTCCCATCCAGCTCCGTGGGATGTCTCTCCATTTACTCCTCTCCTTACAGCCCGCGGCCCTCACATGCCTGTTTGCTGAGTGACACTGTGCAGACAATGAGCAGCAACGGGAGGAAAGTAAGGACAACACAGTGACCTTCCATAAAGCAAAACTAAGTCCTCTTAAAGAACTATTTTTCCTCCGGTGAGTCCCTCTTGCCTTACTCTTTTTGGGGTTGAAATGCCGTATTATATAAAGACTGTTCCTGGAATTTTTTGTTTTCTATATGCATAAATTGACAAAACACATTTTCAAAACTTTCCTGATGTGTGAAATCTCAAAGTCTGGATTCGTTTTCAACAGGTCTTTATTACACAGGCCATCTCCATTTTGGTAGGGATTTTTGATATTGTGAACGGGGTCTTTTTTTCTATTCTATTTGTATAGTTTCCTGATAGCATAGAGCCTTAGGTGTTATTCAACAACCATCTATCCAGCTCCTTCAACAAGGCATAGTCCCTGTATTTGAAGGCCCAGAGTATAACCAGGGAGAGAGGAACAGTTGATGATCACAACATTGTAACGAGAAGCTGTTACAGGACCAAGAGAAAGGCTCTCAGCGCAGCCCATGGGAGAACAGAGAGCATTTCCAAGAGGTGCTGATGCTGGAGTTCACTGAAAACAAGGGGCCCAATAAATGTCTGATGGATGAATGAATGAATGCTGTAAGCTTAAAAAGACTTGGTATTTTAATGAAAAAAAATTTTTTTGGCCTCCTGTAGAATCCTAGACATGAGTATATGGCGAGTGGTGGTACTGTTTTTGCTTAAGGCATACACGACCTAATTCCTTTCTGCCTCCCATCCGCAAATTATCAAGTTGGTGAGGGAGCATCCCTCGCCATCTATTTCTCATCCTCTTTTGACTTTGGGCCAGACTCAAAGATAGAGAGTACCCTTATTTTTGCTCTCTGGGGCTAAGGCATGCCTTCATGGAGTTTTTAAATGTACAAAATCAGGGCGCATTTCCCAAGGTGGGACGAAAGGAGGAAAATAAGAACAGAACGAGCCAATCTCCTCTCTGGTGCACTGCTTTCTGCCCGGATGCATTTCTGCCTGGATGCTACATGTGCTCTCTGGGCCAGGTCATCCCCAGCCTCAGGTACCCCCTATACATTCAAGACCCCATAATCCTATTTTCAACTGCTCAGTGGACATATCCATCTGGACACACTTCTCGGTCATTTTTCAGGACCCTCAGTCATTGAACCTGCCAGTCACTGGTCCACACCTTGGGCACTGTGCTCATTGGTTACGTGGCTGTTTCCCCCACTAAATTGTCATCTCGCATAGGGTAAAAACCAAGCTTTCCTCTTCTTTTTTGGCATCTGCAATGCCTGGCAAAGGGCTTGGCACAATTATAGTAACTGAAAACGTTTCTTTGAACAAATGAATCAGCTGAGGTTACCTCTGTTGACATTTTCTTTGTTTAAACATATTTAAGTTGGGGAATGCTCTCTGAACCTCTGATCAGGAAGGGGCCCTATTAAGATTCTGATGTGACTTTCCTATTTTATATGGAGGAAGTGGCCCCCACGGGGGATGTTCTGAACTCTGTAACCCCACGGGATTCTCTTTATCGTGACTAGCTTGACTCATAGCATAAACACATGGTAAAGGACCTAAAAAAATTTGGCCCAATTTAAATGTATGATGCGTCTTTGGAAATTTTAAATATGCACATATACATATATGTGGTGTATGTACATATGTACATATTATAAGATATAAATGGATTTTTAGAAGGTACTTAAAAAAAAGCCAAATCTACTAAAATTACAATTCCACATTAACATTATGAAATATCCACTTATGATTAGCCAGTACTTTTTGTTTTTTTATTATTTATTTATTTATTTATTTTTATTTTTTTTGTTTTTTTATTTTTTAATTTTATTTTTTTTTTTAGCCAGTACTTTTTTTTTTTTTTTTTTCTTTTTTCTTTTTGCGGTATGTGGGCCTCTCACTGTTGTGGCCTCTCCCGTTGCGGAGCACAGGCTCCGGACGCGCAGGCCCAGCGGCCATGGCTCACGGGCCCAGCCGCTCCGCGGCATATGGGATCCTCCCAGACCGGGGCACGAACCCGTATCCCCTGCATCGGCAGGCGGACTCTTAACCACTGCGCCACCAGGGAGGCCCTAGCCAGTACTTTTAAAAGAACAAAATGTGAGAGATTCAAACAAGCAGGGACTATGTTGCTGTAGCGTGGCCTAATATTTACAGAAACATAATCAACATTGTGAAACGGCTTCTTTTAAATTGGCAGCTAATAGGGTCTTGAGTGGAACTTACTTCCGTGAGAAGACTCTCTAATGAAGACAGGCCTGGCGTGTTACTGGCACGGCCGGTACAGTGAAACTGCAAATGGCTCATTAAATCAGTTATGGTTCCTTTGGTCGCTCGCTCCTCTCCTACTTGGATAACTGTGGGTGTCCTGGCATTTCTGACTGCTCATTTGAAAAGAACTAAAGTCACCTTAACCCAGAGAACGGAGTCACCCCTCAGTTTGGCAGGCCCTAAAAAAGTATTTGATGGGGTTCAGGACATGTGACCTCAAAATATGGCACCTTGGGCCTCCCTGGTGGCGCAGTGGTTGAGAGTCCGCCTGCCGATGCAGGGGATACGGGTTCGTGCCCCGGTCCGGGAGGATCCCATATGCCGCGGAGCGGCTGGGCCCGTGAGCCATGGCCTCTGGGCCTGCGCATCCGGAGCCTGTGCTCCGCAACGGGAGAGGCCACAACAGTGAGAGGCCCGCATACCGCAAAAAGAAAAAAAAAAAAAAAAAAAAAAGGCACCTTGAAGGAGCTTGAGGAAATGGCAGGAGCAGGAAGGTTTCTCTGACCTTTCCCCTGCCATCCTCTCCCGAAACAGGTCATAAAACCTTTACTTGAGAGGCACCCTCCCTAACTCCGGAGGAAAGGAGCATCCTTATCTCTGAAGACAAGACAGAGGGACTTCGAGAACTGGAACAGGGCTTGCTAGGTTTCCCCCACTTCACCGCACTTACCTCATAGTCTTTGACCTATCAGAGTTTTACACAAATGCTCACTCTTCATCAAACCTAGGATAGAAATACTCAGGCTTAACTGTTTTTTTCGGGTCTTCTCATCTCTTTTTGAAGGCTCCTGTGTCATGTAAAATTTATATTAAATAAATGTATATGCTTTTCTCCTATTAATTTATCAGTTTAATTTTCAGACTCAGCCAGAGACCCCAGGAGGCTCAAGGGAAACTTTTTTCTCCCCTACACATTTCACCAAAATTATTTTACCTTTCGTTTAGAGAGGTTCTGGAAATAGAAAGGTCCTTCCCATGGAGCGGGGGTGGTGATGGTGGTTTGAGGAGAACCCAAGACATCCTTAAAAGAAAGGAAATGGCCTTAATGTTTCAAAAGATCAGGGAGGAGTGCGGGGAAGTGAGAAAACAGAGCTGATGCATGTGAAGAAATTAAATAACTCCCCACATCTTAGAGCAGGTTGAATTTACATTTTACTTAAAAAAAAGGGGAGGAGTACATACACAGGGAGGAAAATGGGACGGGAACAACAATGATCTGAAATGGATTTCTACAGTTTTCCCCTACAATGGTAGATTTTGTCTGTTGGGCAGTATTTCTCCTGCTGGCGTACAACTGCTTACAATATTAACGAGGTTGTAGACAAGGGAACTGCCAAAGTTTGGGCCTGAATGGAAAAGAGAGGAAGTTATCATATACAATGTAAGTTTACAATACACAGCATTTTCTTTAAATGATGTAACGCAGTCGCAGGAAGAAGTTAACAGTACTAACACGAGAATAATCAAATTTTTGTTTGTTATCCATGTACAGCAACTAACTGCTTTACAAAAAAGCAAAATAATACAATATATCATCACAGGTATTTACAGTGTAGTAAATATACTTTTCTGTCAAATTTTACACAAACTATTTACAGGTGAATATACTGCATTAAAAAAAACTGTGTGGCTGACACTAAGAGTGAATTTTTATATAAGTCCATTGCATAACATTGAATAAGACATGCCTCATTATGCCTGGGTTGGGGGTGGGATGTAAAAACAAAACAAAACTAAAAAAACAGAAAAGCCAAAACAAAACTGAAAACCCCTAAAACCCACTGAGCAGGGAGGGTTGCCGGCTTACATTCTGTCTCCCCCAGGACATCTGTTCATGGGGGTGGCAGCTGGCTGTTCTCTGTGGTGTCCTCAGCCCTGGCCCAGGACCTGCACAGAGCCGGCACCCAGTAACGGACAGGTGCTGAGTGGATGCAGGACAGAGTACTTGCCACTTCCCCCAAAGCTAGTGAACTGGGTCTCGGTGCTGGCCAACAAGGGCACACCCCTGGGACAGGGCAGTGATAAAACAGGGAGATCATGCATGCCAAAAAACATGGTGAGTTAATGTTTTCCTTTTTAAAAAGTCAGGGGAAACACCCACAAACCCCAAACAAATTACTTTATAGAACTTACATCCAATTATGCAAAATGGGCAACCTACTATGAACTTCAGAATTTCTTGTGCAGGTTATAAGTATGAGGCCTAAAAAACAGTTTCATTTCTCAGAGGAAGCATACTGGTGAGAGATTTATCTCATGTGCATTTCAGTTTCTTGGAAAGCTGGATTTTCCTCAAAAGGCAGAAGTTCTTCAAACAAGGTAAATCTTAAACCTTAATAAGTTTTCAAATTCCCAGGATGTACGGGTGAAAAGTATTTTTGCAATTCATAGAAGGCTCAATTTTGATTTGTGCAATGCAGATCATTAATTTCATGAGGTACTTCAAGTGAATTCATCCATTCATTACATTAGAGGGAAATAACGAATAAATTTAAGACATAGCATACCTTGGAAAACTTGTTTATGGAAAGATCAATATTTTTAACGGTATACCTTTGGAAGTTCCTCTATTTTGATAGGAGAAGCAAAATAGCATAACACTACCCACTGTCATTGCACCAAACCAACAACAAAGAGGGAAAAACATGGAACCAAAATGATTAAAGGCTCGCATCTGCCTTTTATTCCAGGAGCCAGGAAGTTGTGATGCCCAGCCCAGAAGCTCTGGGGTGTGGGGGAACGTGGACCTTACCAGCAGCTTGGCATCCTTGGCACCGGGCTGTTAATGATCTGTTTCTAAACTCAGCTCTAGTCTTAATTCCTTATCGTCTCAGTTGCTCTGTTATTATAAACATTCTATTCTAATGAAGCGTCTACAATAGTTAAAAACAAAAGTTTAGTTAATTGCACCTGTCTTCAATATTTTCCAACAATTCAGTGTCAAAATAACTATTAACACTAAGGTTTTTTTCATTTTGGCTAACGGTTCTTACTTTTCCCAGGACTGTAAACAAATTAAAAAAATTAAATTCTTGTTATTTCTGAATATCAAAAGCAATTTTATTTACATTAACATATTACATTGTTACTGTGTGGATAAATGTGAAATGTGTTATATTATTAAAATCAGAACATTTAAATGTACCATTGATTTAGCTGTGGAATTTAATTTACTGAAATCTACTCATGAAATAGCACTTCAGGAAACTCTCCCTCCCCTAGGTTTCTTCTTCTCTCCCAAAGCCATTACACCTTAACATATAAAGGGAACCCAGGAATAGGGGGATAATACCTTCTTGTAATAAATATGGTTTAGTCCTAAATTGGGACATCCAGATACTAATATATTCACTGAAGTCAAATTATTTTGCACACTGCAGGTACCACAAAGAAATTGGATCTGCATTACTATGGAAATTCCAATGCCATGATAATCCATACCATTCAGTATAGCAGCAACTCTTAAGGTCCCCTATTGTCATAATAATGCAGGTTGACCAGTCTTTTCACAGTGATTAAATGCAATTCTATCATATAGAACCCAAATGTTTTTGCTAAAGAGATTCCTGATTTTTTTGGAGGGGAGAGGAAAGATTACAAGACATTTAAAATACATCTCATCAAAAATTTTGTGATAATATACACCACACTCTATGTTTCTGGGAAAATTATTAAACAAGATAAAAGCATCGTCTACTCTAATAGTCACGTACCATTCCATTTTGTATGGAGCTAATGCAACCATCTACGGAAATTACCTCCTAGGAACAATTTGCAACACTTTGTTCACTGATTACCCTGCTCGGAATTATTTAGGAAAGAAGAGGAGGAGGGGGAACACGTATAATTACTATACTTAGTATAGTTTTGGCTTACAAAAACAGAAAACGACTTTTAGCATATTTAAAGATTAAAAGATAATCAACTGGAGAAAAATATAAACTAGTTTGGATGACTGAGTTTGCATAAGGCCTCAGAACTCATCTCTTTAATTCGGTCATGTTAAGATACATGTGGTTACGCTTATTTTCCTGTAATTATTGCTAATACTCAAGTGTTAGTATTTCTTAAGAACCCACTACAAAATACTAAATCCCTCCTCCCCCACCCCCCAAAGTACCTCGCCTGTGGCTTTATGGTATGAAGTCACTGAGGCTTGACCTCTATGGTTCTTCAGTTTTGTTAAGGTAAAAAAAAGTCCACAGCTAAAAGTCAGATTAAACATACTGGGGTTATATTATTATTTCTCCCATTAACTTCTATCTTGAAAAGTGTGTAAATAAGACTAACACTTTACTTTGTATGTTGAAGAAGGGGAAAACATAGAAGGCAGAGCTCTGTGCAAATGGCTTTCATAGCTGGCCAGTAGTAGCAGTATTCAAGAAATCATCCTCTCTCACAATTGGGATGTTCTCAGTTCAAGTGTCCTGACCTCCCACTTTCTTTGCAGTTGTTCTGAACACTTGCTTAAACCAGACAAACCAAAAGTAGAAGAAAAAAAAGTTAAAGAAAAAAGCAGCATTAAATTTAGGCAACGCTTCCAAGAGTTGATCATCTGGCAACATGGCAGACTGGATGGGCTCATTATAAAACATGAAGTGCAGCATCACAGCACGGTGGTGAGGGGTCACTAGTGAAGAGCCCGTATAAGTTAAGTCTGTTTGAAAAAGGAAAGAAAGAAAGCTTCACATGATCTTCTTAATGCTATTACGTTTGAAACTGCCAGCGCTTCTTTGCTTCTGCACCTGGCTTGCGGATCCATGACGAGTTCGCCCACTGTTACAGTGCCCAGTGGTAGGGGAGAGTTCAACATTCTCCTTGTCAATTCCTGGAGAGAAACAGAGCAGCCAGTTACCCCCTCTCCTGTGGTGTTAAGCTCCAGGACTGAATCTCACGATTTGTATACAAGATACAACCTGGTGTATTGTTTTTGCATTCATTTTAATAGTCAGCTGCTAGAGTGTTTACAAAGATCTTGTCACACAGAAAACCTCACACTTTGTTAAGCAAAATTTGCTATCATGGCAGAAAAATAGCATAAGGAAAAACAAAAAAAAACCAGAGAAGTTGCAAGGAAGAGCTAGAGGCAGGCAGGATTGAGCTGAATGAAAGGCTAGCAGCCACCAAAGACTAGAACGCCTTCCTCCAAATCGTAACAGAAGCTTCCAGCAGAGGTCAGCTTCTAGCCACGTAGCCTTACTGGTGTTTATACACAGAATATATTCTGTAGTGGCAGAAGGTACAGAAATTCATCATTTCAAAGAAAGGCAGATGCTTTTTATTTTTTAAATCATAGTGCCTACCCCAAAGGAACTCAAATATTTACTGAGAAAATAATATATCAAAACGGTCATACTGTAGAATTTTTGCTTTGATCTTCTTTTCAACTCTGGCAAGTCATTTTTTGTTCTGTACCTTAAACCGATGCCATTTATTTCTCTCATGGAGGAGATTAAACCTCCCCAAACTGGGCCCTACAATGTATTTTTATAAATAATCTAATTAGTAACTTCATAAAAGTAACTAGAAGCAAAAACAAGGTATTTTTTACTCATCAGATTAGTAAAGATTACAAATTAGACAGGTAACAGGATAGTGGTTACCTCTGGGGAAGAAGTGACTGGAAGGGGGCATGAGGATGGTTTCTTGGGGTGATGGCGATGTTGTTTCTTGATCTGGATACTGGATTTTTAAGTATGTTTACTTCTTAAAAGTTCATTAGGTTGTAAATTTATCATCTGTGTGCTTTTCTGCCACACTTCAATAAATTTACTAAAATAATTAGACCAATTATACCCACCTTTGACATAACTACTGATAGGAAAGCAAAAACTATTTTAGCAAGTTGTATCAAAATGTAAAGTACTGATTGGTATTTACTGATACAGAAAAATGACCATAATTTTGGATTAGGGGGAAAAAATCCACTTACAGGGGAAAATAAACAAATAAACAAAAAGGCTAGGAAAATATTTGCCAAAAAATGTTCTCTCTGGATGGTGTGATTTCAGGTAATTTTTACTTTATTCTTTTTTTTTTTTTGGCTGAGCCACTCGGCTTGCAGAACCTTAGTTCCTTGAACCCATGCCCCTTGCAATGGAAGTGTGGAGTCCTAACCACTGGACCACCAGGGAATTCCCTGCTTTATTCTTATCTGTACCGTCTGAATTTTAAAATAAACAGTAAATTTGACAATGGAAAAATTTCTATTTTTGGACAAAAAATAGTACGTCAAGTCAAAAAGTATTTATGTTACTGAAAATGTACATAGACCCACACAGCTATTTGTTTGTTGGTTCTTGAACAGGAAATGGATCTGTGATGACCTCCTTCTAGGAGCCACACATCTTTGTTTGGATTCAGCCTTGAATTCAACTCAGAGTATGAGGCATCTACAGGCACCTGGTCTGATTTACACAGGCTCCATAGAGGTTTGCTGTCTTGAGCTTATCAAAGGAACACTGGCATGTGAAAAAGTGCACTGGGCTGGGAGTGTGAGTGCATCATTAAAAATGTCATCAACGCCTCTCCGGGAGGCAAGCATAGTGAACCCACTCTTGAATCTGTTCCAATCTAATCCTATGGGTAGAAAGCTAAACGGAAGAAAATACACTGTGATGTTCAAAGAACTTTTCTCTGGGTAGCAGAATTCTGGATGATTTTTATTCTCTTCTGCATATTTATTTGCATCTTCTCCAGAGCTATTTAAAAAAGAAATAACAAAATTGAAAGGAGACTGCTCATCATCCCTTGAATGCGCCTTGAACTCTGTAATGTGTATTTGTGCAGCTCTTTCAATTGCCTTACCAATCTCTACAAGACAAAATGCAACCCGTATTTTTTCTCATCTGTTTCTTTCATGATGCATTCCCCTGCCTCTTGCCAGAACTATTTTCTCCCTCCCCTTTTTTCTGCCTATTTTTATATGGCATTTATATTTTGTCTATATTATCACAACTTGTGTATATGTCATATTTTCTCTACTAGAATAAAAGCATCTAGAAGGGCAAAGATCGTTTATCATTCATTTTTATTTTCCT
The DNA here is from genome assembly GCF_025265405.1 of Mesoplodon densirostris. Classification (NCBI taxonomy): domain Eukaryota; kingdom Metazoa; phylum Chordata; class Mammalia; order Artiodactyla; family Ziphiidae; genus Mesoplodon; species Mesoplodon densirostris. The sequence continues at coordinate 52,166,404 of NC_082678.1, read as the reverse complement.
GTAAGATCTAATTGACGTCTTTTTCAACAAACACTGGTTGAACCGATGTTTCCATTTTTAAATGTGATGGCTGCAATTCAGAGCCAAAAAGCATGCAACCCCTGATCTCCAGTGGGGTGGCGCCATATTTTTATTGGAAAAGACAGTTTTTTTTTAGCTTCTTCCATCTGAAGTGATCATGAACTTGTCTGAGTATTTGATTTTCCAATTCCTCAAATTTGCATGTGGCCTAAAAGTTCAAGTCCAATAGTTCCTTATCTAGGTTTATATCCTCAATAGGAAATAAGAATCAGGCAAAACTAGAACTTTAAAGATAAGGGTTTGAAACAATCAGGGGATGGTCATCAGGAGGGACACAGTGTTAATGACCACTGGAGGGCCAGTGGCCCTGTGCCAGCAATCTTCCACTCTGGGGCTCTTTCTTGTGTGACCACCTTTGGTGCAGCCTTGCCACTGCTGGACTACGGCTCATTCTGGGGGTGGGGGGGCAGAGCAGTCATCACACTGCAAGGTGGCAAAGCTTCTAGCTGAGGACAAGGGCCTGTTCAGTTTAATTCTTAAGAATTAAAATTATATAAATTATAATCAGAGTAAGTCACTAGGGTGAAGGTTTTTCTTCAAAGACATACTAAGAATATTCCATTTCCTGTTTTGTTAAGCAAGTAACCTTCAGACCTCGAAATAAAATTTTATTGGGTTGGCCAAAAGGTTCGTTTGGGTTTTTCTGTAACGTCTTACGGGGAAGCCCGAATGAACGTTTTGGCCACCTCAATAAATGTTAAGGGTAAGAGCAAGCAATAAAGTTTTACACATACTGTGACCTCAACTACATAAAGAAAAGAAATAGGAAGGATATGCACCAAAATGTTAATAAACAGTGATTATCTTAAGAGTGGTGGGATTATAGGTGATTTTTTCTTCTATTTTTCTGAATTTTTAATTTTCTTCCCTAATGAGCCTGTGTTCCTTTTAATTAAAAATCTTAAAGTATCACTGACCTAAGACTGTCACTGATAACCCAAAACTTCAATGCTATGTGAGAGGCTGATGTCCCACTTTTACTCAGTTTTCATCTCAATTCATTACCTGTTTTTGTGTATATGTTTTCTTCCTACTTAGTGACCCAACCCTACAAGTCCCACACAGGTAAATGTGGCACGATGGTGATTCCTAAGTTCAACTTCACAGCAAAGGTGTTTTATTTAAGGATCTAAGGAGAAGCTGACATAAAAATCTTGGAGGTTTTTAAAAAAAGCATTATATTTATACCCAAAAATAGCACCTTGAAAAAAGCCAGGTTAGTATGAAACAGAATGATACCAGTATCCTGGTTTCTAAGCATAATTCTCACTTTTGAGAATGTTGGCAGCATTCTTCTTAACCCTCTGAAAATAAATCTAGAAACCTTTCTAGAACGTAGAGAAGGGTTTGTTCTCAACATTCTATAGGAAAAACTCTCAGATTATCAGCCTGACTGCCCAAATGGAGACAGATCCATCTTGCTTTGGTACATATACTATATTTTACATTGGTGAGCAGACCTTGGTGCTGTGCTCCTGCTCATCAAGGCCGCTTGGAGGCTTTGCATCCTGGTCTCTCTTATGCCCCTAAGCACTGGCTTTCCCTTCTGACTCTCAGTGGGCACAGAAGCAGAAATCCATGAGGTGACAGAAATCCAAAGGCCACCACCCAAGTGAAATAAAGGTAAAAACCTCTGTGGTCCTGACTTGCTAGTTTAAATTCCTTTAGATATGCTGTGGTTAAGCATGCAGCCAGTTACAAACAACATGCAGGGCAGAAGAAGCTGAAGATTCTCTACAGCAGTGCATGAATAAGCACTGTGCTTCAGTGAATTGTGGTGGTTCCAGATAAAGCTAAAATTCTAAATAAAAAGTGTTATTGGCCAAAATTCAGTGAATTAAGAGGGGGAAAATTTATTAGATTACACTATAGTTAAATAACATATATAAATAACTTATATATCTATTATATGTCTATCTCCTCTGCTCAAACATTAGTTCCTTGAAGGCAGGTATCAGGGTTTATTTTGACAACTAGGGATATAGTTCCAGGCTGACAAATAATTTTTAAAAAGTCACCTATTTTTTTAAACACCAAAATGATTTCTCAAACTGGAACCTAATATTTTCATGAAATAATAAAAGGATTGAATCCCTTTTAGCTCTTGAGAAGCTGAGGAAAAATGGGTTAGGTGATTTGTGAGAAGTTATTTAACAAAAATGAAAGACATAATAATCCAAACCTCCCACCACCTGCACAAGGTGACAGTAAGTTCCCTGAATCTGCATTGCTTAGTTTATCACATATATCATATGGCAAACCTGTCAGAAAACTCTTAATGCATCTATGAGAAGGCAAAGCTGTCAGAAGTCTCATTTGCTACACATACAGTGAGGCACATCAGAAGACCCAGGTTCCCGTCTGTTTGGATCAGAACTCTTATTTGGTTTCAGTTCTTAATCTGGCAATTAAAAATAACAGTAAACGTGCCTATTTCAAAGGACTGTTAGAAGAATCAGATAGGCTAGGTGAAGACTTTTTGCACACAGATAATTACAGCATAAATTAAGATGTTCCTAATACCTGAAAAAAAAAAAAAGACCAAGTGAAGTACTGAAAGGAATTTTAGAACAAACGCAAAGGACTCGAATTTTATACCAGAATTTGTAAAATTACTGACACTAATGTAAATAAGCAAGAAATATGTCTTCTTAGAAGAAAAGATAACTATAGCTTGTTCTTATGCTATAGTAATACATTGATGGGAACGTGTTAAATATATATTTAGAAAATTCATATTTTGAGCTAGATATACAAAAGAGTAACTAGAAGAATTTTTTAAATATTTGTAACGGTCTTTCATCAATTGCTAACACCTCTTTTTCTATACAGGTCTAATCTTTCTGTATACTACTCACCGAAAAGTAAAAGAAAGAAAAGGCATCTTTTATAAATTAGACATAAGTGTATCACATTTTTTTCTTCTTAGTCCTTTGAGCTAACTAAGGACCACATTCCTTTCTTTTTAACACGGGTGACAGAGTGGACAGCCAGCATTAATTTCTATGGAAATGCTGGGGTTGGCTTTGTATCTATGTTTGGGGAAAATAACTCCTTCCTAAGCTAAAAAATCTTCCCCAAACCACATACCCTCCCTTCTCTATTAACTCTCCCTGGAGTTTCTTGTTAACCTGTCTGTGTTAGTCCAGGGCTGGGACTGCATCTTCAGTGTTCAGGGGGAGCATGAACAGCTCTTTCATCACGACAAGTCTCAGCCCTGTGGCACCGTAAGCATCCAGACCTTACAGTTAATGGCCTTACAGATTCTTTAGGTGCCTGAACCAGACTCTGCTTGCAGGGATTGGTGAATGAAGTCTCATGCCACGTGCCCAGGATGAGCGCAGGGTAAGCAGTATTTCGTGCAAAGATGACAAAAGTAAAGAGTACCTTGATGAGGCAACAGCTGCATGAAAACTGCTGATTTAGAGCAAAGGCAGAGAAGCTTCACAGACACAGAATGGAAGAGAAAAACGAAAGTGAGTGATATCCGAAAGATTTTTAAAGGGTGAAATATGATTAGATACTGGAGAATTATTATTTTCCTTGGTTTTCAGGAGGGTTCTTGTTTTAATTAATGAAGTCTGACCATTAATTTCCCAAACATTACTATCTCTAAATAAATGGCAGAACTTACAATTTTACAGATAGATGCGTTTTTACCACCTATATTAGAAGAAAGAATTTTAGTGTAAATCAAGAATTACAATAAAAAATGAAATGGAAAATTAGAAGAAATTACACCAAGCAATTGCTCAGTTTAAAATTATTTTCCTCCCTTAAATACGGGGTAATAACAAAGAAAAAAGAAGAAAAGCTAAATCAAGAATATACCAAACAAAGGTTTGGGATATGGTAAGCAGTTCCCTAAAACATTACAATTGTTTTGGAGATTTTAAGTAGTCTCAAAATAGAGGCCTCTAAGTTTCTTCTAAGAGGGAGACATTTTAAACCTGGTAAACACAGCAGAAGTGTGACTAAGTCTACCCTTTGGAGAAATGGTTTTGATAAACTAACCTTTTCTGCACACAGCTGTCAGCACTGCTGGGCTAGCTGATCCACCCAGCTTCCTGGGAGGGAGGTCTGCATTACAGAAGCAAAGTGACTGAATAACTGACAGGCCTGGACATAGCCCCAAAATAAAGTGAAAGAAGTGAATTTAAAATTAAGTTCAACTAAATAGGTCTTTGCTCTAAAAAATCCATACTCTAATACTAACAGTAAAATAAGGTGATCAAAGAAAAAAATTAAAGTTTTTTTTTTCCAAGTGCAAAAACATTTAAAATAGATCACAGGCTTATTTTTGTTAAAAAATTATAAAATATGTGACCTCACATATTTTTGAGGTCAAAAATATATTATAAAACTTTTGCCGTCATTATTACCTGAGTTTTCCGAACAGATGTCCCTTTGAATGATCAGAATAGTGTACAGTACAAAGTACAACATAAGTACAAAAGAGATCACGAAAGAGGGCAAAATAGTTATCTGTGTATACTTTGCCACTCTTACTGTTCTGAAATCTATTTGAGGGCAGGTCTCATGTCCTAGTAGCCCCCGCCACTCCCTTGGGTCTAACAGAGTCCCTTGCATGTAGTAAACACTGAATATCTGGGATAATTCAAGATAAAATCTGGATTTCAGGTTATTTTCTACAGAGCATTGTAGTATTAATCGCGTACCTAAAAATCAAAGAACTTGTGTACACAAAGAATTTGTTAAACAACATGACTCAGAAGGAAATAACAACTTTAGCTGAAACCGAATACTGAGATCCACAGGCAAAAACTGTCAAGTCTCTGGGGACCAGGGTCTCTCTCATCTTTAAATGTTTCAGAGTACCTAGTGTATACCTACAGAATAGGTGTTCGAATGTTTACTGAATTAAATTACAGTGTGAAAAATATTAGGAGGTCTCGGTAGAGTGTAAATTAAATTTTAATACATTGGAAATGAACCTATTTAATTTCTTTTTAATGAGTACTAAATTCCATATAATTCCATCTGGATTTTTATTTCTAGTATACTTGCTCCTTAATATCTAAAGAGGATACAGGAAGACTATTTGGAATGCATACTTGAAATGGTTATAAAGCACTCACAATATGGCTTTTAAAAAGGCTTCTTTGCTCATCCTGTAAGAGAGCCATTTATGGCTTGGCCTTAAGCACGAGAAAGTCCCATATATAACATTTTTAGTAGATAGGTTTTATTTTCTAGTTCTAATCCTGGTTCTTCAATTCATGTCCAGCTCAGCTACACTGGACCTAAGAATGGATCGCAATATCAAATTTGAAATATTCTTATCTATCAGAGAGTAAATATTACGGATTCTCTTCAAGATTCTCATAGCGGCATGTGGGAAAATCTGAAGAGACAAAGTTTTATGTCCATTTGGCTAAAAGGACCACAGTTAACACAATTTCATATGCACTGAACTCTGAGTACAGTCCACTGTCTCCACTGATACCAAGTCAATTTCTACTAGGAGTGGGGTCAGAAGACAGTCATTTATGTAATTTTATATACAGAGTTATAAAACAATCCTTCTTGTGCTAAGGGGATAGACAAGTGGGCTATGATCATCTGTCAAGAAGAATGGATTTTCAGAGACAACTGCTTTATGTAAATGACCGCTACTTCCTCAAAAGCTGGTGACTGATGAATTATCACCAAAATTTTTACCTAAGTAAGGTTTAGTGTTTCATGGGGGAGGGCGAGGGGGTTCATGAATTTCTTATCCAGCTAATTTGACAGCAGAGAATACTGGAGACCAAAAGAAGATACAGCTTAGTGGCTGATCCTGCTAGGTACCAAAGATCTAGAAAGCAAAGTCTTGCACTGACAGGGAAAGTTTGAAGCAAAGGCTTGAGCTGTGTGCAGATCAGCAACTTTTGCTTTTTGACATAAAGAAACAGAGCTTTCACCTGTTTAAAATTCAGTAGACTAGCGCAGGTTGACGTTGGGTAATTTGATGGCAAGCCACACTTATGCTCCATTTCAGGGAGTGACACAGGGCTTCTTTAAATGCTTCTGCTTAGGACTTGGCTGATGGAAGTGGAGACAGGGAAATATTCTGGTTTCTATACAACCAAATAGCGAAGCCAAAATACTGGAGTGAGTTATGAGTCTGGATTAGATTCATCACTTCTTTTAGCCCTTTGATATCAGCAAACTCAGATCCACAAAGAATTGAGGAGATAGGGATGTAAGATTACAAGGAGCTAAAGATATAAAACAGCGTACCTACTTATAAAGTATTAACTCTTGTAAGAGGTATTCCCTAAGAGCAAATGACAAAAACACAATAATTAGGTAAATAGATAAATCAGGATCCTTTCATGGAGATGAGCCCACAGTTTAATGGGTTTCATCGAAGAGTAAAGTTACTAATGAAAAGATAAACTCTTTCTCTAATAACATGTAGTAAAATAATCTGGTGAACCAAAGGACATACAATTTACAATTTAGAGGCAGAAAAACACCGTTATTCTACTTAATTAATTGTATTACTTTTAAAGCTTCAGTTTCTTTTGAGAATAGTCAGAGGTTTCCAGGGTGTTATAATCTATTCAAGCAGCCATCTTTGGAGAACTACTGGAGGTGATACAGTAGGTTTAAAACTGTAACCAAAACCACAAATGCTCTTCTTTGATTTCTCTAAACAATTCTAAATAAGAGGTTACAGAGTAGGACTACTTTTCTAAGCAAATGATATGGCTAATGTCCAATCAACACAGGACATGAACAGTTAATCAACTAGCAGAAGAACTTGTACGGGTACCTTTATTCTTAATCTGATTATTTTATTGTCTCCATCAGTGGGCAAAGATGGGCAGAAATACCCCTGACAATTAGTTTGGGTTAAAAAAAAAAGTCAATGTAAAAACAACTGAACATTTTGACAGCTTTAACATCACTTTAGTAGCCCAAGAGGCAAAAGACTGGTCAAAATGAACCAAACTTTAAAAACAAGAGGATCAATATAGACGGTCTACGAATTTTCTACTTGTGATTAACTTCAGTGGTTGACTAACCCAGATGATAGAGAGCTCTACAGAAGAAAAGGAGCAGTGGACTTAAGGTAAGGCAGACGGAAGTAATGAGACAGAAATAAATAAATGAAAGAAAAAGGGAAAGGCAGGGGAAGGGAAGGAAGAAAGATGACAGATACGGAAGGCAATGAACGTGGCAGAAAGAGCACTGGCTTTGGTTCTAGGTAAGGACTGTGTGATAAAGCAATTCACTTAGCTCTTCTAAACTCAGTCTCCCCTTCACACACAACATTGTGAGCCTAGAACTAAGTTATCTCTACAGTAACCCCTAGCTCCAAAATGCTAAGATTTTATGGCGGGAGGCGGGGGGTAGTGGTGATGAGGGAAAGAATTCAGTGGCTGCAGTATCTAGAAGAAAGTAAACGTAAAGGTTTGCCCTGGCTTTAACAGTTGAAATGCTGATAACGGGGCAAGATCATAGGCACACTCTAGTGCATAAGAATCACCTGGGTGTTTATTAAACACAGATTGCCGGCTGGGCCCCACTCTTGGAGTCTCTTGTGCAGGAGGTCTGGGGTGGGATTCTAGCGTTTGCATTTCTAATAAGCTCCTAAATGATGCTGAGGCTGCTGGTCTGGGACCACACTTGGAGAAACACTGTTCTAGGGAATAGGTGACAGAGGCCAAATAAACACAGTTATATGGGGAAAAAAAGTTGGCTAGATTTCTCTTATTTCTTGGGGGGGAGAAAACCTGACTAGGTGCAGTAAGGTGATTGATAAATAAATGCTGGATCAAACAAATTGTTTCCTCTGCTGACCAAGGCTTTGTTGTTGACCAAAGTTTAATAGATGAATATAGTTATTTAATATAATGGTTTATCATATGAATTGGGTATTAGATTTGCCAAGTTCTTCAGAACCTTCAAAACTATGTATGTTTAAACATTCATGCAAAACTGAGATTATAAACTGGGAATTCTACTTATGGATCTTGAACGTCACAAAATAGTTATAATACATCATTTGGCTTTTTAAAAGAAAATCCATGCTAACACTTAACTACGTCTAATACTGATAACTTTTCCTTATAGCATGAGGTGTTTCATAAGTAAACTTTTCAGATAATGAAACTTTAAACACAAAACCTTTTTAATTTTAACCATTTTAGAAAGATATCTTTCTGAATAGAATACATGACCACAACGGAAGCTTTCCTTCATTACCCACTGTCATCATAAATACACAATGGCATCAGTTCTGTAATGAATTGAATACACCTCCAGGGTTTGACCAGAGTCATAAGAAATCATCCGCTTTGTCACTGAATAAGCCCAGAGTTCTGTACGTTTGCCATTTCTGCCATCTTGTTTATCTCAGCCCCACCCGAGCTATTAGCTGTTATTTCTCAGTTTATCTGCCTCTTAGTTGCATGCTGAATGGGCATACTTTCCCCACTTGGACCTAAGAGTGACTCCAGAGTCAGGAATATGCTTATGGGCTTTAAGATGTTATTTTTTTGAGCTGGCATTTTTGTCTGGTTGTTTATTTACTCCTAGATTTTCAGGTTGTTGCTGGCAGCAGGGAAAAGGGGCACTACTATATTTTGTATATTTCTGGGATACAGTATGCTATATCAGAGACACAGAAACACTAGGGCAAGGTTAGTATATCTAGTAAGGGAATTATAAATCTGTTCACTTACAGGGTTATATACCTTAGGTTATACTCTTCCTGCCTAAACTCTAAAAACTTATCAACCTTGGAACACTATGTGAACACTCTAAACATTTCACTATCTTTGTATAACTGTTTGAAAGTAGACAGCTCTACAGAAACCAAAATTCAAATCGGCTACAAGGTAAAGAAGAAATGTAAGATGAATTTCATGATAAAAAGGAGCAAAATCTGCTATAAACTGATAACAAGGGAATTCCTAATGTTGGTATAGTAATATTATTGCTCAAATTTATATAAAGATTGCATTTACTGACCTGGGGAATGCTGGGAAGTTGCAAGTGAGGTCATGGAATTAGAAAGGTTAAGGTTAGCAGTAATACTAAGCTGGCTCTGCACTGCAGGAGGATAAGGAGATGTGGGTGTCAGGAGGGACTCCTCACTGGTTTCTTCATCAATTCCAGGCAAATACGTGTCAATCAAGGCATCAAGAAACTTAACAATAAGCTCAGCATAGTCTGGGATTTGTGTTTGCTGTAATGGAAAATAGGACATTATTTTAGCTCTGTTCTTTTTTCTTTTTTTGTAAATCCCCCTTGAAGCCAAAAAAGATAAATTCAATTTTTGTTTTGGGCTTAATTTACTATTTTGCTTCCTTTGTACTACAGATCATTAAAAAAAAAGGGGGTGGAATCATATTTGTAGACTACCATGGGACTTACAACTGGGAATTTTATTCAGCTAACACTTATAGCTTCCAGATGAACCTGTGATTACTGAAGGCCATGCACAAAGACTGAATTAATTCTGAGACAATCCAATCATCAGGAATGATGTCTAGTCTATTTTCCAAAACGAGAAAATGAGCAGAGCATCATCCCAGCTGCCATTTAGAGATTCAACTAACTAAATACCGCGAAGGGCTCGGAGGGTTACTGGCAATCAAACTACAAAAGTCCCCGCATGATATACTTATTTCTGTGACTTCAGGCCCCTTTTTTAAATGACAGCCTTTGCATATCAAGAGATATGCAGTAATAACTAAACAAAACAAAACTAAGTACTCGATTGTTAAAATTAGAACAAGGTTTATGCAATTCGTATTGATTTAGCACCCCTATCTCTAGAACACTGCACTAGGGGAAGAAAAAGAAGTCCTGCCTTCAAGGAACCTCAATCAATTTGGAGGGAGGCCACATACAGAGAGAATAATTAAACACACATTTATGAAGCACTATATCAACTAACGCCAATCAAAGAACAAACTGAATGGAGCAAATGAGGATATATTCAGGGAAGAGTGGATCTAATGCAACAGGTTGGAAGGAAAAATGTTTTCTTGAGGTAAATTTCTTTTTCATTATGTAATTTTTAAAAGTGAGGTTTAATTGACATATAACATTATATTAAATTCAGGTCATGAGGTAGATTTTAAACATACGTAATGCTCCTTCCTAATCACAAGATACCTAAATGTGTGCATTAAGATCATCAACTACATGAGGGACCGAGGGCAGAAAGTTTATAGAGGTTTATCATACGTTTCTGAAAAGTCAAGCATAAATTAAGTTGAATTTTTTTTTTTTTTGGTAAAAGCTAGTATATAAACATATTAAAGGTGCTGCCTCTTAGAAAGAATCGTGTGGTAGAAAACTTTTAATAAAAATAACGTATGTGTTTTTTGTGAATCATTCTGGTTTTCAACATATTGCCTTAAAGCAGGCACAGTAATATAAATACAACTTTCATTTTGTCAATAGAGAAAAAGATATTTTCTTACCTTTGAAAAGGGTCCTGCAAACCGCCATAGGCCATTAAAACCAAAACCTGCAACAAATCAAATGTTACTCTTATAGCAAGCATGACACTCTTTCAGTCTTAACAGAAATTATATAGTTGATGATATATAAAACCCCCACACACAGTGAAAACATTTTTTTTTAGAATGAGTGTCAAAGTAGACTAAAACTCACTGAAAATATACCCAGTATAAAACCATATTTTAGTTAAAAAGTTGTCAACCACTTATTGTACTGAACACATAATTAAAAGTCAGAAAATGGCATGTTAGAGAGGTGTGAACAAGCCTATTCCTCATAAGGAATTCTTCAGCCAGTGCATCCTTTAATAGCACACGTTTGAAGTTCATCAACCATCCTCCTCCCGATACGTTTATTTACTTTGCAGGTAAGATGTTTGGTACTGTGGTGGGGATTCTTCATGGTACACCACACTTTGCACAATCCCATGGATTGGATTTAACAAATTTGGATCTTGGCACAATGACAACAGGGTGTTGATCTTAGAGTCCAACAAATTGTGCCTAAAAAAATAAAAGTCAACAGAGGAACATTTTAAAGGAAAATTAAATGAAAATATATACTGGAAAATATTTTTCCCTAGAACAGTATGATAAAAATGAAGGGTGATGAGTGGTTTTCCAATTCTTCTCTAATGAACGTGTGTATTTGCTTTTTTGTTTTGTCTTTTGTGTTTAAGTCGTTAGGAAAATATGGTAAAAGCACCTAACTAGCACTGTCATACAACCATGCTTAACTATATATGGTGACTATTTGCTCAAGACAAGGTTGGTTTCTGTCTGCCACTCAGCATGCTTTAGGACCATCTCTTTCTGCTGATTATTGATATGTACCCAGGAGTTAAAACTAAATTTAATATTAATCAGTGTTTAATAAATGCTGAATCAGATCGAATGAGGAAAGCAAAATTAGCTTGGAGGGGGTGGAATGTATGATCAAATTCAAACTTCTGAGGAAATTAACTATTTCTAACCCAGCTATATCCCATTAATAAAAATAACCAAGGGGCTTCCCTGGTGGCGCAGTGGTTGAGAGTCTGCCTGCTGATGCAGGGGACACGGGTTCGTGTCCCGGTCTGGGAAGATCCCACATGCCGCGGAGCGGCTGAGCCCGTGAGCCATGGCCACTAAGCCTGCGCGCCCGGAGCCTGTGCTCCACAGCGGGAGAGGCCACAGCAGTGAGAGGCCCGCATACCGCAAAAAAAAAAAAAAAAAAAAAAAAAAAAAAACCCAAGAGCCAAGTATATAAAATTCTGAAATTTATAAATAAGATTAAACAAAAACAAAGAAATAATGATACTACACAGAAGGCCTAAATTAGGAAGAGAGTTTCCCAAGTTTCTTTGGGTTATTTAGATTTGAACACTTTGAGGCTAATATGATTTTAGCCCTTAAGAGAGAATAAAATTCATCTCCTAAATAAGAAGTCAATTTTGTTTTCACTCAGCTGTGGATTAAAAACAAAAGCTTTACTGAAAAAGAAAACAGAACAGGTATGCTGATTTAAATATAGCAATCTAACAGCTTTCTCCTAAGTGAGGAAATAAACCATGCTCATCACAATGAAAAATGTAAGAAAATCACAAGATAAAAAAATGTTTTTCCCACTCTGACAAGTACAGGTTTCTGGTAACTGACTACACTGCTGAACTGAATGAATAAGCATTTTCAGAACTCCAATGGAAAACTGATGAATTCATAAAAGTGCTAACAAAAGATCAAGATGAAAAAAAATTAATTACATGGGACTGAGTGAACTGATGAGGATGATTATAATTTTTGTGACTTTCTGTTTGAATTAAAAAAAAAATGCTTTTCCCGATCGACAGGCCAAATCTAGTCCTAGGTCCCATTAAACCCACTGTCTCTAAGCTAAAAATCACTATCACACTACTTCACGTTCCCCTCTCCACAACCAGTGAACACTACTGGGTGATACTTTTCCTAAGCTTTTATAAAACATTTGACTTCAAGACAGATACAAAAGTTAAACACAAGTGGAGATACTTACACAACAGGAAAAACTTTGGGGAAAACAACACTAGCTTCTGCTAAGTATTCATAAAGAATTCGTTGATCAAACTCATCCGTGGTGTATTTCACCAGCGTAGCCTGCAAAAAAGTAAACAAAAAACATTTTATTTTGTGGCTGAATTGTTACCTGTTTCGGTGAGAAGCAGAATATGGCCTTCCTTTCATGTTTTTAATATTTAAGGGCCTTCTAAGAGTAGACTGGAAAAAAAACCCCACAAAAAGCAAAAAGTATTACCAGAACAGTAAGAAGAAGTGCTTGGATCTTCGGATCAGTAAGTACTTCTTCATCTAAGAGAACATTTGATTCAGACACTGAAACTTTACGTAAATGTGGGTGCTGTTGTGATGAGGAAATCCTTTGAGTTTCTGTGGTAAGATATGGATTAACACAATCAGGTATATTAATCAAATATAACACACTAGATACTACTTCACATAACAGATTTTAATGTCACTTCTAAAATTCGATAGCTTTTTAATAGACACTTAAAATATCAACATAAATATCATACAAAATTACTATTCACCTATATAAAAGTTCTGGCTAGCTGTATACAATGTTGTATATCATATGTATGCTTACTTTCTACACAGGTTTCAGGATATCTGTCATTTTAAGGACTGTATAGCTTGTCTTTGTCTTTTGAAAAAGAGCAAATGTTTCTATATTTTATCCTAATGATACTAAGAAATGGCTGGAAAGCAAATATGGCTTTAATGTACTCTCCCTCCTTACTTTCAATGATCTAGATTAATTATTAACTTTGTTTCTCACCCATTTCATAATCAGTTTCTGCTACTCTCCTCATTTTGGGGGGTGTTGTGATCCCTGATTCCATTTCTTGCCTTTTAGGAGCCTTTGTGTCTGATATCAAGTGATCAAAACTTTTCCTTGTTCCTATAAACAAAAGTTACAGAATATGGAAGTTCATTAACCACAGTGTCTGTGAATAGGAATATACTAAAAAGAAAATGTTTGGGCATAAAGTGTTTAAGTTTTCACTTAAGGACCCAAAGAAAGCTCAAACATATCCCTGGGGCAGAGTTCCTCTCCTTTCCTGTTTTTTTCCATCTTCTCAAGGAATTTTGGCCACACAGTTGTTCTGTTTCAGGACAGGATGTGCCTTATTGGTCCAAATTAAATTGAGATTACACGCACTACACTGGAGGTAAACCAAACTCCACCAACAAGTACAATATTTGATAATAAATACAGAGATATGTGCTGTTTAGTAGCAAAGATCAACTATGTCTGAACAGCCTTTTTTCAATTTAAGGCATTCTGCTGGTGCCAAGAATGAGTCATTAACCTATGAAGAATTTCTAAAAGTAGACAAAATCAAAGTTTGATTTTACTTCTTCAGGCTTTGAAAAAAGGATGTGCATGCCTCAAAGTACTAAATAATAGATACACTGGGAGATGCTTCAAAAATAGCAAGCAGTACCATTTCCCACTTGGCTTTGAGTTTCTCTAATCATGTATTATACCAATGTTAAATACCTTTCTCTTAAAGTAAAAGTATTGAAACTGGATTATTTGGAACTTATATATTTCTGTTCTTTATATTCCAAGAACGTCTCTTATTTTTCTTGGTACAGCTCTAAGAGCAAATCTGGAATACTTTTGACAGTATTATTTTTTAAAAGCCAGAACTGAAGCCACTATAATTACATATGACAATTGAACACTTGAGAAATTTAATGTTCTATTAACCTCAAGTTTTAATACTAATAATTATTCACAATAGTCATAAAAATCAAGGTCAAATAATTTAACAGCCCAAAAGAATCTAGTCCACCCCCTTCATTTCCTGTACCTGTAAACTGAGGAAGCCATGAGCAGTTAAGAGATTAGCCTGAAGTCGCAAGCCTAGGCATCCAGTTAGTGACCAGACTTAAAATATCAAATTTCCTAAAAACCAATTCGTGCTTTCATACTGCATGAGATCAGGACACCACTCTCTACGTTTAGTTTTCTTACTTTCCTCATTCTTCCTTTTTTACTTTACACTCTGCATTCTTCCTGGGAGATCTCCTTCCACTCCCCATAGCTTCAGCGGTCTAATGAACTAATCAATTCTAAACGTGCCACTTGTCCACTTCTCTCTTCCTCAACTCCAGATGTATGTTTTCATTTATCTCTTACATATACACGCCAAGAATCCTGAAGGGATCTCAAATATAATATCAACCAACCTAAATTTATCTTGTACTATAAATATATTAGTCTTGATCTCTGTGAATGGAATCACTATCCAGCCAGGTTGTGAAGCCAGAAATTTCTGACATCCTTCACTGCCTTCTCCCTCCCCACCTGGCCCAAACAGTCAGGCACTAAGTCCCACACCTGATTCCTTTTCTCCACTGTCCCACTGCTCCTGCCTTAGTGCAGGCCTACAGCATTTTTTGCTTGGACTGCTGTAACGATCTCTTAAATGATTCCCTTGTGAAAAAACTCTTCCTATTTCTCCATATTGTAGCCAAAAACCTTTCCTAAGAATAACATTTTGTAACGTCTCTCCCCTACTTAAAGATCCCTGCTGGATACATGATAAGGCTAAATCTCTTAACATGGCACAAAGTCTCCCACAAACTAGTTGCAATTCTTCTCTAGCCTCATTTCATGCCCAAGTGCTTTTCCTGACTTTGCTTTATTCATGCTATTTCCCCCCTCTCTTGAATACATGCCTTCCTTATCCTGTGCCTACCGGGCAAGCATGTATTAAAATTTCAAGATCCGGTTCAAATGTTACCTCCTCTCTGTAGCTTTTCCTAATTTCCTTACTTTAATGGCACCTGGGGATGCTGTTGCAATTGCCTGATTATAAGTCTTAGCCACCAAACTATGAGCTCCTCCAGGGCAAAGACTATAACTTTTTCGTCTATCACATGGGTTGAATGAATTCAATATTGCATTTTTCTCTGAAGTTAGTTTTTCATTTACAACTTCCTTGGCATGAAAACTCAGAATCACAAAACACAAAGTAACCAGGAAACTCCTAGAACATTATTTATGGAAAAGTATAAAGAGAAAGGAACTCAAACAAAAGATAACAGTCCTTGGGACTTCCCTAATGGCGCAGTGGTTAAGAATCCGCTTGCCAATGCAGGAGACACGGGTTCGAGCCCTGGTCCAGGAAGATCCCACATGCTGTGGAGCAACTAAGCCTGTGTGCCAGAACTACTGAGCCCATGTGCTGCAACTACTGAAGCCCGCGCGCCTAGAGCCTGTGCTCCGCAACAAGAGAAGCCACTGCAATGAGAAGCCTGTGCACAGCAACGAAGAGTAGCCCCCGCTCACCACAACTAGAGAAAGCCCGTGTGCAGCAACAAAGACCCAATGCAGCCAAAAGTAAATAAATAAATAAATAAACAAAAGATAACAGTCCTATGTGACTAGTAATAGTGATTAACATTCATGGTTTCAACTTCTCTCATGGTTTATTGGCAGGTTATTTATTTTATACTTCTTTAGCCAAAGTTGTGTAAGAGCACCTTTGCATTTAATCTGTGGTGAGGTGGGATCAGTGGGCTCTCTCATTATTTACTTCAGTTTTTGAAAAGGGAGAAAGGGTCTCACAGCATTTCAGGTATATTTCTTTTTTTTTGCGGTATGTGGGACTCTCACTGTTGTGGCCTCTCCCATTGTGGAGCACAGGCTCCGGACGTGCAGGCTCAGTGGCCATGGCTCACGGGCCTAGCCACTCCACGGCATGTGGGATCTTCCCGGACTGGGACACGAACCCATGTCCCCTGCATTGGCAGGCAGACTCTCAACCACTGCGCCACCAGGGAAGCCTTCAGGTATATTTCTCACGGTCAGATGTTGATATAACCAAGCAATTTTAACTTCCAAGAACCCTATCTTCTTGCAGTAATAAAAAAAATACAGTAATCAAAAACTCTTACCTTTTTGTCTTTTTAAAGAAAAGATGGCAAATAGTATTATTATAGCTTCATAGCATATTGATGTATCCTGTCCTCAGAGGGTAATTTTGGGAAATATATTGTTAAAGGCCCTGCATTTGAATGCTGCAAGGCTCTTCCTTTTCTGTGAGTATCTAATGTCTCTCCTACTCCCATTTCCCTTCTGCCTGGCCAAGGCAGAATCAAACAAGTAGAGCCACAATATTTAGTCTAAGAATCCCCCCAAAACTGTTTCAAGATCTCATTCTCGTTCCTCTAACTTAACTGATATGGCTTAACTGATCTATCAAACTCTCTCATAATTGGCATCAAAAACTTTGCTACATCAAAAACAGGAGATTTTGATAATCTTGAACAGCTTCAAATAATTTTCCAGGAGTGAAAGTATCTGACCATTTTTGAAAAGAATTCTAAAACTTTCTACATAATTTAGATAAACTAACCAAGCAACTTCTTCGTGTTGGCCTGAGAAGGCTGCCCCATGTCCAAACTCATGGATTTCCTGGCTCGGGGACTGGTCTGGCCCGCAGGTGGATAGCTGGCTGCAAGGTACCCTTCAGAACCTTTGGGAGAGGACCATGGCTGATTCTCCTTTAGTGTCCTGAGAGATGAAAACAATTGAGAAGAATCAATAAACATGATGACAAATACGACCACTGCTGGTCCTTCTAATTGGCTACTGTACTTCCCAATGGCAGCGATCAAGTAATCTTAAAACTGTACTTTAAAGCTCACTCTTTAAGGTACAAACTCTTAATCTAACCCCAGGAAGTATCCACTTTCTTGCCATGACATCTGATACACAGTAGGTACTCAACAAATGCTCAACTGAACTGTACTGCATTGCTTTTTTTTTTTTTTTTTTTTGCGGTATGCGGGCCTCTCACTGTTGTGGCCTCCCCCGTTGCGGAGCACAGGCTCCGGATGCGCAGGCTCCGGACGCGCAGGCTCAGCGGCCATGGCTCACGGGCCCAGCCGCTCCGCGGCATATGGGATCCTCCCAGACCGGGGCACGAACCCGTATCCCCTGCATCGGCAGGCGGACTCCCAACCACTTGCGCCACCAGGGAGGCCCTGCATTGCTTTTTTAATCAGGGAGAATCAAGTCTAAATAAGCAATTGTATCCCTGGTTTAAAAACCAAGGGGGAACACAGTCAAACTCACTTTCTCCTTCTCATAACAAAAAAGGGCATATCTCAAAGAAATATGATCATAGGAATGACTGAAGAGTAAGACTACTGAAAGCCAAGTATGCCTGGAAAGCTTTTGCATACATTGTTAACATCTCAGCTGGAAATTGCTGAGGGTTTTTTATCAAAAAGCGGGATGCTGATAAATTTAATGATATAAGCACTACAAATACAAGATTATTTTCCCATGTTCAACACTGTACCTAAAACTTAAAGGTATCTTTGTTTAATTGAAAATATTAAAAAAACTCCAAATGATGCTATTTTCATGTAATTTCTCTATGTTTTAGTGAAAAATATACCACTCAAAGCAACATACAACAGGATATAATTTGATTATCTTAACATCTAAATCTGTGCTATAGAAAACTTTTTAGTAACTTTAGTGTAATATGAGTAAATACAATAAATATGTTGGCATGTGTATCTTTTTAACAAATCTGTATAGCTTAGTTTTCTATCATTAAGCATGTAATGTTGCTTATATTTCACATTAGGTTTTCCTAGGCCTTTTCCTGCAATCCGATACTTTCAAGATCATCTCTTTTCATTATTCAACTGATTTGTGCTTAAAAAGAGGCAAACTAATGTTAACTAATTAGCACAATTAGATTAGAAGAACTTTCCTTCAACTAACACACATAAAATACTGTACATTTATAAAATGAGTTTTGATTTACACACTCTTCCTAGGTTATCTTTAGAGTCCCTTCTATATTACCTTCTGGATTACTCTGCCCGCTTGCCTCCACTGGCATGGAATATTGAAACCTGATTGTAATTATGTAATTGTGGGAGACGTCCATTTACCTATAGCTAGGGTCACCATGATGAATGGGATATGTATCCATAGGAATATTTTCCATTGAAATATCAGTAAGAAGAAGAGACTTTCTATGTTTTAGGCTACAGCGACTTCGAACCTCCTCAGATACTGTAAGTAAAGCTAAAAGGAAAAAGAAGGAAGATTTAAAAATTTAATAAATCACAAGTGTGACTTAAATTAGGATATACTTCTTACAACCTCCTGAAGAGAATAATAGCTATTAAACATGAGAGTATGACGTTTAAGGATATAAAACACTTAGGACAGACTTGTTTATGTTAAAGCGTTTACAGTCTGTTTTGGAAGACTGCATGTAAACATGAAACTTACAAAGAGATTTAAAGAGCACCTTATATTAGTCAAGTGCTTTAATAAACACTGGACCTCAACAAACACAAAAGGTAGGCAGGGCAGGACTATAAGGTCCACTTCTTAGATAAAGAAAAGTACTCTGAAACGTTAAATGATTTGCCCAAGGTCAAATAATTCCAACAAAAAAGGTGCCACAAACTGAAGTCTGCTAAACTGGGAATCAGCACTTTCCAACAAACAACGATGTTCAAGAATTGTGTTATATACAAGTGCTAAGTGTTGTTGAGAGGAGAAACACAAATCAGGTAAGAGCGGATAGGGATGGTATAATGGAATGGTGGGGATGGGCAGACAGTCTAGGTAAAACAAACAGCATCAGAAATGAATATTAAAGAAGCATAAAGGCACTTCTAGGAGATGGCAAGTAGATTAGCTTCAAATAGCCCATCCATTTGGAGAGGTGATAAACAATGAGGCCTATGAAATTAGAGAAAGGGGACAGAATCAGGAGGGCTGCTTAAGGGCCCAGGACGCTAGGCTGAGGCTTTTAGATTTTACGACAGACAAAAGGGAGCCACGTGGTGTCTTGAACCAAAGGTGACTAAGGGAACACATTTCACATATTAATGCAAATTCTTTTATAAGGAAAAATGTCTTGGCAAAACTTTCCAAATTTTAACCAATGCCACAGGACTGAACTGTGAACTCTTTACCCTGCCAAGCAACCAGCGGAAGGACCCAGACGTGTCTGTACCTTTTTCATGGTCCTTAGATATAGCCGTGGTAAGATTAATTTTGTCTATTTTGTGTTTTTACCTGCCAGGTAAGCCACGCTCTGTGTATTCACCTCAAATTTGTCACAATTTCTATGTTTATTAACCAGAGTTAGTAGTGTATGCAAAATTCTGACTGTTCTTGCAACAATGGCAGGTGAAGGATGCCTGTATCCTACAAAAAATAAAAACAAACAAGAAGTTAATTCTTTCTTTCAACAAGTATCTGTTGAATTCTTATTCTGTGACTAGCAACTTTGCAAGGAAAGGAAGTATGTAAGGGGAATAGCCATTTGGGAAGGTAAAATATATACATATGTTAATAGTTAATTAATTACATATAGGATTAAAATGTATAGAATAGAATAATGTTCCCTGGAACTCGAAGGTACCTCAGGGAGAGGAAAATTAGAAGATGATGGTGTTTCAGATCTTCTATTCCCTAAAGCAGCACAAGGAATTTTTTAAAACCTATTTAGTGTAGTTTGCCTTAAGATATGCTTTGAAAATAGGGTTCTATCACTTAAATTTTTTATTTTTTTTTTGCGGTACACGGGCCTCTCACTGCTGTGGCCTCTCCTGTTGAGGAGCACAGACTCCGGACGCGCAGGCTCAGTGGCCATGGCTCATGGGCCCAGCCGCTCCGCGGCATGTGGGATCTTCCCAGACCGGGGCACGAACCCGTGTCCCCTGCATTGGCAGGAGGACTCTCAACCACTGCGCCACCAGGGAAGCCCTTAAATTTTTTTTTTAATTAAAGAAAAAAGCCTTATGATATAGGGAGTATAAGCTCTCAGAGCCCAAAGAATCCGGTTGATTAGAGGGTAAGCTTGATCTCTGGACAACTTTTAATCACTAATGCTACTCCATTTAAAATAGGGGATTTGTACATTGAAAATATTTGGTATTCTTTTAGAAATACAGAATAAACAAGCATTTTATCAGCCTAGTTGCAATCCATCTTCTTGGTATCCTATAGTAAATGTAGTATCTTTTGAGCAATGCCTATTCACTTTAGAGATTAAAACTGTCAATATTTTTTGCAGAAATTTCATAAGGTGGTGAAATCAAATGTATACTATTAGAAAGTTCAGTACTTAGAAATTTTATAAGAATCAACTCCTTTGCTTTTTAAAGGAAATTTGATATGTGATGTGGAAATTAGGCTCTATTAAAATATATACTGAACAAAACATAACGCAGTAAGACATACAGTTGTGTTTAAAGTGAGACACATGAGCCAAATTATTTCAAGCACTCAATCATTTCAGTTACTTCTGGCTTCTCGACACCATTTCATAAAAATATTCTGACATAAGGCCTCTACCTTTTAAGAGGTGTCCAACCAGTGCGAAGTTAAAGTTAGAGTTGAAATTGAGTCCAACAAAATGATCCATTTGTTTGCAGTGCCATTCCAGAGGATTCCGGATCGCCATGAATACTTCCTCTGGACTCTATTAAAAAATAATCATGAGATGGTTGACGGGGTCCACACAGGAAGGATCACTTATTGGTTTTTGTTTGTGTTCAACAGCTGTGACAAGGTAAATACTCCTTTCAGGTTGAGAGAAATTATTTTCAGGTAACTACAGAAAACCACAGAACATTTAAGGTACTGCAAATAAATTCGTGCAAGATAGTTAAGCATATAAATAATAAGGTGATGGAAGATAAAACAGCTTTGATTTACAATGCAAGGTAAGTGACTGTCAATTTATATCCTGGTGACTTTTTAAAAACTAAAAGTATTGTTATTTTAAATAAGACCATGCACTGAACTGTAGCTGGCACTTTGTGTACTATGATGACTGGAAATTCAAGAGAATGAAGAGAGTTCATATTTACTGAGTGCCTGCTGTATACAAGTATTAGATACATTATTGTATTGAAACCTTAAAGCAATTCTATGTAATAGGTATTAGCTCCACTTTACAGACTGACAGATTCATTCATGCATTCTTTTACTTATCAAATACTCATTATATGTTTTTGATGTGCCAGGCATGGTTCTAGGCTCTGCAAGTACGTCAGTGAGCTAAACAGACAAAAACTACTCGCCCTGGTGGATGTGACATTCTAGTGTGGGAAAACAAGGAAATTGAAGCTCAAAAATGCTGTGTAACTTGACCTTTAAATTAAGATTTTTTAAAAATTGGGGTATAGTTGCTTTACAGTGTTTTAGTGTCTGCTGTACAAGGAAGTGAATCAGCTATATGTATACATATATCCCCTCCCTCTTAGACTTCCCCACCCCCACCCCCATCCCACCCATCTACGTCGAAACAGAGCACGGAGCTGAGGTCCCTGCACTATACAGCAGGTTCCCACCAGTTATCCATTTTACACATGGCAGTGCACATATGTCAATGTTTCCTAAAGTGTGGTACCAGGAACACCTGCTTTAAAGTCACTGATGATGCTTGTTTAAAGGTGGAAAGTACTGGGTTCCATCTCAGAATCATGAGAGGTGATAAGGACCGGGAATTTGCATTTTTAAAAAAAGAAGCCCTGTGATTTCCTTATGCACAGAGATTTTTTTAAAGCAAAAACTGAAGGTATTTAGGGTCATGTTCAGGTCTGTCTAGATTTCTATCTCAAAGAAAGAAAAGCATGAGTCTATAAAATAAATGTAGAGAGATGTTTCAAGCATTTTTTACAATAGAAAAGATGAAAGACAAATCAAATGTTCATTAATGGGCAAATGGTTGAATAAATTGTGCTTCATGCATACTTTAAAATACTCTGCAGCCATGAGAAAGAATTATACACACACACACACAAATGTATATATACACACACACACATTTATGTGTGTGTGTACATATATACATGCTTAGAAAGACGTTCACTTATATTGTTAAATAAAAAAGCAAATTGCAGAATATCATATAAATATTACATAAATTATTAACCTACTATATGTTCAATTTATGTATATATATTTTCAGCTTTACTGAGGTATAACTGACAAATAAAATTGTAAGATATTTAAAGTGTGCAATGTGATGATTTGAATGATGAATATATATCCTTTCACATACACGTTGTGAAAGGATTCCCCGCATTAAGTTAATAAACACATCCATCACCTCACATATTTATATCCCATCCCCCTTTTTGGTAAGAACATTTAAGTTCTATTCTCTTAGCAAATTTCAATTATACACTACAGTGTTATCAACTACAGTCACCAGGTTATACAACAGATTCGCAGACCTTATTCATCGTTCATTCTGGTGACTTTTAACAGGCTTTATTATCTCTGATTCCTAGTATCCTGGGGCACTGGAGGCAATATTAGCTTCTGCTAATGGGCTGTTCTGGCAATGAAAATGCCAAGGCAGATATTCCTAGACAAACACTTCACTTATGACTATTCTTATATTCACAGAAATGGCCAATAGCTAGCTATCTCTCTGACCACCACTGTCCCAAGACCACCCCAGAAAAGGGCAATGGGTATTAGGAAAGAGAGGTTCTAGTCCCACATCAGATGTACAAACATGAACAAGTTACCTGACTTCTTTGTTCTTTTCTATCTTGTAAAATGGAGGTCTGACTGATAAACTTCAAGGTAGCTTCTACCGCTATAATTTTGTTTCCATACTTCCCAGAGCCCCAGCTGTTCTGGGTCTACATAAGACTGATCGAATAATTTTTAGATGAGGTATCTTCACACTTAAAACCATGCTCTGGTTCTGTTTCTTTCTACCCACAAGCTCTGTTAATTTCACTTTCACCCACAAGCAAATCTCTTGTTATATACACACATCTATCTTAAAATTCCTCTCTTTTCTCCTAGACTGGTCCCATTTTTTTCTCTCCAAAGACAAAAGGAATACAATTTCTTACTGTTATATTCCTTCCACTATCCTCTGTGAACCAAAATCCAACCTCAATCAAGGCTGATAAGTGTTAAGAGGGGTGGTGATGGTATGTTTTAAAGTGGGATTAAGCAAACAAAAAACTAGTATAATTAAGTATCCAAAAGTTTCCTTAAGACTCTCCAAATTCCTTATCTGCTTCTAATTATATCTATTTTTCATTAAGTACCATAATTCAACAGAAGTAAGCTCATTTTCAGATTATTTCTTTGTGAAGTGAAATGGGGGTGGGGAATGCTAACCTTTACCTTTGGGTTATGAAATTACAACTGAGTGTACAGTGCATTGGACAGCATAGGGCCTAGCATGGTAGCTATTATTATTACTATTTTTATCCCTATTCTGTTTACTAATATTGGGCAAATACTGTTTTCTGCTATTTTTATATAAAAATTGCAAAGTTTAAACAGTTTTTATGAGCTAGTAAGGAACTATACTCATAATAAGTTACATTACAGAAATTCATATTTAAGTTACGGACCTCTTCTGATTTTAAAAGATAACAACAAGAGAAGAGGGAGGTGCTCTAATGTGCTTGGCATTTAGGAATACCGAGTGGAAGCTTATTCACCTTGTCATTGAATATCCGGAGACTGTCTAAGGTGTGCAGGTTTTGTTCCAGAAGTGCGGTGCCCGCTGAATACAAGTTGACTTCATCGAGCTGCAGCACGGCCACAGCTACCCAAAAGAGGGCTTTATGCAGAGGGGAGTCCTGGCAAGGGAGACGCACTACAGGTTAGCAAGATGAACCACAGACAGCCTCATCAAAACACACTGCAGTACAAAACAGATCATGTTATCCCGCAAATTATGCATGTTTTCTCTTCTGGAGAAGGTAAATATATCAGTAAGCTCTTCCTGTATTCCACGTGTGTAACTAAAGACACTGTTACCAGGCTGAGAACCTTGGCATCTCCTTTGATTGCTCCCTATTCTTGGATTCTAAAACCTGGTCACCAAGTTTTGTTGATGCTTCCAAGTAGTCCCTTTTGTGCCTGTTTATTGCTAATAACACTGTGCCATGCCAACCTTTATTCTAAATGCAGATTCTTTCTGCCTCCAGTTTCTCCCTGCTCCAATCCGCTGTGCACACAACTGCCAGAATGACCTTCACCCTCACAGTGAAGACGAGAGAACCATTTTGTGTAAGTCAGGATTAGAATGTTTGTAGAACATATAACTCAATACCAGGAATATACAAGTATTTATTTCTCAGTAATCTCTCTGAAATCTGGCATATCTTTGTACTCAATTCACAGAATACAACTTTAGAGTTGGAAGATAATACTATGCCATCATCTAGTCCATTTTACTCATTTTATCAATGTGGAAACATGATGTCCAGATGTTAAATGACCTGCTTGAGGTCACAAAGCTGAGATGATCTCAGACCACCCTAAAACGGTGGCTATTATCATCCTATTCCTTTGAAACATTACCTTCACTTAGCACCCAAACTTTTGATTATCAGGTATACCTTACCCAGCTTTACATTTCTTCACAATAATGGTCACCAATTAATATATCATGTATTTTAATTGCTTTATTATCTAGCCACTCCTCAACTTCCACATTCACCCTAGAATGAAAGTTCCACGAAGGCAGATAATTTTATTGGCTTTGTTCAGTTATATCTCTCTAGTACCTAAAACAGTACTTGGCACATAGCAGATGCTCAATTCTTACTTACTGGATAAAAGAATTAAGAATATATGCCCATCTGTCCTTCAGCACTGACGAGACAGCACGCAAGCATTTGAGAACGTACCGCCCGTACTTATCCTTCCTCTAACGTAAATACTTCCAACAACTAAATCTTAAGGCAGGAAGTTCTACTTTAACTATAGCTCTTTCTTTATACCTTCTCAATCCATCTTATTTTCTGAATTCTGAAAGAAAATTACATTTAACACTGATACCCAAAATGAATGCACTCATTTTCTACACAGTACTTACCTTATTAAGAAGTGGTTGTAATTTGGTTAGTGCTATTACGGTAGCTTCTATCAGAACTTGACTGTTGTAAGTATCAGGTCCTTTTAAGCAACTCTCAAGCGCCTTTTAGGGAAACAGAATTCTTTATTTTACTTTCATTGAAATAAAACATTAACTCCTAAACTGAATCTCAGAATTATTTCAGGAACAATTCCTTATTTAATAAGTGTGAGAATTATTTCCAGTGCTGTGGTGATTTTGGTAGCTAGCTCAAAGCACATTTGGGTTCTTATTTTAAAATATTTCTATATTATATTCTAATATAAGAAGTCAGGCATTATTATAGGTAATTACAAATTATATAATTTTATATAAGGCTAGTCTTACCATCTAGTTAAATGCGTATAATAAAATATTAAGAGTACCTTTACCAAAAGAAATACTTAATTTTCTTTTTAAGATATGTTCTCTAGAGAGAGGTTTCTTCACTTCAAAGAATTACAATAAAAAAATAATCAAAACCCATTTTTTAAAGATTCAATAAGCAACATACAAGATATTTTATTAAATTCAAATTTAAATGTCCCTTAGAAAACTTCAAGATATACTTTACAACTTGGGAGCAACAAATAGTTGGGAGGAGAGGAGGAGGTACCTTGCTGAGAATACGGATAATCTGCTTTATCTGCCCATGAGACACTCGTTTGCTAATACAGCCAAAGACAACAAGAGCTCTTGGTTGCAGGGATGGATTATATTGGAATGCAAATCTGCGATTTAAAGATCCAAAGAGCTTATGAAAACCTCTGTGTTTATATATATTAAATAATTAAAATATTGATTACGCAATAGTATCTATCTTTTCAACAGTACACGTACTTTTGCAACTTACATGTATTTGGGACGTACCTTTGAGCTAGTTCTGTCCACTGATCCAGCCACTTGCATGTTGGAATATCTCTCATACATGCCTAAAAAAAAGATACTCTGAATATATTTATGTATATAAATGTTTACAGAAACATTAAAAAATGTTTATTATAATGGCACTAAATAAGTGACATATATATTACCAATAAACACATTCCATGGGAGTGTTTTTATTTAAGCATTAAGTGCAAAATAGCAGAATAAACCAGTATTTCTTCTATACAGTACCAGTGGATTCTTTAAAATGAGCTTAGTTTCTTATCATTTTGCCTTCTATACCTCCATGATCTCCAACAAAGCTTCTGTGACTGTTTCCAAGGATGTCAAAGCAAAAGTCTCCCTCTCATAGGAGCCAGGAGAGAATGACCTGTCCCGGTAGCTGGAGCGGAAGGCAATGACAGCAGCTGACTTGACTTTGCTGATGCCAAACAGCAGGTAAAATTTGGGTAATGAGAACTCTGTCAAACTGAGTCTCAAAACTTGCTTGGTCTCTTCTGTAAAAGAAAAAAGGAACAAGTAAAGACTTTAAAGATACAATTTTTTTAATTCTAAAGTGCCGTATTTCATTTTGAATTTAGATAATTTGAATATCATATCAAAATTACATAACAATGCTCCCTAAACCAACCCTCTGGATACATGAGCTTAATGCTCATTACTTAGCTCCCTTTACGTACAAATTCGTGCTAGTAAAGCAACACTGTCAACCGGTGCTGAGCCTTTAGCTTATGTGATAACTACTAGAGTCTACATGACAAACGTGCACAGAACATCTTTGCCATGGCTTGAGATGGAATGGAAGTAATTCATTCTTTTTCTTTTTGATTTGATTATATTTCATATCATTAACATAGGCTTGATTAAGCAGCTTGGTATTAAGGTACCGTAATAAATAATAAGGTAATCTATGCCAGTCAAGTGGTGTAAAATGGAGAAAGGAACTGGTGAAACACAAATTGCTTTCCTGGAACTTACCACTAAAATGAAGCTGAGAACAAGTACACAGAGAGTGAATGATATTAATGACCAATCCATGTGTGGAAGCTCTAAGGGAGAGTGGCCCTGTGGCTACTAAGAAAGTAACGACGTGGAAGAGGTAGGGGAGATGAGCTGCCACATCAAGGGAATTGTTGAAGGACAGCATCAGCATGTAGCGTGCTAGAATAGCAATATCGTCCCACATAAGATGTTGCTCTAAAGTAGGAGTTGGAGATAAGCATGTCTTGTCAATTATTTTGCACATCCTTCCAATAACCTGTAAAGACGCAGAATTTTAAAGAACACGGGAGTTAAAAAGTTTTATCACAAAAGATTTCAGTTAAAAATGACTTGTTATAAAACAAAAAACCTCCTGATAATAAAAACAGATACATCAAGCCATAGCCCAGAAGGCAAAGGAAAAGGGATTACCTTGCTTGAAACCAATTTCACATTTCCAGAAGCCAAAGCTACAGCAGTATCTGCCATCACCTCAGCTTTTATTGATCCCAAGCCACCCGTTGCACTGGTTTTGATGAAACTGTCTAGTACAACATCAAGGAGGTCTGTAATCTAGTGGAAGAGGGAAAGATAACTTATGTTTTAGCCATTCTGCCAACTTAATTTTTCACTTAAAAATAGTTCAAGGAGTAGCCCAATCAACATGAAAATTCTATTTTACCTGAGGCCTCCAAAATACTAGGTTTTATTTAGAGACCTGTCAATAAATATAATTTATCATAAAATATCCAGGAAAGGATGAGAATATTCCCTCAATTCCTTTAGAGACCAGCATTCAAAAATTTAAAATCTCTACATATATTATTTTCACTCACTCTTTTTTTTTTTTTTTAGTATTTAATTTAATTTATTTATTTATTTGGCTGCATTGGGTCTTCGTTGCTGCGCACAGGCAGGCTTTCTCTAGTTGCGGTGAGCAGGGGCCACTCTTCGTTGCAGTGTGCGGGCTTCTCATTGCGGTGGCTTCTCTTGCTGTGAAGCAAGACATCTAGGTGCGCAGGCTTCAGCAGTTGGGGCTGGTGGGCTCTAGAGCACAGGCTCAGTAGTTGTGGCTCACAGGCTTAGCTGCTCCACGGCATGTGGGATCTTCCCAGACCAGGGATCGAACCCGTGTCCCCTGCATTGGCAGGTGGATTCTTAACCACTGCGCCACCAGGGAAGTCCTGTTTTCACTCACTCTTAAAGCACCTCTGTTCTCTTCTAAGACAGTAATGTACGAGCAGTATAAAGTACAATTATTTTAAAATACAGGAATGACATCAAGTACTGAGATGTTTTGTAGAGCTACAAAAATGGCTCCAAGGTCATTTAAAATTATTTGGAGGATTCACAGCATTGAGTAAAGGTATCGTCTCCTTCAATGATTATCTTGAAGAAATGGTAGCATAATTCTTGTCAGATAAAAAATAGTTACAGGGCTTCCCTGGTGGCGCAGTGGTTGAGAGTCCGCCTGCCGATGCAGGGGACACGGGTTCGTGCCCCGATCCCGGAAGATCCCACATGCCGCGGAGCGGCTGGGCCCGCGAGCCATGGCCACGGAGCCTGTGTTTCCGGAGCCTGTGCTCCGCAACGGGAGAGGCCACAGCAGTGAGAGGCCCGCGTACAGCAAAAAAAAAAAACAAAAAAAAACAAACAAACAAAAAAAAAATAGTTACATTATACTATTTTAATACTGGCATTCTTATGCTGGTACTAGAAGTGAGAGCAGGTGGCCCAAATAACATCATTAGCAAACATTTACTGACACCTATGGTATATAGGGTACTAGAATACACTCTAATGCACTATTTATTAGAAACAACATCAGATTTTTACAGTTAAACTCTACATGCAGCCGTCCCTTGGTATCCTTGGAGATTAGTTCCAGGACTCCCTGCAGATACCAAATTCCCGGGATGCTCAAGTCCCTTACATAAAAAACGGCATAGTACAGTTGGCCCTCAGCACCTGTGGGTTCTACACACTGAGAATTCTGTGGGATGACTGTAATTATGCCATGGAGAAGAGTGCTAAATTAGTGTTTCTCTGGCTCTGAGACGTGCATTAGACTTCTTCAATTCTGAAGCAGATCAAGAATTAGGTGGGTGTCTGCATGCTTTTTGAAAGAGGGGACTGTCTTTTCTACAGCTATATCCCTAGCTTAGTGCTTTGTACAACGTGGGTATCAGATAAATATCTGCACCAAGGAGGTACTAGATAAATATTTGAGCAAACTCAATACCTGCCCAAGGCTCCCCCATATTTTTGCTTGAATAGATGGATACATCTGTTTCTCGTTTATAGTCATTGTTATCAGCTTATCAAGAATCGCAGTAACTCTTTGTCTTTTGGCATCATCATTGTGCTTACAAAAACGTACTAGATTTGATAGCCATGGAGTCATGTATTCCAAACAAAGGTGTTTCAATTCAATACCTGGGGAAAAAAATACACTATTAGCACAGATGGTCCATGAAAATTACATCAACAATTATTTTAAAATAAAAGGTTGGGGGAAAAATGGTAAAAGATAAAGACCATTACCTAGAATCAGACCTGGAGAAAAGAGACTTGGCAAATATATGACTGAAGATAGAGATGAAGAAAGAGAACAACCCTTAAAGAAAGTAATCTTCAAAGTCATTAAGCCAATTTTTGAAAAGTTTTATTTTTCTCCCATTTAAAAAAAAAAATTTATTTTATTTTTTTGGCTGTGTTGGGTCTTCGTTGCTGTGCGCAGGCTTTTCTCTGGTTGTGGCGAGCGGGGGCTACTCTTCGTTGCGGTGTGCAGGCTTCTCATTACGGTGGCTTCTCTTGTTGTGAAGCACAGGCTGTAGGTGCACGGGCCTCAGTAGTTGTGGCACACAGGCTTAGCTGCTCCGTGGCATGTGGGATCTTCCCAGATCAGGGCTCGAACCAGTGTCCCGTGCATTGGCAGGTGGATTCTTAACCACTGCGCCACCAGGGAAGTCCTTACTTTTCTCCCTTTTAATAACTTCTAGTTAAAATTTTTCTTGCTTTATTCTAATTGTAAAAGGAATATGTGGGTAATCACAGGAAGTTTGGTAAAAGGAAAGTATCACCACAATAATGAAACCAATATCAATATATTGGTGTATCACTTGATCTCTCCATAGGCTTTCAAATCTATGCAAAGATAATGTATATTCACGTGTGTGTATACACACACATAACCCATCCCAACTCCTCCACAAAAAATTAGGGTTATGCTATATATGTAGTATGATCTGAATATTTTTTTCACTATATATTATACTGAGATTTACTCAACAATAAAAATTCTCCAAAGACATTTTATAACTTTTTATTTTGAAATAACTTCAGACTTACAAAAAGATACAAAAATAATGCAAAAATTCCTCTATATAACTTCACCTAGAGTACCCAAAACATTTTTTAATTATGTTAAAATATACCTAACATAAAATCTGCCATTTTAAAGTTTACAGTTCAGGGGCATTAAGTACATTCACACTCTTGTGCAACCATCGCCACCATCCATCTCCAGAACTTTTTCATCTTCCCAAACTGAAATTCCATACCAAAAACGTTTTTAATGGCTTCATATTATTTCATCATATGCAAATCCAACAAAGTAGTCAGTTCTTCATTATTTACTTTTCGACTGTTTCAATTTTTTGCTATTATAAATAATGTTATGTGAAGTTCAAAATAAATCTATGGCAACAGAGATCATAATACTGGTTACTCTTGGTGAAGACAGGTACTGACTGAGAGGAGCCTTCCGGATGCTGGAAATGTCCTGTATCTTGACCTGGGAGATGGTTTTGTGGTGTATGCACATGTAAAACTTAATCAAGCTGTTCATTTAAAATTTGGGCACTTTACTGATAAGATATACCTGAATTAAAAAAACCTAAATAAAAAATACTGCTATGATAAACATATGAACATTAATTTCTTAGGATAAATTCTAAAAAGTGGAATTATGATTCCAAAAGCTATAAACATCCATAAGGTTATTGATATCCATGTCAAAACTGCTTTCTAGAAAAGCTGCCCTGTTCACAATTCCAAAGACATCAACACTGAATTTTTTAAAAAATATCTTTGCCAATTTGATAGTTGAATATATTTTCTTACTATTCTTTCAGTTTGAACTTCTTTGAATTTATTAGTGAACTCTTAAAAACATATTCTTTCTTAGTATGACCGGCATGTTACCGTTGATCCATTTTTCTTATTAATCTGTAAGAATTCTTCATGATAAAGATACTACTCTTTTCTCATATCTGCTGCAAGCATACTTAAGTTTTTTCTTTATAACCTATCTTTTATTTATTTTTTTTTAAGTAGAGATTTTGAAGTTTTACATGGTCAAACCTGTTCACCATTTCCTTTGTTTCCATTGGTCACTTTTTTGCTTCATAAGTCCTTACTCACTCACAAAGCAACTAAATATTATTCTTCCTTTTCTTTTTTAAACGGTCTCAGTTTTTATATTCAATTTTTTTTGAATTTTATTTTATTTTATTTTATTTTATTTTATTATTATTTTTTTTTTGGTGGTATGCGGGCCTCTCACTGTTGTGGCCTCCCCCGTTGCGGAGCACAGGCTCCGGATGCGCAGGCTCCGGATGCGCAGGCCCAGCGGCCATGGCTCACGGGCCCAGCCGCTCCGCGGCATATGGGATCCCCCCAGACCGGGGCACGAACCCGTATCCCCTGCATCGGCAGGCGGACTCTCAACCACTGCGCCACCAGGGAGGCCCTGAATTTTATTTTTTTATACAGCAGGTTCTTATTAGTTATCCATTTTATACATATTAGTGTATATATATCAATCCCAATCTCCCAATTCATCACACCACCACCCTCCCTCCCCCCACCGCTTCCCCGCCTTGTTGTCCATACGTTTGTTCTCTACATCTGTGTCTCAACTTCTGCTCTGCAAACCAGTTCATCTGTACCATTTTCCTAGGTTCCACATATATGCATTAATATACAATATTTGCTTTTCTCTTTCTGACTTACTTCACTCTGTATGACAGTCTCTAGGTCCAACCACGTCTCTACAAACGACCCAATTTTGTTCCTTTTTATGGCTGAGTAACATTCCATTGTATATATGTACCACATCTTCTTTATCCATTCGTCTGTTGATGGGCGTTTAGGTTGCTTCCATGACCTGGCTATTGTAAATGGTGCTGCAATGAACAATGGGGTGCATGTGTCTTTTTGAATTATGCTTTTCTCTGGGTATATGCCCAGTAGTGGGACTGCTGGGTCATATGGTGATTCTATTTTTAGTTTTTTAAGGAACCTCCATACTGTTCTCCATAGTGGCTGTATCAATTTACATTCCAACCAACAGTGCAAGAGGGTTTCCTTTTCTCCACACCCTCTCCAGCATTTGTTGTTTGTAGATTTTCTGATGATGCCCATTCTAACCGGTGTGATGTGATACTTCACTGTAGTTTTGGTTTGCATTTCTCTAATGATTAGCGATGTTGAGCAGCTTTTCATGTGCTTCTTGGCCATCTGTATGTCTTCTTTGGAGAAATGTCTATTTAGGTCTTCTGCCCATTTTTGGATTGGGTTGGTTTTTTTTTTTAATACTGAGCTGCGTGAGCTGTTTATATATTTTGGAGATAATCCTTTGTGCACTGATTTGTTTGCAAATATTTTCTCCCATTCTGTGGGTTGTCATTTCATCTTGTTTGTAGTTTCCTTTGCTTTGTAAAGGTTTTAAGTTTCATTAGGTCGCATTTGTTTATTTTTCTTTTTATTTCGATTATTCTAGGAGGTAGATCAAAAAAGATCTTGCTGTGATTTAGGTCAAAGAGTGTTCTTCCTATGTTTTCCTCTAAGAGTTTTATAGTGTCTGGTCTTAACATTTAAGTCTCTGATCCATTTTGCGTTTCTGTGTATGGTGTTAGGGAGTGTTCTAATTTCATTCTTTTACATGTAGCTGTCCAGTTTTCCCAGCACCACTTACTGAAGAGACTGTCTTTTCTCCATTGTATATCCTTGCCTCCTCTGTCACAGATTAGTTGACCATAGCTGCGTGGGTTTATCTCTGGGCTTTCTATCCTGTTCCATTGATCTATATTTCTGTTTTTGTGCCAGTACCATATTGTCTTGATTACTGTAGCTTTGTAGTATAGTCTGAAGTCAGGGAGTCTGATTCCTCCAGCTCTGTTTTTTTCCCTCAAGACTGCTTTGGCTATTCGGGGTCCTTTGTGTCTCCATACAAATTTTAAGATTTTTTGTTCTAGTTCTGTAAAAGATGCCACTGGTAATTTGATAGGGATTGCATTGAATCTGTAGATTGCTTTGGGTAGTATAGTCATGTTCACAATATTGATTCCTCCAATCCAAGAACATGGTATATCTCTCCATCTGTTGGTATCATCTTTAATTTCTTTCATCAGTGTCTTATAGTTTTCTGCATACAGGTCTTTTGTCTCCCTAGGTAGGTTTATTCCTAGGTATTTTATTCTTTTTGTTGCAGTGGTAAATGGAAGTGTTTCCTTAATTTCTCTTTCAGATTTTTCATCATTAGTGTATAGGAATGCAAGAGATTTCTGTGCATTAATTTTGTATCCTGCAACTTTACCAAATTCATTGATTAGCTCTCGTAGTTTTCTGGTGACATCTTTAGGATTCGCTATGTATAGTACCATGCCATCTGCAAACAGTGACAGTTTTACTTCTTCTTTTCCAATCTGTATTCCTTTTATTTCTTCTTCTTCTCTGATTGCCATGGCTAGGACATCCAAAACTATGCTGAATAATAGTGGTGAGAGTGGACAACCTTGTCTTGTTCCTGATCTTAGAGGAAATGTTTTCAGTTTTTCACCATTGAGAATGATGTCTGCTGTGGGTTTGTCGTATATGGCCTTTATTATGTTGAGGTAGGTTCCCTCTATGCCCACTTTCTGGAGAGTTTTTATCATAAATGGGTGTTGGATTTTGTCGAAAGCTTTTTATGCATCTATTGAGATGATCACATAGTTTTTATTCTTCAATTTGTTAATATGGTGTATCACATTGATTGATTTGCGTATACTGAAGAATCCTTGCATCCCTGGGATAAATCCCACTTGATCATGGTGTATGATCCTTTCAATGTGTTGTTGGATTCTGTTTCCTAGTATTTTGCTGAGGACTTTTGCATCTATATTCATCATGATATTGGTCCGTAATTTTCTTTTTTTGTAGTATCTTTTTCTGGTTTTGGTATCAGGGTGATGGTGGCCTCATAGAATGAATTTGGGAGTGTTCCTTCCTCTGCAATTTTTTGTAAGAGTTTGAAAAAGACGAGTTAGCCCTTCTCTAAATGTTTGATAGAATTCACCTCTGAAGCCATCTGGTTCTGGACTTCTGTTTGTTGGAAGATTTTCAATCACAGTTTCAATTTCATTACTTGTGATTGGTCTGTCCATATTTTCTATTTCTTCCTGGTTCAGTCTTGGAAGGTTATACCTTTCTAAGAATTTGTCCATTTCTTCCAGGTTGTCCATTTTATTGGCATAGAGTTGCTTGTAGTAGTCTCTTAGGATGCTTTGTATTTCTGCAGTAGCTGTTGTAACTTCTCCTTTATTTCTTTTTTTTTTTTTTTTTTTTTCGGTACGCGGGCCTCTCACTGTTGTGGCCTCTCCCGTTGCGGAGCACAGGCTCCGGACACGCAGGCTCAGCGGCCATGGCTCACAGGCCCAGCCGCTCCGCGGCATGTGGGATCTTCCCAGACCGGGGCACGAACATGTGTCCCCTGCATCGGCAGGCAGACTCGCAACCACTGCGCCACCAGGGAAGCCCTCTCCTTTATTTCTAATTTTATTGATTTGAGTCCTCTCCCTCTTTTTCTTGATGAGTCTGGCTAATGGTTTATCAATTTTGTTTATCTTCTCAAAGAACCAGCTTTTAGTTTTATTGATATTTGCTATTGTTTTCTTTGTTTCTATTTCACTTATTTCTGCTCTGATCTTTATGATTTCTTTCCTTCTGCTAACTTTGGGTTTTGTTTGTTCTTCTTTGTCTAGTTCCTTTAGGTGTAAGGTTAGATTGTTTATTTGAGATTTTTGTTTCTTGAGGCTTGTATTGCTATAAATTTCCCTCTTAGAACTGCTTTTGCTGCATCCCATAGGTTTTGGATCATCATGTTTTCATTGTCATTTGTCTCTAAGTATCTTTTGATTTCCTCTTTGATTTCTTCAGTGATCTCTTGGTTATTTAGTAACATATTGTTTAGCCTTCATGTGTTTGTGTTTTTTTACGTTTTTTTCCCTGTAATTCATTTCTAATCTCCTGGTGTTGTGGTCAAAAAAGATGCTTGATATGATTTCAATTTTCTTAAATTTACTGAGGCTTGATTTGTGACCCAAGATGTGATCTATCCTGGAGAATGTTCCATGCACACTTGAGAAGAAAGTGTTATCTGCTGTTTTTGGATGGAATGCCCTATAAACATCAATTAAATCTATCTGGTCTATTGTGTCACTTAAAGCTTCTGTTTCCTTATTTATTTTCATTTTGGATGATCTGTCCATTGGTGTGAGGTGTTAAAGTCCCCCACTATGACTGTATTACTGTCAATTTCCTCTTTTATAGCTGTTAGCAGTTGCCTTATGTATTCAGGTGCTCCTATGTTGGGTGCATATATATTTATAATTGTCATATCTTCTTCCTGGATTGATCCCTTGATCATTATGTAGTGTCCTTCCTTGTCTATTGTAACATTCTTCATTTTATTTTTTATTTTTTTATTTTATTTTATTTTATTTTATTTTTTTTTGTGGTACGCAGGCCTCTCACTGTTGTGGCTTCTCCCGTTGTGGAGCACAGGCTCCAAACACGCAGGCTCAGCGGCCATGGCTCACAGGCCCAGCCGCTCCACGGCATATGGGATCTTCCCGGACCGGGGCACGAACCCGCGTCCCCTGCATCAGCAGGCGGACCTTCAACCACTGCGCCACCAGGGAAGCCCAACATTCTTCATTTTAAAGTCTATTTTGTGTGATATGAGTATTGCTACTCCAGCTTTCTTTTGATTTCCATTTGCATGGAATATCTTTTTCCATCCCCTCACTTCAGTCTGTATGTGTCCTTAAGTCTGAAGTGAGTCTCTTATAGACAGCATATGTATAGGTCTTGTTTTTGTATCCATTCAGCAAGCCTGTGTCTTTTGGTTGGAGCATTTAATCCATTCACGTTTAAGGTAATTATCAATATGTATGTTCCTATGACCATTTTCTTAATTGTTTTGGGTTTGTTTTTGTAGGTCCTTGTCTTCTCATGTTTCCCACTTAGAGAAGTTCCTTTAGCATTTGTTGTTTGGTGGTGCTGGTTTGGTGGTGCTGAATTCTCTTAGCTTTTGCTTGTCTGTAAAGCTTTTGATTTCTCCATCAAATCTGAATGAGATCCTTGCCATGTAGAGTAACCTTGGTTGTAGATTCTTCCCTTTCATCACTTTAAATATGTCATGCTACTCCCTTCTGGCTTGTAGACTTTCTGCTGAGAAATCAGCTGTTAACATTCTGAGAGTTCCCTTGTATGTTATTTGTTGTTTTTCCCTTGCTGCTTTCAATAATTTTTCTTTATCTTTAATTTTTGCCAATTTGATCACTATGTGTCTTGGCTTGTTTCTCCTTGGGTTTATCCTGTATGGGGCTCTCTGCACTTCCTGGACCTGGGTGGCTATTTCCTTTCCCATGTTAGGGAAGTTTTCGACTACAATCTCTTCAAATATTTTCTCGTGTCCTTCCTCTCTCTCTTCTCCTTCTGGGACCCCTATAATGCAAATGTTGTTGCGTTTAATGTTGTCCCAGAGGTCTCTTAGGCTGTCTTCATTTCTTTTCATTCTTTTTTCTTTATTCTGTTCTGCAGCAGTGAATCCACCATTCTGTCTTCCAGGTCACTTATCCATTCTTCTGCCTCAGTTATTCTGCTATTGATTCCTTCTACTGTATTTTTTATTTCAGTTATTATATTGTTCATCTCTGTTTGTTTGTTCTTTAATTCTTCTCGGTCTTTGTTAAACATTTCTTGCATCTTCTCCATCTTTGCCTCCATTCTTTGTCCGAGGTCCTGGATCATCTTCACTATCGTTATTCTGAATTCTTTTTCTGGAAGGTTGCCCATCTCCACTTCATTTAGTTGTTTTTCTGGGGTTTTATTTTGTTCCTTCATCTGGTACATAGCCCTCTGCCTTTTCATCTTGTCTATCTTTCTGTGAATGTGGTTTTTTGTTCCATAGGCTGGACTGTAGTTCTTCTTGATTCTGCTGTCTGCCCTCTGGTGGATGAGGCTATCTAAGAGGCTTGTGCAAGTTTCCTCTCAATTCTTAAATATGTTGATAGTTAGAACTT
This sequence comes from Mesoplodon densirostris, assembly GCF_025265405.1. Lineage (NCBI taxonomy): Eukaryota > Metazoa > Chordata > Mammalia > Artiodactyla > Ziphiidae > Mesoplodon > Mesoplodon densirostris. The sequence goes on along the minus strand of NC_082678.1, from coordinate 52,128,694 downwards.
ATTTTGGCATCTTGTGGTTTGGCGTTAAGATGAAGACCCAACTTAATTCATTTCCCAGCCTCATTTCTTAAATGATTTACTCTTTCTTCTATTAGTTTGTGATACTTCTTTATCAATCTGTTTCTCTTAAAGTGATGTGACTGCTGATTTTTGAACACCCGTTTAAATTACTGCACTGTTGTTATGTGTTAACATATCTGTTAATTCAAGCCCCTCTCAGTTTTCTTTCCTTTCAATATTTTCTTAGCTATTGTACTTTCTAGTGAAATGTATAATCATTTAAAATTCTACCTCATTCTTAATCCTCAAATCTCATAGATATTTTAAAGGAATTACATTCATATTGTAATAATCTGGGAAGAATTGTTCATCCAGGAACACAATACCTGTGTCCATTCACTCAAATCTTTTTTTTATTATTAATATGTTTCAATAAATCTTTATACTTTTCTTGTTTTGTCAGTCTTACACATTTTCTTTTTAGGGTTATATTCTTACATCTCTTAACTGTAAAAATATATAGTGATCTTGTCTCACGGAATATTCAAAGCTTTCAATTACTTAATACAGAAAAATCAAGAAATGTGTTTGAATGCATAAAAATTTTTTTATGTATTATGCAGAGAGAAAGGGAAGGGAAGAAAACGTCAGGAGGGACTTCCCTGGTAGTGCAGTGGTTAAGAATCTACCTGCCAATGCAGGGGACACGTGTTCGAGCCCTGGTCCGGGAAGATCCCACATGCCGCGGAGCAACTAACCCCTTGTGCCACAACTACTAAGCCTGCACTCTAGAGCCTGTGGTCCAAGACTACCTAGCTCGCGTGCCACAACTACTGAAGCCCGCGTGCCTAGAGCCTGTGCTCTGTAACAAGACAAGCCACTACAGTGAGAAGCCCATGGACTGCAACGAAGAGTAGTCCCTACTCGCTGCAACTAGAGAATGCCTGCATGCAGCAACGAAGAGCCAACGTAGCCAAAAATAAATAAATTAATTTAAAAAACCTATAAAATATTATTCATGACACTGATAAATTAAAAAAAGAAAATGTCAGGAAATAAGCTGGGAGAAGAGCAACATTTATACTACTATAGGATCTGAAGATGGACAGACATAAAGAGTAGATGTTAAATGTATGACACTTAAGAAAGCCAAGTCAGGAGTTGACTCTGGACCCTGTATTTTGTGCCACTGCATTCTCTATGAAGTGTACATGAACAATAATATCACAGTTCAAAGTCAACCTGAAGAAAAGAGGAAATGGCTACTTCCCTAAAATCAAGGAAGTGGATACTTTACTCATTGGGAATAACCTGCTAAGAAGAGAAATACTGAAGCTAATTAAACTGAAATAGTATGAAAAATGCTTTGTAAGTTGCCCAGAGACACAGATGGTATCAAAATCTTGCCACCCTGCATGTATTGCCAGAATTTTGGTGGATTTCTCAATGTGGTCTACCATGAAGTTTCTTCAGTCAGACGAAAAAACAGAAGTAAAGAAGTGGAACCATACTAAAGATTTCACTGGCAAATTCTGAAATGAAATGGTTGTCTCTGAATCTTCTTAGAATCATTGTTAGTATTAAAGAAAATTATCATTACTTACTAGATTTGCTAAATCCAGAAATACACTCTTCCAAAAATTCTAAGGTGAGGTGTGGCTCATTGGCTGCCAGTGTCTTACTAATAGAGACAATAAATAGGGTGTTGTTGGCTGGGATACATAAACCTGATGTCTCTAGTAACTGGCCCTCGATTTTTAAATTAAAGGTACAAGTTAAGGCACACAGAAGATTATAGGCAGCTGACCTAGGAGAAAACACAAATTAAGTTGTTTTAAAACTTATTTTTTTCTTATAATTCCAAAATTTTTTCATAACATACAACTTACGATTCTATTACCAAGCATAGATCAACTATTTTTAAATTTTATGATCAATTAGAGATAAGATTTTGTGATTCTATGGTAAACACAAAATACCCCTTTATCGTTTAGGGATTTTTTTTAAAAGGGGAATCTTCACATAACCAAAAGAGGACTGTGAGGCTCCTGAGACAGCGAATACAAGGCCTTTCTAAAAGACATTTCATTGGGATATAAGATATGAGAATTTTATGGTCTTAAGATGGATCAATATAAAGAAAGACAGAATAAGGCATATCATATTTTCAGTGAGGCCAAAACTCAAATTGTGGCTCCCGCTCCCACTAGATCCAGTTATAACTGGGATAATGAGAAATGAGATGGCCCTCATCAAATTAGATTGTTAAAATCTTTCATCAGCATCTACTGAATTTCTTTCCAGGCGTCCTACAAGTTATACTACAAACTAGAGGTCAAACATTTTTTTAATATAATTAAGTCCCCCCTGCCATTTTTTTCTTTTATGAACTCCTACTATTATACATAAGCACTAAATTAAAAAAAAATCCAAACCATAATATATATCCAGGTTCCATGAGAACTAAAAGCTCCCTTATAAATGTCTAAAAATATATTTAAACAACTTAGGAAACAGCTCAAAAAACTCAATTTTTAGATGATTTTTCTCCCCTATCCACCAAAGAAATGGTTTGCTCAGTAAACTTCAGGTTTTCCTTACCTCTGAACTTTCATCATGCTAATACATTTATGCAACAACCATATGGGGGGAAAAAGCCACTGAAATTATAAGTTTGCCTCAAGGCTTTTTCTCTGCAACAACATGCTTCAGTAAAAAGCAGAAGCTGTCAGCTTGCTTTATTTCACAAGAGAATAGAGGTTCATTCAAGCTAATAATAGTTGAAAGTTTGCTAGCATTCTTCTATAAGGAATTTTGAATTAGAAATTCGAGACAGACTTATAGTTCCATTTTCCTAAAATGGAAATATTAATATTATTGTTTCTAAGTTTATCTTTTGTTAACTCCTAGGAATTCTGGGTGATATTATTTTGACAGTGACTTTCACTCTGTATATTTCAACAGCTACAAAGAACTGGGATTCCTCAAACTGGGAGTAGGTGTCACAGACTCCTCTGAGATAATGAAAGCTAAGCATACATGAAGTTTTGTGTATATTTTCTGGGAGTTCATGAACCCCATGAGGCCCATCCAGGTAAAGAAATCTTGCTGATTTTTTTTTCCCTCTCAAATAAGGGAGAATTTGGAATTCTAAAAAGCCCATTTATAAACCTGAGTTATATTATACCCAAGGGAAGATTTTCTGAAGCAGAACTTCAGTACCTTGCCCAAAGTCATAAAGAGAAGCAGATCTAGATTTAAACCTAATCTACTGACTCCCCAGGCCCTGCCCTTTCCTCATTCATGTTTCGATTACTAAGCCTAACCAGAACCAATTATACACTGTTCATCTGACATCTGTATTTGTCTTAAGCTTTCTTTCAAGAATTTTGTTAAAGTTACACAGGTGGAAACTATGCTGTGTTACTGAGTTACTGAACATTAAGCCCTCCTTTTCTTTTCTTTTTTCTTTTTTTCATTTAAAATGCTAAAGTTATAAGCCCTCCTTTTCAAACAATGATAATCTAATTTGACTGCGAGGAAACTTAATAGTGATGTACTTTTGAACATGGGAAAAATTTAGAGAACTCAGAAAAGGAGAAACTTAATTTAGAAATAGACTTTTAGGGAAAAAAAAAGACTTAAAAAAAAAAAAAAAAACCAAACGAACAAAAAAAACCCCACCAAAACTGCTATGCTGTATGTTTCAGCTGAAAGTTGAAAGAACATACATTGGTTTAGTGTGAATCACCCTATTCACAATTCCACAGTTCATGCGAACTGGATGAGGTCATACTGGTTAACCAATATAGAAGACCTGCCAATTTACAGTATTAAGGTAGAGGCTGCTTTAAAAGCTTATTAATTGGTCTCATTTTAAAACCAACAAACCTTGAATAAAATTGAAATGAGTTTTTTATAAACCTACCGTAAACTAGGGTCTGAACTGCCTAAATTAAGTAATGCGATATTGAGCAGTGTCCCAGGGACATCTTTTGGGCGAATCTTGGTATGCTGGGGGATGGAGTCAGGCTGCGACAGCTCCCAACGTGTCCGGATGTGAATGATAGACTGAACAATGGCTTCACACTCCTGGTGCATGAAGGTGAGTGGTGTGCCCTGGTTTGCAATAGTTAAGGTGAACTGGTTCTCATCCACTAGGCAGATCTCTTCAATTTCCGAAGCATAATAGATATCATTTAGAAAGACTGACTGCCCCAGGACTTTTGTTCGCTCTGCTGAGGTTACCTGAACAGCAGTAGAACCAACCTGAAAAATGGTAGCAAGAGGGTAGAGTGGAAAAGAATTAAATTTCATTATGTAGAATTCTGAGAAGTTTCGAAAACCAACCAAACAAAATACCATGTTAACCATTTAAAGAAGAGTTACCACCATTATGTATTCAAATAGGTTCAATAATTATTGTCATAAATGCTGTCAAAAGAGACTGAAAACAGTAGAAAAAAGTTATTTTTTAAAAGGTCAAGAATCCTATGGATAATTACAGGTTTTATCCTGAAGGTTCACCTTCCTCACTCTGCAAAAAGCATGTAATAATCAGAAGAACTCTCAATAGGTAATTTCCACTGTTCACATATTCCTACTGTAAGACTGATATACAGCAAACTGCCCATTCTACAACACTCTCCTGCCTCCAATCCAACCTGGAATATTATTAAGGGTACACCTCTCCAGTTTTCTGCAGGACCTCCACGAAGATATAGAAAGCTTGGTTTTCCTCCATCTGGACTTTACGTTTGATACATTACTACCGGGACCCTGGGGAGTCCAGTATATAGTCAGGTTAGTCAAGAAAGGCAATGAATCACTTACCTAACAGGGGGTGAAACTTACTTTAATAGAAACCTTGGTGTCTTTGTGAGCTAGCTTGAGAGCATTGTGGAATACCTTCAGGTCCTCTTCTAAAGCCAAGGTGGCAGCGGGTAGTTTCTGTTGTTCATGCTCAATGTGCTCAGCCAGTTTCCCAGGACAGTCTATGAAAATGAGTCTTTTGCTGCCTTTGAGGCCAGTCAGCAGCCGCTCGTGATACTTGGTGTATTCCCTGACCCAGGAGTTACAGTTATAGATATAGACTGCAGAGACATTATCATAAGCAAAGCCAGGAAAAACAACAAACCACTTGGAGAGAAAGTCTGTTTTAAAGCGATTGCTAGGCCCAGTATGGGTAAGGTCCACTACAATTTCATATGGCTTTGCATAATATGGCTTTAAAGTAAGTAAGACGTGGTATATCAGCAAATCGCCATTGATTTGACCAGTTTTGAACCTAAGGAAGATGAAAAAAAGTACACAGATCATTAACAGAGTTCTGAATGGATATACAGATGCTACTAATCTATTTTATTCCCTTATATTCTAACTAGTTTTCTAGAGAAAACTAACTATAATATTAAACCATTATACAAAGTCTGAATCCATTTTTTAAATCACTTGTTCTTAAGACACTGAGAAGTAAGGCTGAAGTAAAATGGAAGAGACAAATCCCCAGATCAATAACTTTGAGCAACAATAACAACAACAAACCTGCCCACCATAGTCAAGCAAGGAGGAAGTCAATGGACATTGATTGGTTGCTTCTAGGCCCATCCAAGTTCCCAGGTGAACAGTTTGGGTGGGAATGACCTACTTGGAGTCCTGGAGTAAACTGAATGACTTATAGTCAATTCATATCTCACTGTGACCAGAGAGAATGGTTCAACAATGATCACATGACTCAAAGCAGAACAACCAGGGCCAAAGAGGCCCAATTCAAAGACTTCAGCTTAAACTGGGAATCGAGACCTTTTTCTTTCCTGATGTTTATAAATAAGGGACCATATAGCTCTGGCAGCTGTTAGCTTATATCTTGAGATATGAAGGAAGAGCCTGTCTAAAAACTGAAGAAATGGAGCAGAGAAATGAAGAGCGAAACTGGGGCCCTGGCCATTTCATCTGAGTCCTAGATAAAGCCCCTCTCCTGGGATCACATTTATCCCTGTACTACTCAGCTGTGTGAGCCAATAAATTCCACTTTTTGATTAAGCTGTATTAGGTCATATGTTGCTTACACTCAAAAGAATGCTAATCAATGTGAGGAGTCAAAATCAGGACCATCAGAAAGCCCACAAATTACAGTACGAGAATTTCAAATCAAAACTACCAGTGTTCTATACTTGATGACTCAGGTGGTACTACGAAGTAGGCTAAGATAAATATCCTTTCCTAAGAGTTTTAAATCTTACTGGGAGAAAATAAGGCAAAACTATGACAAGTCGAATGATTTTAAAATAAAAGAAAAATATTTCAAGAACAAAGAAAAGATATGAGGTAGTATGTAATCACTTGTCAAAGAAATTGCAGAGAAAAATACTTTTGTTAAGTTCAAAAGAGTGGAGAGGGCTTCCCTGGTGGCGTAGTGGTTGAGAGTCCGCAGGGGACACGGGTTCATGCCCCGGTCCGGGAAGATCCCACATGCCGCGGAGCGGCTGGGCCCGTGAGCCATGGCCGCTGAGCCTGCGCATCCGGAGCCTGTGTTCCGCAACAGGAGAGGCCACAGCAGTGAGAGGCCCACGTACCACACACACACACAAAAAGAGTGGAGAAATCAACACAAACTGGGTAACCAGTGAAAACTACATAAAAGATGCTGAAGCGGGCAGGAGGAATTTCAAACTCAACAAGAAGAGGGATTGGCAGGCCTCATGGGGAGAGGGAAAGAAGGAGAAAAATAGGTAACTAGATGTGTTGAGGTAAGAATCAGCTAGTTTAGCTAGAATGGAAGATTCATGTAGAGAAGTTTTAAGAGATAAAGATGGAAAAATACAGAATAGCTAAATTGTAAATGGACCAGAACTGTTCAACCAAGGGGCTCAGGTTTTCTCCTAGGAGCCTGGTATTTCTCAGAGGATGTTCTGTGGAGCACCAGCATCAAAATCAACTGTGGTGCTTGATAAAAATGCAATTTCCTGTCCCAGCCCAGACCTACTATATATGAATCTATGCAGTGGAGCCTGGAAATTTTCATTGTTTTGAAACAACCTTCTCATCTGATATTTATGTGCACAAACATTTCTGAATTGCTGCTGTAGGTGTTAGGGAGTTATTCAACCACATTTTTTTAAAAGAAAGGGGTGTTAAAAAAAAAGAAAGGGGTGTTATGATCACAGGAAGTGATATATACAACATATATGAAGGAGTCGGGGCTAGTAAAAAAAGGATGTTGTAGTAGTCTAGGTATGGTTTAATAAGCATCTAAAATACTAGGGTAACGATGAAAAGAAGTGACAGTGAAAGAAGAAGCTGACTCAAAAATATGAAGAAAGGACCAACATGATCCAAGGTCTGATCAGGGCTGAAAGAAAGGGCTTGAATTAAAAGGATCTGCTGTGGGCCTCCCTGGTGGCGCAGTGGTTAAGAGTCCGCCTGCCGATGCAGGGGATACGGGTTCGTGCCCCGGTCTGGGAGGATCCCATATGCCGCGGAGCGGCTGGGCCCGTGAGCCATGGCCGCTGGGCCTGCGCATCCGGAGCCTGTGCTCCGCAACGGGAGAGGCCACAACAGTGAGAGGCCCGCATACCGCAAAAAGAAAAAAAAAAAAAAAAAAAAAGGATCTGCTGTATACCAAGGCTCTGTCATTACAAAGAATGTTGCTACCATGAACAAAAACAGAGATCATGAGGGGCAGCCACTTAGGGGGAAAAATGAAGTCCATTTGAGAATGAATATGAAGTGATGACAGGACATTCTAGGGGAGTGTGTGTGTGTGTGTGTGTGTGTGTGTGTGTGTGTGTGTATACACTAAACCACACAAAAGCATTTTCTGTCCCTTATAATCTAAGTGTATCAGATATTCTCTCCAAATTATTGTTGCAGTTCCACACTTTGAGATGTTGGTTATATACATTACTGTTTCTATTATCTGACCAATACCCCGGGTCTCCAAACTCATGTTATCAAACCAGTCTGTGGTATACAAATATAATTTTTAGAGACGATTTTAATGCTCAATCTCAGGGAAAATGCTATTTTCTCTTCATTTTCATGATACTAACATATCATTCAAGAGCATACAGCAGGCATACATAATAAATGTAAGGTCAAAAGGCATTAAGCAGAAAACCCTCCCTGCCCTGGAGGCGGGGATTTGTTCTACAAAGCCTCCTGTTATGCCAGTGGCCAACTAGACAAGTTGGAGTTTTTTTCTTTTTTTCCCCTGTGACATGTGCTTTAGTTGCAGTGGAAAGGAAATGTGTCATCTGTGGTTAGTGGAAAGCTAGCTGTACATATCCTTTTTTACTGCAGATTTACTTTTAGGCTCAGATTCTTCAAGTCTATTCTGCCTTAAATTACTTGGAAGCTGTGCTTCAAGACAAGAAAAGAAGTGGCTTATTAAAATCAGGTTATAATAAGATTTTGACCAAGCATTTTGTAAGGTAGGTCATATATATGGTTTTTCTTATGCCTTTTCACTTGTAACTTCATACAGATTAGTGTTTGAGGAAGTGCTTTCAAACAGTACTGAAGTATCTTACTAACAAAGTAGATTTAGTAATGGAAAACGTATGCTGTTTTTTCTCTCCTATTAAGTAAAATTTAAGTAAGAGATGGAAAGATTTACCATCAACATAAAGCTTTAAATTAGGATTAAGAAGGATCTGAGCTTAGACTCCAGAGTGAATTGCACAGTTTTGTTATTAAAATAAGTTTAAAAAATAAATTTCTCATTACTAATGCTTAGGCATTATAATTTTTATTGAAAATGACCAGAGATAAAGAAAACTTTTGATAACAACCTGGCCTCCACTGCATAAATTTGGGATGTAGAGACAGCTCTCTATTCTTAGGCATTTGTAAGGGTAAGAGAAAGTCTCATTTTGTTAACAGTTTGTTTATTTGGAGATGACAGTACATCTGGCTGAAGACAATCAACAGCGGGCCTATTATCTATCCCATGGTGAGCACTGTTAAAATGTGTACGAATACTATGATGCATATTACATTGTTAATGAACTAATGTGACAAGAATAATAACACGCTTTAAATCATTTTAGCATCTAATGCAGAAGTCCAGTCTAGTTTAAAAGGATGGAAATTATTTGCTAACCCAATTTAAAGTATTTCTCTTTGTGGAAGAATCATAAAGTATCCAAAGATTTATGTCATTCAACTTAAAAATCGAAGCTGGACACTACTAGATAGAAGTCAGTGCACAATATCTTCAACTGTCTATTAAAGATCATAATCCAAAAAGTAATCTTACTTCTAGAACACGTAAGAAAGGTTTTTTCCCCTCCCTATTATCAATAGAAAATATTACTTCAGAGGTTAGTTTCCAGTTAGCATTGTTTACTATATGCTACTTTTGTTTGTATAACAATGTATCACATACGTTATTCTTAAGTCAACTATACTTCAATAAAAAAGAAGAAGAAGAAGCATGAGTAGCAGCAGTATCTGTGTCACCTGAGTGTGGGTTAGAACTCTTAGGTCCCTCCTAGACCTACGGAATAAATCTGCATTAAAAAAAAAAAAAAAAAAACAAATTCCCATGTACATTTTTTGAGAAGAACTTATATAAAATAAAGTTCTTAAACAGGCAATTTTACTTAGTACATCTCAGGAGAATAATCTAGTTTTTCCTTCCACTTCCCTATTCATATAAATGCTAACAATAAAATACTCTTACAAAAGTGGCTCTGACTGGAATACTATTTTGAGAGATAGCTCAATAATGGTAATAAATCTTTCCTGCTTGTTTACCAGTACCTGGAACAGATATGCTAGTTGTATTTAAATCTTCAATCTTACAGTGAATAATGAAAATCAGGATCAGACTTTGTCCCCTTTGTGGACTGGCTTCCAAAGAGCTCAGAGCCAAAACTGAAATTCCACTTTTTCCTTTATAGGTTGAGACTCATGAGCTGCCTTGACTTCCCAATTGAGTCTAAATCCCCATGATCTTGATGTTGTATTTATTTCTATTAAATATTTTATTGTATAATTTATTTTAAAAAATTATGTCAAAACATTCACAGAAAAATGCTAAGCATAAATAATAATGAAAAAAGTCAATAATTTTTGTTGAACTTTTGAGATTATTCAAAAGAAACTTGCCTCTTTTTCTCTGTTAATGCCAAATGTTTAGGATGAGAAAAGTCGCATGCCTTTGCTTTCAGAAAGCCACAATAAGTCAGGGGATATAGAGGTGAAGGGAGACCCACCACCATAAAACTGCTTTCACAACTACTAGGAATATATTTCTAAGTACCAGCTTTATTCTAAGCTTCAAGATAAACACCCAAGAAGAAAAAAGAACATCTTGAATTCCTACTTGAAGTCTGTTTTCTTTTGGTTGCTACCACACTTCCCCGTTCCTGAACTGCCCCCCCTCCCATTACCACAAAGCCATTTGCGTTTTCTTTTCATACATGAAGCAAAATGTCCCATTTCTCCTTTACTATAAAGATTGGTGACTCATTTGTTAGAGGATGGGGAGTTTCTACAAGGAGTTTCCTTAAATGGTCAGGAAAAAAAAAAGGAGGAATCAAAAAAGTGAAAGCCGAAGTATCTGACTCAAAGCTAAAGTCTAGCATGCTTAAGAGGGAGAAAACTATAAAACCATGGTATTCAGTTTACAATGATTAGTAGATATCTGTAATGCCACCTTTTAGCATTTAAACAATTAATAGAAATTAAATTGTTTCTTTATATGTAGCCTAACAGAAAAAAAAATCAGTTCAGAAGGAATTCAAACAGGATAGCAAATGTTAGGCATGAGCTTGCAGCTAATTTATAACATTATCAGCCGTCTATCTTTTAACTACAGTTACCAAAATGAGGAACCATTATTCTTTCACAAGTTAACAAATTTTATTGCTGTCCCAACAGATTACCAGCATACTCACGGACATGGAACACACAGGACATTACCTGCATCTTGCCTTTCTGATGACAACAGTTTTTTCTTTGTCTCCTGGAACAAAAGCAAACTATACCCATCTGTGGGCTAATAATACTACTGTCTTGGATCCAGATATTCAAAATAAGATGGGCAGAAGCCAAAATGAAAACACTAACACAAACCCTAAAACTCCCGAAGTAGATAAAAAAGTTATTTCTACAAAAATGCCTGAAATAGCAACATCATCTCACACTGCATCTTTAACTCCTAAATCTGAACTGGAGCTTTATATATCTTCCGTTGTCAGGAACAGTTCTCCAACAGTACATAGCATTGAAAACACAAGCAAAAGTCACAGTGAAATTTTCAAAAAAGGTGTCTGTGAGGAAAACAACAACAAAATGGCTATGCTAGTTTGCTTAATTATAATTGTGGTGCTTTTTCTTATCTGTACAATTTTATTTCTATCAACTGTGGTTCTGGCAAACAAAGTCTCATCTCTCAGACGATCAAAACAAGTAGGCAAGCGTCAGCCTAGAAGCAATGGCGATTTTCTGGCAAGCAGTGGTCTATGGCCTGCTGAATCAGACACTTGGAAAAGAGCAAAACAGCTCACAGGGCCTAACCTAATGATGCAATCCACTGGAGTGCTCACAGTTACAAGGGAAAGAAAAGATGAAGAAGGAACTGAAAAACTCACCAACTAACGGATGCTTTAGTGAAGAAAAATGCAAAGTAGCAATGAGAAAGTTTCTGGAGTAAAAATGAAGTCAGTTTGATACTTAATGCCAAGGTGTTGTTCTGATGGTCTAAAATTTAACATGGCAGGCTGCGCAATTTAGAATCAAGCAGGTGAGAAGGGGAGAAGTATGCCTGCTTACTTAATTACTTAAACTGTGTCTGACACTATTTTAAAAAGCAAAAATAAAACAACCAAGCATCTGAGGAAAGTTTTAAAGACAAGCTGAAGGAACTGACTAATAGAGGTAGAAAGGGACAATTAAATATTTCCTGTTCAGCAAGAGTAGTTAAATGATCTTTGTCCGAATGTTATTAAATTTTGAAGAGTTTTAGTGTGTCGTTACAGGCAAGTATATGCTTTAACATCTAACAGAAGTCACATTCTTAATGCATAGAGTTGAACTATATAGTTACGTGGTACTTTCTTTGCTGAATGTGACAGAATCCATACCAGCTCATCTATCCAACACAGCTAATGTTATGCTAGATGTTTTCATCTTTATATATGGCACACATAAGAAAGTGGTTTTCTACTATAAATATTTAATTAAAATTTAAAATTTTGTATAATAAATTAAGACTTGTTAGAATAAAAGTGACTACGTACATTTTCATTCACTTTATTATTTTAGAGAATACACTGTCAAGATCAATAAGAAATAGAGCACAACTGAAACAGATGAGATTTATAGCCACAAAAGAAGGCTAAGTATAAATGTAACGCATATCTTACTGTTTAAGTATGACATAACTCTATAAATATTGCTTATTGGATTATTTATAGCAAATATCCAAAGGCTGATTATTTTTTGGACTTTGAGAATGCCAAGTGGACTAATAAATGACCAATTTTATTTATTATCCAATATGACATAAGCAAAGGAAAGACGTGTGTGTGTGTGTGTGTGTGTGTTTATTCTAATTTGGAAAACAGGATACTTCAGGTAATTCTTTAACCTTTAAAGAAACTGGGTTCAAGTAAAATAATGACTTACATTTAGGTCAAGACTTCCGTCATCAATTCAATATATTACAAAAATTGGTTTGAGAGACTTTCCAAATGTCCACTGAAACTGACACAGGGCATACTTAATTAAAGATCAGACCATATTTAAAAAATCTCATCCCTTACTGAGCATTTATTTTGGGCAATATGCTAGACATTTAAGAAAAGATTTTATATATTTTTTCCAAGTATTACCACCATCTTACCCTCCCTTCTAGGTTAGTGATTCTCATCCTGACTGCAAATCAGAATCACCTGAAGAGTTTAACTCACCAATGCCTAAGTCACACCCCTTCCTTCTGATTTAATTAGAATGGGGTGAGCTCGAGCTCCAGGAATTGATAATTTTTGCGTAATTCCCTAGGTCATACTGCTCTTGGTCATCAAATTCAATTCTTAAAATTTCCATGGCTCCAAAGATCTAGGTTACATTTTTTTTAAGGTTACCTCTTAAAATGAGAGGGGGAAGAAAAGCATCGCCTTTATTATCAATTTATTACCAATTTATAAAAAATCCATTTCCTAAATAACAAATCATAACCACATTATTTCAGAAAAAGGTAAGCATCAACAAAGGAAAAAGGAAAGCAAGAGAATACTCATGCCGATTGTGGTACATCAGGTTATCTTTTGAGGGGTAAAAAGGATCAGACTTGAAAGGACACTGGCTGGGCAGAGCTCCCATTCTGTGCAAATAAAAAATCTGAGATTGTGTACTAGAACAAACAGTGACAACACAAAGCAGTCCTTGAATCACATATAAATACTTGTCAGTAAACTGAAACAAATTAGTGTCCTTTTAAAAAGAAGAAATTAACTAGGCAACTACTTTCCTATTCAACATACATTTTCTCACAAAACAGAAAGCTCCTACTGCAGGAATATTTTAAATTCATCACTCACTATCTTGGCTATTAAACACACATCCTCAGATTGACAGTATCCAATGGTAGCTCATGAAAAGTGGTTCCTTTCCCAACTTGACCAGTGTTTAAAGGTGATAGGTTAAGATATATATATATATATATATATATATATATTTTTAGCGGTACGCGGGCCTCTCACTGCTGTGGCCCCTCCCGTTGCGGAGCACAGGCTCCGGACGCGAAGGCCCAGTGGCCACGGCTCACGGGCCCAGCTGCTCCGCGGCACGTGGGATCCTCCCGGACTGGGGCACGAACCTGCGTCCGCTGCATCGGAAGGCGAACTCTCAACCACTGCACCACCAGGGAAGCCCCTAAGATATGTTTTGAATTCAAATTTTAAAAGTTTTTTTTTTTTTTTTGGCCTCCCCCGTTGCGGAGCACAGGCTCCGGACGCGCAGGCTCAGCGGCCATGGCTCACGGGCCCAGCCGCTCCGCGGCATATGGGATCCTCCCAGACCGGGGCACGAACCCGTATCCCCTGCATCGGCAGGCGGACTCTCAACCACTTGCGCCACCAGGGAGGCCCAAATTTTAAAAGTTATTTTTGAACTAAGACACTTTTGTTTTCTACCCTTGGGGTGCTATGGTCCACATGCTTATTAATTCAGGGATTTAAAAATAGTGAAATAGAAGTTTATACCATATTTAAAAAGTTTATAGCATATTGTATACTATATATATAGCAAATTATATTACATAAAATAAGTTTATAGCATATTAAAAAAATAACTATTCTTTTTTGTTTTATTTTGTTTTGCGGTATGTGGGCCTCTCACTGCTGTGGCCTCTCCCGCTGCGGAGCACAGGCTCCGACACGCAGGCTCAACGGCCATGGCTCATGGGCCAAGCCGCTCCGCGGCATGTGGGATCCTCCCAGACCGGGGCACGAACCCGTGTCCCCTGCATCGGCAGGCGGACTCTCAACCACTGCGCCACCAGGGAAGCCCAAAACTATTCTTTTTGTACCAAGTTTTAAGTGCCTTGAAGTTAAGAACTAGGTCTTAACAATCTGTGTTCCTCTGCAGCGACCAGGGGAAAGCGGAGCATGGTTTAATGCTTACTGTATCTACTATAATAGGTGCTATGCTAGGCACTTTACATTTACCAAATCCCATAATACATTTACAAATTAAGAATTATGATCTCCATTTTTCAGATGAGGAAAGAGGCTAGAAGGTGACACGCCCAAAGAAATCTGTATTCAGACTGACTCATACTCTTCTCAACATACTTTGCTTATTAGTTAACTTATTTAAAAAATGATTCCTAACTTATTTTACTTTGCACCGACACTTACTTTGTGGGTAACCAAAGAGCTGTGGACTTGAACTCAAAAATTATTTAGGAAAGTATTTACCTGGGCTTAGCCTAAATTATGTATGAGGAAATAACATTAACATTTACTGGCTATCTACTGTGTGTAAGGCATTTACACATGTTATGTAATCTTACTTAATCCTCACAAAACTCAATAATAGAAATATTCCTCCGGAGGAGGAAATGGTGACTCAGAAGTGCAGCGACTTGCCTAAGGTCATACAAGAAAACAGGACACATCATTCACTTGTTATGAAAAGAAATCTCACTATGGGTAATAACCTGACTGGCAGTTTTTCCTTACAACATATAATTTTCTCTTCAAGGTTCTATTTTAAATAACTAAACTATATAATCACATTACTAGAGAGTCTCAAATGTTTACCTATAAATGTTAATTAAAAGCACTCAAATCATGTAGCTCCAAATTGTTTCAAAATAAATTCTGTTAAAGCAGTACATTTCTTAGTCATTTTGTGGCTTACTGCACTTCCGGAACCAACTATTGATAAACTTCCTCTTTTTCTACAGAAACCATTTCAGTTTGCTAAAGGACCATTTTTAATCTGAACTGAACCACCCCTTTTGCTTTCTTAGCCAAATGATCAAAATGTCCAGTTAGAACAAGAATTCAGCATTCTGCAAAAGAAGTTAACAGCTGAGGTAAGACAATTTTCACACAGGCAATCTGGTTTGATCTTTGCTTTATACAGAATTTATTTTTAAAACTAAAATTTCATTATTGTTTTAAACTTAAAGTCTGAGAGTCTAAAGATGTCTATAACAGGTATTGTGGTTTTGTTGCATGGAATTTTAAAAATTCAGTGTTGAGCCTGCCTTGGAAAAAAATTTTCACCTAGGTTTCTATAATATTAACCCTTTAAAGTTTATTGATTCACTGTTTGTTGACCTTAGCTCTGTAATTAAAAGAAATAAATCTATAGCCATGACAGAAAATGCTAAGGGTTGGAAATAAAACTAGAATTCATGGGATATGACTGAATTTACAACCCCAAAATACCGATTGCTAAAAGTTCTGATTTGCTGTCTATAAAATTTTCCTATATATAAGCATAATCCATAGATTTATTTTTACTTTTTAATCCCCTTTAGTTTCCATGGTAAGAATGGTCACCTTCACCTAATTAAAAAAAAAAAGCCAAAGGTGATTAGATGAGATATTCAATTATCATTATCATATATGCTTTATTTTTCACACAAATAGAATTTTTAATTTAAGTAATAATGATGACATGAAAATATTATCCTTCATTTTTACAGCTAAGAAAAAACTGCTATGATAAAATATGTATATATATACTCATATCATCTACATATTTATGTCATGTATTATTATGAGTCTTTAGTAAACAGTGTAAAATAGATATAGAAAAAAATACCCACAGAATAGAAAGTTGTTAATATGGAGAAAAGATGCTTATTCTGTAAGTAAGCTGGACAATTACAAAGTGAATATCCTCCAAAATAAAAACTGCAAAGAGTTTACATAGACTTGTAATATAACAGAATGATAAATTCACAGTGGGTGGTGATATCCTATTTCAACATTTCATTAAATACTTATGACTTTCCCTCATATAAATCCACTTTGGATTTCTTCTAAGTAACTATTACAGAAGCTAAAAAAATAAAGATTTGTATCTCCTTTTTTTGGCACGACTTGTCTATATATATACATTTATTTTTAAAATATTTTATTTATTTATTTATTTATTTTTGGCTGCGCTGGGTCTTTGTTGCTGTGCGCAGGCTTTCTCTAGTTGCGGCGAGCAGGGACTACTCTTTGTTGCAGTGCTCGGACTTCTCATTGCCGTGGCTCCTCTTGTTGTGGAGCACAGGCTCTAGGCACGTGGGCTTCAGTAGTTGTGACATGCGGGCTCAGTATTTGTGGCACGTGGGCTCAGTATTTGTGGCTCACAGGCTCTAGAGTGCAGGCTCAGTAGTTGTGGTGCACGGGCTTAGCTGCTCTGCAGCATGTGGGATCTTCCTGGATCAGGGCTCAAACCCGTGTCCCCTGCACTGGCAGGTGGATTCTTAACCACTGCACCAGGGAAGTCCTGTCTATATATTTTTAAAGGGTCAGTCTCAAATGTAGAGTTTAATAGTGCTTGTGTTTTTCAACTAATGCCTATATAATTCTACTCAGAAGGAAATTATGAATTCTGAATAAGTCTGAATTTGTTAAATATAAATTTGATGCCTGTCAATGTCCAATCTTTAAAAATCACCTCAAATATAACAGCTTATAGGCTAACCATTCAAAACTCCCATAGCTGTTTTCATAGTCACAGGACTAAAATGGTTTCCTGGTAGTTCTTGTCCACCCTTTTATACAAGACTAACTCCAAAAGTTACTTACATATCTGTTCCCAGAGAGCTCACATCTCCTCCCCTCATAAAGCATTCCTATTTCATAATTTTACTACGAATGTAACAGAAGGAAAGAGCTCTAGTACAGGACTGACTGGTTTCTGTATCAGTGCCACTGTTTAGAGCTGTGACACTCTGGCAAGTTACCCAACTTCTCTGTGTCTCAGCTTTACCTGTAAGACGATGATAACATCACTTTGCTCATTAAAATAGGATACTGCTGAACATTTGGCATGTACCCAGTAAATGGTAGCTATTACTATTGATAAAAAATAGTCATCAAATAACTCCTATCATAGTTCAAAGTTAATTTCCCTTTCTGCCTTTCCTCAAGATATGGAACTGCTGTGTTCTTCCTTTTCTGGTTTCATAACATTACTAGTTGGAGATACAATAAAATTTAGATACACTAAATTTTTTTTTTTTTTTTTTTTTTTTTTCCCTTTTTGCGGTATGTGGGCCTCTCACTGTTGTGGCCTCTCCCGTTGCGGAGCACAGGCTCCGGATGCGCAGGCCCAGCGGCCATGGCTCACGGGCCCAGCCGCTCCGCGGCATATGGGATCCTCCCAGACCGGGGCACGAACCCGTATCCCCTGCATCGGCAGGCGGACTCTTAACCACTGCGCCACCAGGGAGGCCCGATACACTAAATTTTAATCTATTATATTATAACATTATATCAAAGTAACCGAAATTCAAATGATATTTTTCATACTGCTACCTACACTTGCCTTGTCTAGGATATGCTATCCAAATCTCCTTGATTCCCCTTAAAAGACAATGACATCTCTCTTATCATATCCAACTTAGCATCAATTTTAAATGCTAAATCCTTTATGTACTTATGCATTATATTTATGAGAACATGTCTAATATATGGGGACTCCTATTTCACTATAACTGCCTTTAAAATGCTTAGTTAAAACAGCTGATTTTTTTCTTCTTTTTAAAAAATGTTCTATATTCAGGAAAAACAAAGGACCAAGATCACAGACTTAAACCTCAAAGTCCAAAACTAAAATAATGAGCAAAATACTGCCGTGTAAAGGTAGACAAATTCAGGGTTTCCCTGAGCAGCAGACTAAGGGATTTCTAGAAAAATGCTATATAGATTGTGCATAGGTTATTTAGAGTAATTAACAAGTATGCTTCTGGGTAGTGCCAGGAAAAAAAGGGAGGTGGGGAATCTTAAGGATACTTAGAACAGATAGGAGAGCCTGAAATGAAAGGTAAGTAAGTTTGAGAAGGTGGGTGATTTAAGTCCTGTCCTCCATTTTGGGAAGATCGTTCCTCTTTGCTGGTTCCCTGTATCTGCAAAGATGGAGAGCAGCATTTTGTGGTTCCTTCTTTCTTCTACTTCAATCTTCTTCCCCAACGTCTAATT
The DNA here is from genome assembly GCF_025265405.1 of Mesoplodon densirostris. NCBI lineage: Eukaryota > Metazoa > Chordata > Mammalia > Artiodactyla > Ziphiidae > Mesoplodon > Mesoplodon densirostris. The sequence goes on along the minus strand of NC_082678.1, from coordinate 52,110,029 downwards.
TTGTTCACTTTAACCTCCTACCCTAACTTCTTGCTAAATACATAATCACTATTTGTTCTTCAGCTTTTTAATTAACTTTTCTTCAATACCTTCTCTAATCCATTAACCTTCCCCTTTTCCACGTATTTGCTGCTTACTCTAAGTTTTGCTTTATTTTTCTCCTTTGTGTTATTTTGTATTTCTTTGTATTCCTTTTTCATTTCATCTTATCCAACATTTTCTCCTCCTTTTTACTCCCCTGCCCCATATAGTTCTTTCTTTCTACCTTCTTTCCCTGCAGAAGCAATGTTGGTATTTCAGGTACACAGGGCTTATATATATATATATTTAAAATACATATGTTAAATAACTTTCTGCACTGGTAATAACACTGGCCTCACTGTCTCTGAACTAGAAAAAAAAGCCTGTTTCTTCACTATTATACCCCCTATTTATTCTTTTTTAAAATCCTGTTCCTTTTTTCTGGACTATTCTGAATTGCTGTAGTAGAATTCTAAGACATTCTAGTATTCTGACGTAGCAGACCCTAGGAGGTTAGATAGCTAACTGAGGAGTTGGAGAAAGGAGTAGGATAGGTAAGAAATAGAATTTGGTTTTAATATTGCTGTAAACCTTAAATGACAAGTGGCAAATCTCATACACTGAAGGTCTACGACGTTCCTATTGACAAAAGAGGCTATGAACCTATCAAAATTAATCTTACAGACTAAACTGGGCTTATAATTATGTTCCTATTTGGGTTCTTTCCTTCTCTAATGCCTTTTTCAGCTAACTGAAAAAAGGAACTGTGTGGGTTTTTAAAAAAAATTTAAGAAAGGTCACAAAAGAAGAAACATTTTTCGGTGAAGACAATTCATGGCCTATGTTTTCTGTTGCTTTGGATGGCATTTTTTGAAAACTAAAGTGAAACTCTAAAGAATAACACTTTCCAATGAGGCCTTTTTTTGGGGAAGGGGTAATCTGTAGAATAGGAGGTAGGAATTGCATGGATGATAACCAACTAGAGATGATTTAAATTCCCATATTTATGCCAAAAGTTTCAAATTTTTTCCTTATTAAACCTTTTGCAAAGTTGATATAAAGCATAATTTAATAACTCAGATTTTACCTTCTCTGCTTACATTCTGGTAGAAGTATCAATAAACAGTGAAAAATTGACATGGAAAAGAACCAAGAAGCCCAATATAGGTTAAGCGTTTACTGAGCTGCTAACATATACAGCACTCTGATGTAAAGGAATCAAAATATAAAAACATGAGGCAGCTTGGGGGTAGTAGAATAGAGCATATGCTTTGGAATCAGATGGTCCTGGGTATAAATTCCCTGTCTGCCACTAATAATGATATAACATTCGGCAAATTGCTTAAAGCATTTGAATTTGTCTCTTTATCTATAAATCAAGGATTACTCCATCTTTCTCAGAGTTATTTAAAGGTTAAATGAAATGAAGTATGTAAAACACCTGAGACGGTGCAACACATAGGATGTTCTAGGTAAGGAATTTTCTTTGTTTCTTTCTGCCTTCTTCAAGGTTCTTTAAAATCTTGTTTGAGGGGGTGGGGATGATAAAAAGAAAATGTGAAAAGTAATTTAAAAAACACAATTATTTAAGAGAAAAGAAGTGTGAGTGAGGTACACACATGAAGAATTATCTAAGGAACTATAAAGACAACAAGAACTTCGGGGATTCAGGGAACGGCCGAGCTCTTTGGGCTGTGGTCAGTCACAGAGAATTTGGTCTAAGAAGGGAATTTAAGTTGAGGTCTGACAGACGAGGACAGGTTCAGTTAGGCAGCCAGAGGGGGAAGAGGCTGGGTTTGGAAGAAAGAACACACTCTCAGAGGGTGAAAAATAGCATAATGAAAAGTGTCTGTTTAGGAAAAAAAAAAAAAAAAGTGTGTGTTTAGGAAGTATGTAAGATAAAGAATGAGAAGTTTCAGTCATGAGATATGAATCTGGACTGGTAAACTCGAGCCAGGTGGAAGAAAATTCAGTTTAGAATTTTTATCTTTACAGCAATGGGGAACTCTCAAGCAAGGGAACAGTAACCTGATCATACATGCTTGTAAGAAGACTAATTCATCAGCAGTGTGCAGGGGGTTTAAAGGAGAAATATTTTAAAATTTAGGCCTGAAGTATTACAGAGAAAATAAAGAGACTGTACAGGAAAAAAATCATGTCTTTTCTTCTACTGTGTACCGAGTGGCAGAGGAGTAAGCAATGAAAACTACTCAAATATACTGAAAAATCTATTTGCAAAACTTGAGGGAGTTCTTCTATTACTGTATCTTGCACAGACCATCAAATCTCTCTCAGATTGGCCTAAAAATCAGAGAAAAACTATAGTTTCAAATCATATAGACCAGGATCTAAAACCCTGAGATTTTCCTTTCCCTAATGTTAAGAAATAACCAAATAGTTACCATTATGTTTAATGATGTGCAAAACAAGTATATTACACACAGAGCTGAAAACTATCCTCACTTGAGAGATAAGGCATTTGAGAACACGAGAGATTGACTAGTTCTCATGGGTAGATAGGTAGTTAGGTGGTAGAAGTAGAACTGGAACTTAAAACTCTTCAAGTTTTAGCATCTGCCACATCCCACAAACTTATAGATGTGCCTTCTTTTCTTAGGCCCTTTATGTTGTTCCCCTGGCTAGAATATTTTATTTGCTTAATTAATTCTTACAGACCTTTCAAGATTCAGTTCAAGTTTTACTTCTCTGAGAAACCTTCCCTGAAGCCCTCCCAGGCTAGCTTAGTTCCTCTGTGCATCTTCTGCATACCTTTGTGAGAAAATGTATCAAATTATTATATTTATTTATTTATTTATTGTTTCTACCAATAGAAACTTAAAAAAAATTTGGGGGGTATCTCCTAAACCAGAACAGGGCCTGACACAATGGTGGTGTTTATCAATTAATAAGTGAAAGCAGCAGCAAGACTACTTACTCAACCAGATTCAAAGAGCACTTGAGGATTTTGAGCCTAGGACTATGAGTTGAACTGAATCCTTTAAAAGTATGAGGTCCTAATATAAAGACACTGTGCTGGACACTGATGCTGCTGCAAAGATTACTTAATACAATAGATTCTGTGCATGAGAAACTCACAGAGGTAGTACCATTAACAAAAATAGAGAAGTTAGGACAGGAGTCACTATCGAGATGAAGATGAATTCTGTTTTTTTTTTTTTTTCTTTTTGCGGTACGCGGGCCTCTCACTGTTGTGGCCTCTCCCGTTGTGGAGCACAGGCTCCGGACGCGCAGGCCCAGCGGCCATGGCTCACGGGCCCAGCCGCTCCACGGCATATGGGATCCTCCCAGACCGGGGCACGAACCCGTATCCCCTGCATCGGCAGGCGGACTCTTAACCACTGCGCCACCAGGGAGGCCCTGAATTCTGTTTTTAATATGTTCAATTTGCTGATAGTGAGATATATAATGGAAATGTCCACCAAGAAGTCACACAGATGGAACAAGAATTAAGGAAATTTAGGCTGGATATACAGGTTTGGGAGTTAGAGCATAAAGGTAAGAGCTGAAACCTTACAGATTCAGGATTAAGAAAAGTAGTTAAGAGTGAAGACAGAGTACATATCAAGTTATCAAGTACCATATTTAGGACGCAAGAGAAAGACAGGAGCTAGTGAGATGAGCATGGAAGAAAGATGACTACGAAGATCTACTCGAACAGCAGTGAAGGAGTAATCAACAGTGTCAAATGTGTTCAAGAGAGGAAAAAAAAGAGAAAGAAAAGACCACTGGATCAGGTAATAGGCGGTTACTGGTGTCCTTCGAGGCAGCAGGATCAATGTATTTCTAGCAGTAAACGGAGGAG